>NC_135664.1:15010914-15360914 GCF_964188315.1 Podarcis muralis | reverse complement strand
ATAGATAGATGATAGATAGAGATAGATAGATAGATAGATAGATGATAGATAGATAGATGATAGATAGATAGATAGATGATAGATAGATAGATGATAGATAGATAGATGATAGATAGATAGATGATAGATAGATAGATATAGATGATTGATTGATAGATAGATAGATAGATAGATAGATAGATGATAGATAGATAGAAAGAGCCACCAGCCATTGAAGCTGTTCCATGCTTGACCTCCTCCCATGTGCGTCATGCGTTTTGTGCATGACATCACACACACATGACGATGGACCCCCTCAATCTTGGGCACAGGTCAGCGCCTTTAATTGTCATCAAATGGCAGGAAGGGGTGTCTCTCTGCCCTACCTGAAGAAACCGGGGATCGAACCTGAGGACTTTTGCATGCAGTGCTCCACCACTGAGCCACAGCCCCACTCTCAACACAAAACCAAGCCCTCCTGTGTTATTGGCGCACTCCTGTGGAATACTCTTCCGACAGAGACCCAGCAGGTAATTTCCAAATGTTTGCTGAAAACCTTTCTTTGCCACCAGGCAATTGACGAAAACATTTTCTGCAATAGTCAGCTGGTGATCTGTTTTAATTTTGGCGTGGCATTTGTCGTATTATAATTGTTATACACAGCTTATATATATAATGTGGAGGCATGCTAACATTTTAAATAAAGCCATGCCTTGGTTTTCAAACAGGGTAGTTCTCGAACGTTGCAAACCCGGAAGGGACTGTTCCGGTTTGCGAACTATTTTTGGAAGGCGAATGTCTGAGGGGGGGCTTCCATGGCTTTCGATTGGCTGCAGGAGCTTCCTGCAGCCAATCAGAAGCTGTGCTTTGGTTTTCAAACTTTTTGGAAGTCGAACAGACTTCCGGAAAGGATTCCGTTCAACTTCCAAGGTGCAACTGTAAATAAATAAGAACAGCCCTGTGAGGTAGGCTTGCTGATAGTGACTGGCCTGGGTATCCCAGTTTCAGAACTGAGTGGGGTTGCAAATCTGTGTCTCCTAGTCAATCCTAGTCCAACACACAAAACTGTACACCACACTGAAACTCTTAAGTGAACAATATCCAGGGGATGTTTTTATAAGGCTTAGTCAGCCTCTCCTCAGTCCAGTCTTCACTGCAAATTTGATCCGTATATTAAATGCTGCGACAGCCTTTCATTTAGGAAAGGAACCGATCATCTGCCATCTATCCGAATCTATTGTGAGTGTTTATGTTTGATATCTACGGCCCCTGCTTTACAGGCCATCCATAAAAGCAAAAGGAAAAGAAAGGAAAGATATTATAAAGCAAAACTTACACCCATAAAACATGAACATTTGTCATTTTGTCTGACGGCCGCCGTGCGGCTTTGTGCTTGCAGCTGTGTTATGGAATTTACATTCTTTTCAGAGATAATTCTGCTGGTGCCAGACTACAACTACGGAGGGACAGATGGGATTAACGGAGCATATGTGTAAGATTTAAAAGCAGCAAGAGAACTTACCATGCATTACGGAATCATAAATGCATTACACTGACTACTCCGATTGGATTAGACTAAAGGTTTCTCTAGCTAGGACACATTATCTGAGAGCTGTTAAAGCTCACAACATATGCCTCTGGAATTTTGCTTTAGAGAATCCGGGAGATCCCTTTGTTCTTTTGTGTTAAATAATGTAAGAGGTCTTGGGAGCTCTTTGGAACGTTGAATGATATCATACAGTTAAAAACTGCATATGAGAAAAACTGCTGGCTTCATTTATTTGCCTTAGAAAATTGTTTAGGATGGGAGAGGGGGGGATATTGCCGTTTTTTTGAAACAGGGTGTGCACACACCAAACTTTTCCTACTGGCAAACAGACTAAGTCGGTTAGGACGATGTTTCAGAAACCTGCAAAATTTGACTGACCCAACCTGATTGTTAGACAAAAGGAATGTGTACAGTGGTACCTCGGGTTAAGAACTTAATTCATTCCAGAGGTCGGTTCTTAACCTGAAACTGTTCTTAACCTGAAGCACCACTTTAGCTAATGGGGTCTCCCACTGCCACCGTGCCGCTGGAGCACAATTTCTGTTCTCATCAGAACCAAGATAATATTTCTGGGTTAGCGGAGTCTGTAACCTGAAGTGTATGTAACCTGAAGCATCTTTAACCCAAGGTACCGCTGTATTAGGCATGGGGGAAAGCAGCCCTGTGTTTGCCCCCAAAATGTGTCTTGTCTGTTGAGCATTAAATGATCAGTCTCACAGAATTCACTCAGATGGCGACTGGGGACTCGACAGCAGGTGGAAGAGTATTCCAACAATGACTGGACATGCCTGTTAGGCCCACCATCCATTAGGAAGTTAATAATAATAATAATAATAATAATAATAATAATAATAATTTTTATTATTTATACCCCACCCATCTGGCTGGGTTTCCCCAGCCACTCTGGGAGGCTTACAGCATATATAAAACATAATGAAATGTCAAACATTAAAAACTTCCAGATGCAGGGCTGCTTTCAGGTGTCTTCTAATAGTTATGTATTCCTTTATCTCCTTGACATCTGAAGGGAGGGTGTTTCACAGGGAGGGTGCCACTACTGAGAAGGCCTTCTGCCTGGTTCCCTGTAACTTTGCTTCTTGCAGTGAGGAATTTCTTGGACATTTCCAAAATATTGTAGTTGGAAGCAGTGTCTGGGCGGGAATTGCAAAAATGCTCCGGAAAATCCAGATGTATGGCAGCTTTCCACAACTTTGGCAAGAAGGAGGAGGAGGAGGAGGAGGAGGAGAAGAAGAAGAAGCAGAAGCAGAAGCAGAAGCAGAAGCAGAAGAAGAAGAAGAAGAAGAAGAAGAGCTCAACAACTTTTCTGTCTGGATTTTCACTATTTGAAATATGGCAACCCTGCCTCAGTGTCCGGGCTGAATGATGAGGGTGGAGACGCTCCTTCAGGTATACTGTCTCTGGGGCATTACGCTGGCAAGCTCTGGAACAACACTAAGTTTGTGACCCTCTGGAAGGTACAAAACGGTGGCCAGGCTATCATCACAGTTGCTGATGTGGCCACTTGCATTGGCAGCAGCAACAGCAACAGCAACACTTGTCTGGAAAGAGGAAAGGAGTCGTGCCACCGCTAATGATGAGACCCGCCTTCAAAAGATCTTTGGGGAATTTCTCCTCCCTCAGTGAAATGTTCCTCTCCAGTTTCTTTGTCCACAAATAAGGCAGGGAGTTTTGAGAGGCCATAACTCGAAACATGATTGCTCATTATGTCATTGGTGTCCTTTGCTAAGAGAGTGAAATGGACATCTGTGAAATGGACAGATCCTCATTTCTCCCACAAGCAAGACACTGTCCGTGAGCCCCAGCCTCTTGCAAATACAATATTATAATCATTTCCCCAGGCATCCCTTGTATCATCCTTTGGCAACCTGGTGCCCTCCAGCTGTTTTGAACCACAAGCACAGTCAGCTGGGGCTGATGTGATTTGTAGTTGAAAACATCTGGAAGGTTGGCAGATGCTGTCTTGCAGACTTGCTATAGGAATTGCTGTGATAATATATGCGTTTCCGTGTGCTCTAGTTTATATGTGTTTCCGTGTCTTCCGTCACGGTGTTGTGCCAGAAGCGGTTTAGTCATGCTGGCCACATGACCCGGAATGCTGTCTGTTGACAAACGCCAGCTCCCTCAGCCTGAAAGCAAGATGAGCGCCCTATCCCATAGTTGCCTTTGACTGGACCTAACCATCCAGCGGTCCTTTACCTTTTTATCTATATGTGAAGCGCTTTGAGCAAACAAACACTTCTAAAGGCTAAGTATTATTAAGACGCCATGTGGCTCTTTGTAAGACTTCGTAAGATAGGGAAAATACTATTTTTTAAAAATCCATTTCTATAATCATGGCCTGTTTAGATTTTCATCAATTCAATAACTTCCTTTCTTTTCTATAGACCATTCTTCTTTCTTTCTGCTTGCTGTTTAAGAGCAACATTATGGGTCTTGTTATTTTTCTCTCTCCATGTTGGGAAGTGGGAACAATACGTCTCTTGTTTAAAATGTGGTGTTATTTTTAATGTAAAGCTCCTATTGTTTGCAGCTTTCCAGTGACCCTGACTCGCATGGGATGGATCGTTTTACCCCAGTAGCCCACATTTAATAGATGTAGACTACTGTGCTTCCCAACAATGAATGGAATCCTCCTACGAATTGCATCAATATGCCATTCACTAAGCATCTGACACAAGATGAACGTAGTTGAAAGGTGGCTTTTTAATTTGGAAATGTAAAGGGTGCTTGACCCTTTAGGGTTGAGGAGGCACTGCCCCACCAACCTCAGCCTTCAGCCAGCCTTCACAAATTTTCCAGGGATGCTTGTTGGAGATCCTGGCTGTTATTGTTAATAAAGCTGTGTCTCCTAAATTGTCATTTATTGCTCCTTGTCTTTTGGTGGGAGGGTGAGCAACTGCATAAATGCCAGTGTACCGGAAGAAGCAAAGATCACCAGTGTCAAATCAGTGATTCTTCTACTGCGGATGCCTGATTATCATCATCCAAAGCAACTACTCTACTCCGAACTTAAAAATGGAAAGTGTAATGCTGGTGGTCAACAAAAGAGGTTTAAAGACTCTCTCAAGGCAAATCTTTAAAAATGTGGAATTTACACCTACGACTGGGAAACACTGGCCTGCAAGTGCTCCAATTGCAGAACAGCCTTTACCAAAGGTGCCATGGGCTTTGAAGATGCTCAAACTCAGGATGAAAGGGAGAAATGTGCTAAGAGGAAGGCACACTTGGCAAACCCTCACCATGATCAACTCCCACCTAGAAACCTCTGTCCCCACTGTGGAAGGACGTGTGGATCCAGAATTGGCCTCCGCAGCCACTTATGGACTCACTGTTAAGACTGTGTTCATGGAAGACAATCTTACTCGGCTACGAGTGATCGCCAAAGAAGAAGATATGTATGTTCATACCAAATCATGAACTACCCTCAAGATTTCCTTATGGGGTCATATAAGCACAGGAAGCTACCTTACACCAAGTCAGACCATTGGGCAATATAGCTCAGTATTGTCTAAACTGACTGTCAGCAGATCTGCAAAATTTCAGGCAGCAGTCTTTGCAAGGTTTATTTGAAGTTGGGTATCTATGATATCATCTTCTTATACTGTAGGTCTGAGTATGGTTTGTCAAAGCACCTAGCATACTACAAAGTCAGTTGTTTGTTGGTTGGTTTGTAATACAGGACTTTAATTGCTGGTCTGGATTAAGCAAAAGTCTGTCTAATATATTATCTTTTGCCAGCCAATAGTCAGGGTTATGTGCCTCAGGCAAAGGCACAAATAGACAACTGGTGCTTCTTATAGCTCAGTAGAATCATCTGCCCTTGGGGATACTTTCTTCCTAACACCAGACGTTCTGCCCTGAAGCAGGAAAGTATTTCTCTTTTGTCTGTATATTTTTTCCCTTTCCCTTTTTTATAATTTACAGTTCAGAATGTTCTTGCTCTTCCTTGCCTCTGGCTGACCTGAAAATAACCTGGGTCAGGCACAACCAAAAGGGTTTATCAGCATAGCTTCCATTATCGTTGCATGCTAGACAAATCAAGCAAGTAGGCTGCATTATTTCAGGGATCTGGGAGATTTCAGTGCATAGAGGAGGTTTTGTAGCATGCTTAAGGCCTTTGGATAAATTTGGATAAATTTGAGACAAAGACTCTCCTCCCTGGAAGAGAGGGGAGTGGTTGTGGGCGGGAGCCCGAGCTCCGCCCCTGGCCGGGGGCCTTAGCCTCCGCCCCTCCTCACCTGGCTGGTGCCCACGCCCACTGGAGGCAGCCAACCAGGTGTCTCCAGGGGGCGTGTTTAGCAGCTTAATGCTGCGGCTCCAGCTCCGCCTCCTCTTCAGTCGTCGTCGTCCTGCAGCGAGTCACCCACCCTCCACTCCCATTTAGCTCAGGGTCTAGGTTTTTTGGCCTTGCTATGGACCTTAGGTTGGTCGCCCCGGTTGTCTGGGGGGCCTGGTAGGAATTTTTCCATTTGGCATTAGGCTTTTTGGTTTTTTCGCCTACCTCGTAGCAATCGTCACAACTTTTGTGGTATTGGTGGGTAGGTTAGGCATTGGATTCATGTGTGTCAAGGGCTAGGTGTGGCCATCGCCTATGCTATCTACCGTGGTTTATTCCGTTAAAGGAATCTGGCGGCCGTGTATTCCGTCCGATGCCTGCTTGGCGGGAGGCCATGGCACGACCCTCGGTGACATCAGGGGTGAGCCTATAGTTGGATTGGCATCAACAGGCTCCACCTACTGTTGAATAAACCCACCTCCTATAGTCATCCAATGCCTAAGCCAATACCTTTTCACTGCTGTAATCAATAAAGTTGTGGCCTTTTCTTGCCCATTAACCTTATATCACGTGTCCTTGTGTGTTTATTTCACATAGTGGGGGTCGAGCCCTCGATCCACAAACTGCAATAAGCTGTTGTTGTTGTTGTTGTTGTTAGGAACATTAACAATGCAATTGTTTATACGTTCACAGGGCTCAAGGGAATTGATTTCAGAGGATCTATTCTGAGTACGGCTTAGTTAAATATCACCCAGAACCAGTGGCACCAACTTGCCCCCCAGCACACGATGTCATCACGCCCCAAGCATGCTGATGTCATTCACACATGGAGTGGGGCACAGTGACATAGCATGCAAATGCCAGGAGGCATGATGACGTAGTGTGAGTATGCCTGAACGGATTAAGTTCGTAAACCAAGGTACCACTGTATATAAAAACATAATAAAACACAAAACATTTTTTTAAAAAAACACACACAACCCAACACCTTCCCTATACAGGGCTGTCTTCAGATATCTTCTTGGCTTGAGGGACGCATAGCTCCACACCCTCCGACATTTTTCTGAGGAAAATAGGGACGTTCTAAGGAAAAGCGGGACATTCTGGGATCAAATCAGAAACGAAATGGCTTCTGTAAATCTGGGGCTGTACCTGGAAAATAGGGACACTTGGAGGGTCTGTACACATTTAAGACTGTATTAACTGAAATCCTATGCATGTTTAGTCATATATAAACACTGTGATGAATGGAGTTTTACTCCCACAGAGCGTGCTTAGGAGTCAACCTTAATTAATGGGGTTTTCTCCCAGCAAAGTGTGCACAGCATTGCAGACTTAATTACTTTTTAACCATTTTCTTCCTTCGACATCAGAGTAGCGTTTCTGATGTTACTGTTGAAAGGGAAAGATGTTCCTCTGGACAATCGACATCTCAGCAGCAGTTTGACGGACAGGTATTTCTCCTGTGAGTGGTATCTGCTGTAATGTGTAATTGATCTTAAATGGCTGCTTTGGGCTGACTTTCATGGGCACGATTAAAAGAAGGGAGCTTCGTTTAATTTAATTCTGTCATGCTCAGCTGATTGGTCATGCCATTTACTGGCTCCTGGTTTGGAAACGGCCGGCCCCAAGATGGGAGCTTTTAGCTTGCTTGTGTGGGACTCGCAAAGCCGAACAATGATTCATAGCTTCTCATGCTCCGTGAATGAATCACTCCCATGAGTTCACGAGCTTCCCCACCTTCTGCCTCCCTCTCAATGCGCCGTCGTGACTTATCTATTAATCTGCGGCAGCATCTAGCGCAGTTCCTCTTCCGTTAGGTACCAGTGCCGCAGTCAAGCATGGCTGACTATCAGCTTCCCTGCGAATAATCCACACTTTCTTTTCTGCAGATGCTGAGAGCCTCGCTGTCAGAGAAACAGTTCGATATGCCTGTGATGAAAGAACTCCCTTTCAAAGTACTTAAGAGCCTTAACAGTGTGGAGTCTGTCGCTCACTTGGAATTTATGCCTTACGACAGTCCTGAAGACACAGTTCCACAGGATTCTCATGTAATGGAATGTCGATGGAATGGCTGCATCCAGACAGCCATGCATTAAGCAAGCACTTATGTGAGCTGAATTATTATTATTATTATTATTATTATTATTATTATTATTATTATTATTAACAACCACTTAATAAAACAACCCTCAACTTAATAAAACAACAACCCTCAAAGCAATGTACAGTGGTACCTCAGATTAAATACGCTTCAGGTTACAGACCCAGAAATAGTACCCCGGGTTAAGAACTTTGCTTATGATGAGAACAGAAATTGTGCTCCGGTGGCATGGCAGCAGCAGGAGGCCCCATTAGCTAAAGTGGTGCTTCAGGTTAAGAACTGTTTCAGGTTAAGAACAGACCTCTGGAACGAATTAAGTACTTAACCCGAGGTACCACTGTACATAAAACCATGATCAGGAATTCACAGAATAAATCAGCAAATGTTTAAAGCAAATATACATAAGTAAATTATGTGTCTGCATAAAGGTAAAGGGACCTCTGACTGTTAGGGCCAGTCACAGACGACTCTGGGGTTGTGGCGCTCATCTTACTTTATTGACCAAGGGAGCCAGCGTACAGCTTCCAGGTCATGTGGCCAGCATGACTAAGCCGTTTCTGGTGAACCAGAGCAGCCCACGGAAACGCCGCTTACCTTCCCGCTGGAACGGTACCTATTTATCTACTTGCACTTTGATGTGCTTTCGAACTGCTAGGTTGGCAGGAGCAGGGACTGAGCAACGGGAGCTCACCCCGTTGCGGGGATTCGAACCACCGACCTTCTGATCGGCAAGCCCTAGGCTCTTTGGTTCAGACCACAGTGCCACCCGTGTCCCTCATGTGTCTGCATAGGCTTTCCCAAATAAGAAGTTTGGGAACATGAGGGAGCACCTGTCTAATTTCAAATCATAGGTGTTGCCACACCTAGTAAATCAAAGAATTGTATAGCTGGAAGGGATACTGAGAGCCATCTAGTCTAACTCCTGCCATGCAGGCATCTCAACCAAAGCATCCATGATAGATGTCCAGCCAACCTCTGCTTACAAACTTCCAAGGAGGGAGAGTCCACAGCCTCACAAGGGAACCCATTTCACTGTCAAGCAGCTCTCACCATCAGAAAGTTCTTCCTGATGTTTAGTGGGGAACTCCTTTCGTGTAGCTTGAAACCATTGGTTCAGATCCTACCCTCTGGAGCAGGAGAAAACAAGCTTGCTCCATCCTTCACATGACACAGCGCTTTAGATATTTCAAGATGGCTATTGTTATGTACTGAAGTTCTCACCCTGGGCCAGCAGGGGAATACTGTAGATAGTTCTCACTCATAATAATAATAATAATAATAATAATAATAATAATAATAATAATAATAATTTATACCCCACCCATCTGGCTGGGCTTCCCCAGCCACTCTGAGCAGCTTCCAACAAAATATTAAAATACAGTAATGCATCAAACATTAAAAGCTTCCCTAAACAGGGCTGTCTTCAGATGTCTTCTAAACGTCTGGTAGTAGTTGTTCTCTTTGACATCTGGTGGGAGGGCATTCCACAGGGCAGGTGCCACTACCGAGAAGGCCCTCTGCGTGGTTCCCTGTAACTTGGCTTCTCGTAGGGAGGGAACCGCCAGAAGGCCCTCGGCGCTGGACCTCAGTGTCTCGGTAGAATGATGTGGGTGGAGACGCTCCTTCAGATATACTGGACCGAGGCCATTTAGGGCCTGTCTGTCTCTGTATGGCTGTGTTAGAGCGTTGAGGAAATTCTATGTATGGTACCACCCCTGTAGAAAATCATAGGAAGTGGTGCTTCCTCTCAGCTTCCTCCTCCTTAATTGAAGTCGAAGAAGAAAAAGGATGCTCAGGAGGACTGATTAATACAGCTCCAGAACAACTGATGCTGTGCATTGTGGGTCAAAAGTCACAAGACTCCTACATCTGAGAATGGCCTCAGAAAATATAATACGAATGTTTTCTTGCACTTTTTGTGTGGGTGGGTGTTCTTTTAATGGGTGCAAGCAATTCCTGTGATGAAATACTCTCCTCACATTCAAACTGGAAGCTTGAAATCGTTTTAAAAATGGAAAGTGGCATGTGAAGGTACCGGCATCTCTACCCTTATTTTCTTGTGAAAATTAAAATACATCTGCCAATGTGGAGCACATGCGGTGAAAATAAATGTGTATCTTGCATGCCAAAATCCATCCCAAGCAAATTATTATGGCCGAGTTCAGAAGGAGTAAAACTACAGGTTTATAATGGAAATGCTGACAGGCAACTGAAGAAAGTAAATAAAATTAATAAGAATGATTGGATGTAAAAGCCACCAAAAGAGAAATTATGAACCTCTCTGTGGGCCAAAAAAGGAAGTTAAAAAAATGTCTGAGTGAAATTGGATTACTTTTTATAAACCAGCAATTTAAAGTTTTCCCATCCAAGGTTTCTATTGATGTAAATCCCCCCTCCAGAAATATTCTTTACAGTTACCCTTATTTTCGGTACATGTTCTACTATTACATATATTAAGCTATAGACGTGTGATAGATTAAAAAGAAACAAACACACATGAAATTAAGAGATTCCATATGTTGTGTATATAGACAGCTGTTTCTTCTGGATAAATAATTTTAACATTTCGAGAGAAGGCAAAGTTCTATGTTTAAGTAGAACGTAAGTTGTCTCAGTCTTAATATTGGACCAAATATTTAATGGGGTTCCATACATAATCATAAACAAAAGTAAGTTATACTTTTAACTGTATACTGTATTTAGTTAAATAAACTGTATTATGGGATGCAGGTGGCGCTGTGGTCTAAACCACTGAGCCTCCTGGGCTTGCTGATTGGAAGGTCGGGGGTTCGAATCCCCGCGATGGGGTGAGCTCCCGTTGCTCTGTCCTAGTTCCTGGCAACCTAGCAGTTCAAAATCACGCCAGTGCAAGTAGATAAACAGAAATCGTGTTCCGGTGGCACGGCGGCAGCAGGAGGCCCCATTAGCTAAAGTGGTACCTCAGGTTAAGAACGGTTTCAGGTTAAGAACGGACCTCCGGAGCAAATGAAATTCGTAACCAGAGGTACCACTGTATAGGAAAATGGTCCTTGTGACATGAAAAATCGCGATTTAGGGAGGGACACTATTCCTTCTTCTCCCCACCACCAAATTTCGGATGAGATTTAATTATTTCCTGATATATTCATATATATTATACAGTGGTACCTTGGGTTAGAAACACCTCGGGTTACAAACACTTCAGGTTATAGACTCTCCTAACCCGGAAGTAGTACCTTGGGTTAAGAACTTTACCTCAGGATGAAAACAGAAATCGTACAGCGGCGGCACGGTGGCCGCAGGAGGCCCTGTTAGCTAAAGTGGTAGCTCAGGTTAAGAATGGTTTCAGGTTAAGAACGGACCTCTGCAACGAATTAAGTTCATAACCAGAGGTACCACTGTATATGGCTTTTTCCAGCTGGAACTCACCACAACAGGTGGCGTAGTGTGGGTTACCAGTGCTCGGGGCCACGTGGAGTGGTGTGAAATGGATGCACATTCAACTGCCTATCGGTGTCTGTGTCACCCAGGAGATTGCAGCTGCAGAGATAAGAAAAGAAGGGTCATTTCATTGCCTGGAGAGGTGACTTCTTGGTTCGCATGGAGAGGCTGTTTTCAATGGAGCCCGGCAACGGAAGTGTGCAGCTCCAGATGTTGATATTTTTATGCCCTAACAATTTTCCACCCGGGACAACCACTCCTGTGCCTCCCACATGCTAGGCCACTGACCGGCATTCAGTTCGGTTACCTCCCAGGTGGGCACCATTGTCATTCTAAGAGAATGAGGGAGGCATTCATGGTGAGTTCCGGTATTTCTTTTTG
The DNA here is from genome assembly GCF_964188315.1 of Podarcis muralis. Classification (NCBI taxonomy): domain Eukaryota; kingdom Metazoa; phylum Chordata; class Lepidosauria; order Squamata; family Lacertidae; genus Podarcis; species Podarcis muralis. Next base: position 15,349,184 of record NC_135664.1, on the reverse strand, counting down.
AGTGGCGAGTACCCACCTACCCCCTTGGAAAATAAAGACACAAGACACAGCATTTAAGGTTAATGGGCAAAAAAGGCCACAACTTTATTGATTGCAGGAATTGAGCGGTATTGGCTTAGGCATTGGTCCTATCGACTAACCGGCTTCAGCCTGATTGCTTGAAGACCGGCAAGGGTTAACCGCCAGCAGGGGGAGTCCTGCTGATGTACATTAACTACGAGCTCCCCCGGGGTCACCGCTCGGGGGCGTGCCTTAGGCCCATACCTCCTTAGGTTTCAGACAGGGCAACGCCCCCCGGAATCCTTTATCGGTCTACCCTTTGATTTGGGGGAAGGTGATGGCGCTTCCTCCCCCCCTCATCTGCATAACAATACCCTTACCAATGCCTAACCACCACTTGAGCAATAGCTTGCCGCCAATACCCTCAGACCTGCAACCAATCCCTGATTCCAGAAGAAATGTCATCCAACCGAATATCATTTCCAGCATCTGAAAGATGCACACCATCAACTCTTGCTGAACTGGATGCTGGGGTGGCCAATGAAATCCCCCCCCAAGCCGTCACTAAGAAGAGAGGGAAATCCTCGGCCGTGCTGGCCCTAAATAGCCCGGGCCAGGGAGATGACGCATCCGAGGATTCCTCCAGTCTCGCGGGGGCTGTGACTCAGCCCCCGCGCACGTGGGGAGGGCGTGGGGCCCACAACCCCACCTACTCTCCAGCTCGGAAGTGGCTTTCCAGAAAAATAGCACTGTATGTATGTGTTTGTTTGTATGCACGCAAACATATAGGAGCAATACACACACACAAGAATTGCTCGTAGAATAAGCCACACTTCTTTGAAATGCAATCTTCAAGGTATTCAAAAGTAGGACTCAGAAAATTCAGCCTGGCTGTAAATCTCCTCTCCTCTTCCTCCTTGAAATCCCTTTGCCTACCCACCCAGCATCCCCCAAGAAAATATATGTCTGTTAGTGTCCCTGGTAAACATACTGATAAAAAGAAAGTCACATAGTTCACCTAGAATGGACTCCCTTATATTATGTAGATCTGATACAGTTCTTAACTTGTGACCTGCCCACCTAATTTCTAACTCTATGGAAATCTACTATAGCTTGGTAATTGCCACCATTAATTTGTTCTTGGCATGTAGCAAAAGTGCTTATAGCTTGACTTTATTTCCCAAACTTTGCCAAAAGAGTAATTTAGCAATTAATGAGAGGTTACGGAAGAAAGTTCCAGAATAAAATTATAGGCATCGCTTGCCAACGTTAAAAATACACTTTTTGGAGATAAATTCTGTACATTTTTGCCACTTTGTAGTTTAAAAACTGGAAGGGATGTCCCTTTGGCTTGAAGTTTCATTCAAATCCATTATGTATTATTGGTGCTCTTACAGATGTGTAAATTTCCCGTCAATATAGGGAAATACTATTTCTTGGAACTTTTCAAAATCGGGATCAGGAAAGAAATTATGAGCCAACCTTGCAGAGTGCTGCAAGATTGCCTTCGTTTCTATGTGCCAAGCTTATGGATGGACAAATTTGCCAATTGTGGTCTTATCCGATGCTCAGTTTTTTCCATTCTTAAGTTTAGTTTGCTGCATTTCCAGTTTGCAAGTTATTATCTTTCAAATAGTCCTCATGGAAATCCGTCAGCATTTTAATACGCATTTTCCCAAGTATGCACATTTTTAATGCAATGTTGCAACACACAGAAACAGAGTAGACCCATTGAAAAACTGGATCACATAGCTGAAGGCCAGGCCAGTTGGCTGGAGCCCTGCGCAAGAACTTCCTCCTAAGGGGTGAAGATGGCTCACAACGTTTTGTCGTAGGGTTCCCATTTGTTTGCGTGTTTATGAGGAACTGTACACTTCCTCTTCCAGTTAAACACAATGCTCAGGATGGCTATGGTGCACAGATGGCAAAAGCCTAGAATAATGATGTAGAACTGTTCTGACTATATTCAAGCTGGGGATGCAGAGATTCTTGTACAGCAGTATTCACCACCGTACTGCTGGCATTCCCTTAAGTGCTCAAATTAGCTTACACAGTATTTGGGGCTGCAGGGGGGTGGCTGTATGTATGATATTTACTGCAGAAACATTCTAAAGTAGATGGCACAATGGTAGCTAATTGAGCAAAGACCCCAGATGTGGTGAGGATTACTCCCTCTCCTTTGATATAGGGAATTTGTCCACCATCTGCTTCTATAATTTACTTAGCCTTGAGCTTATCGAGTAGCAGCTTGTGCCAAGACAGCCTTTTAACATCTTCATCTGGCCAGGAGATTACAACTGTACCTTCATCAACTTGTTGACCAAGATGGATTTAGATCTTCAATAGGCCAGCCTCTAGATATTTTGGACGGCGGATAACTCAAGAAGAGAGGTGGCAGGGAGATGGCCTTTGCTGTTCTGCCGATAGCAGCAAAATGTCTCGGTCCAGCCCATTTTGGGATGAAGGAACATTGAATTCAATGGAACGTCTCTGAGTAGACAGACACAGGATCACGCCATTGTCTTTCAACACTTTATACATAGGATTGCTCCTGCCTGTTTTTAGGGCATGCCTTATTTTTGCAATTGTAAGTTGTTTTAAAGTTTTAAGTATTGTGTCTTAATGTTGTACCCTACCCTGGAACTTTAGGGTTGGGCAATCAATCACTCACTCACTGAATAACGTTTTTTGTTTCCACGTGAGACATGTTCTCAGCTTCCATCTGTAAAGTTTGTCAACTTCACATTTTTATAATGGCATGTGTTTGATTGGCTGATTAGTTCAATATCTTAAAAAGTACAACAGTTTGAAAATCTTGGCCTCAACCAAATTATCCCATATTTTATGTGGGCTGCTCAAAAATGTTGTCTGGACCATACGAATCTGTCTGTCTAGCCCTGCGGAGAGTTCTAGAACAGCGAAACAGCTTGAGAGGAAGTCTGTGCATTGCTGTTACCTTCATTGCTTTTTGACTGTCTGAGAGACATTTTTGATAATCCAGTCTACACTTGATATTTGCTTAAATCATTTTTTAAATCCCTCTTTTTAAGTAATGAAGGCTGTGGCATTTAAGAAATTTAAGTACAGGAGAGAGACGATGAGAGGAGAAGACCCACTGTTTAGATGCTGGCCCAGTCTAGTTGAGTACAGGGGGCTTCGTCTAATACAAGCAGAAATTAAAAAAGTGAAGCTGTTTTTCCCCCTGGAATGCAGATGAAGTGAGTGGAAATATTTCACTGGATAAAATTAATATTTATGCTTTTCATGCAGTTGTTATCATTGTGGTTACTGCCCTTGGTATCTGTATCTCGGCCTTCTTCTTCATCATCATAATTTTATTTATCATCCTAATCACTGGTATTTATGGCCCAACCTTCCTTCAAGGAGCTCAGTCATGGTCCCTTGCTTAGTTAGGGTAGGGTAACATAGCTGTCAACTTACAGATTTGAAAATAAGGGACCAGCAGCCTCGAAAATAAGGGATCAGCAGCCAAAATAAGGGATTTTAGTCAACCAGCTGAAATACGAAGTTAAAAGGGACCAGATAATTTTGGAGAGCAGCACTGGCTTTTAGCCCTTCATTTCCAGAGGTTGCTGCTCAAGACACCAGCTGATGAAACACTGCAATTAAATAACTACAAGCAGCAACCACTTTTCGTGCAAAACAAAGTCCAAGCTACAAAGATGCTGCTGCAATTCTGTATCTTTTCTCTCGTGATCCATCTGCAGCTCTCAGTTCCACCAGGCGGGGCGGGAGGAAGGGGGGGGGGAATAGCGCCCGAAGTAAACCCGCAGATCAGACCATCTATGCTAGTCTACCACTACAAATCTATGGGAGAAGCGCTTGCAGTCCTTCCTCCGCTTTCCCCCTCTATGGTTAGCCCGTTGAACACCTGCCCACGCCTCCGCCTCCTCTCTCTGAACTGCTTTCTCTACGGTTGCCCTCGCTCTCCTCCCAAGGCTCCTCAGCAATTCATAGGCCACGCCAGGCTGCCCATCTCATCCGGGTCCTTCAGTGGCACAGCCGCAGTACGGCCTAGCAGGAGCAGCGGCGACGGGCAGAGGGGTGGCCCCAGGCAGAGAAGCTCAGTTTGGTGGCCGCGAGGAGGATGGCGGTGGAAGGGCCCAAGGCTCCCGCCAGTCCCGGCAGAGAGAGGCTCCCGGGGACCGAGGCTGGTGAGAGGGGACCGGAGGGGGGCAGGACAGGCAGCCAAGCAACCCAGTTGGAGCCTCCCTCCTCCCTGGCCGGCAGGCAGGGAGGGAGGGAGAGGAGCTGCTTCCTTTGAAACCCAGGAAATTTAAGGGACATCATCAATAAGGGACAGCAGTGGGACACGGCGCTGGGATAAGGGAGTTTCCCACCAAATAAGGGACGGTTGACAGCTTTGTAGGGTAGGCAGACTGTCATTGACCCAAGGTCACCCACTAAGCTTCATGGCTGAACCAGGCTTTGAAATCAGGTCTCCCTCAGCCCAGTGAGACATTCCACGGTACCACACTGGTTCTATGAATGCGGCAGGCACTTGCCAAATGTCTTAATTTCCTTTGAGACATGGATAGCTCAGTTGGTTAGAACGTGGTGCTGAAAATGTGGAGGTTGCAAGTTCGATCCCCATATGGGACAACTGTATATTCTTGCATTGCATCGGGCCGGATAAAATGATTCTCAGGGTCCTTTCCAATTCTACAATTCCATGACTCTAGATCAGGAATGGGGAACCCATGGCTGTCTCGATTTTGTGGTTGAACTATACTACTTTGTCTCCAGGCTGGCTGATGCTGATGTGTTCCATAATATCTAGAGGGCCACAGGTTTCCCAATCCTACTTTAGACATCAGAGGAACCTCAAAATAGTCACATAATGATGAGTTGCAGAGCCTATATTTTTAAATGAAATGCGTGCAAACCCACCCAGTCCAAAAAGTCTAAGTGAGAAGGAACCAAGAAGTCTCTTTTAGAAAAGCTACTGCGGATACAGCAATTATATAATTCGTGCATGTGCATGTTTAAAAATTCCTTATTATGTTTCTGAATGGGTCTTCTCAGTCATTCTGGTCTTTTGCATAGCTGTGTAATTAAGACATACACTATACATAGGGAAATATTTACAAAATTTCTAGAAAAAACACACTGCTTAGGCTCAGAACAGTTCCAAGAACTACTCACTTGTGGTTTTCGGTATCACCCAAACCACACATGAGAACTTGGTAATTCAAGCGACAGGCGGGCCGAGGAGCTGTTATAATTATAGAAGGAACCTGGTAATGCCTGCTATTCAATAGCCACTTTTTTCAATTTCTCATCCTTTTCTCACAGGTTAATGTTTGAGAATAGCATATTTTAGCCATTTCAAAGTCATAAGAGGAGCAATTTTGACTTGATGATTTCTTTCCATGCAGGCAGATATGTAAGTTCTCCTTGGGATGTTAGAAAAAAAATGAAAAAATAATATGAAGTGTAAGTAATCTTCTCTCCCCTCCCCCCATCTTGCCCCAATGAATTTCCAAACATAGCTGTTGGCGTCCATTTGTCTCGAGAGACAATGGAGTGAACCTCTAGGGGCAAAGTCCAACTGCTTTGCTAGAAGCATTGCTGTGACCTCCCTGGTTGCCAACCTAGGGCAGTGTGTATGGAGGTCCTGGGCTACTCAAACAACAAGACACCCCTCTCAGCCTCACTGATGTGGACCAAAGGAAAGCAGAGCAATACGTCTGGTACCAGCTTGGGTGTAGGGATTTCTGGAACGAGGCATACAAGGTGCCATCCATCTGTCTTAGGACACAATTCCGGATTTGTGTAGGGTTTACTCCCAGTCCTTTTCTTCTTCCAAAGATGTCCCGCATGGTAGCAGAGGTTTAGGACCAGAATTTTCCTTCTCCTAGGTGGCCTACTTTCCCAGGTCAACATGCCCCATCTGCCCCTCACTTCTGCCCCTATTGCATGTGCCCCTGCAGGATGTGCAGAAACCGCCTTTTGACTGTTGGACCACTACTGGTCTCACCCACTCAGTCTACCAGAGCCTGTCTTCACATGCAGGGGAAATCCCTAACTCACCGAGGGTTTGAGACCCATCTGCTGCCTTCACCTGATTTAACCAGCCAGTCGAATAAATTCAGCCACTGAAGGGAGTTACCGTATTTTTCGCTCTATAAGACACACCTTTTCCCTCCTAAAGAGTAAGGGGAAATGTGTGTGCGTCTTATGGAGTGAATGCAGGCTGCACAGCTCTCCCAGAAGCCAGAACAGCAAGAGGGATCTCTGTGCAGCACTCCCTCTTGCTGTTCTGGCTTCTGGCTTAGCCCCTCAGTCCCTTCCCCCACCTCCCGGAAAAGCCCCCAAGAGCTGTGCTCCCTTTAAAGAGCTGTGCAGTGTGTGTGTGTGGCTCTTGGGGGTTTTTCCCCGATGAGGGAGAAGGGCAGCCTGTCAGTGACGGGCTGCCCTTCTCCCTCCTTGGGGAAAAGCCTGCAAGCACCACACACACACGCCGCACGGCTCATGAAAGGGAGCACTGAGCAGAGCCCAGGATGCATACAGGCTCTGCTCAGCACTCCCTTTAAATAATATTTTTTTCCTTGCATCCCACCTCTAAAAAATAGGTGCGTCTTATGGAGCGAAAAATACGGTACTTTCCAAACATACCTTGGGCAACAAACAGGTTAGCTTTGCAGAATAGCTTGCAATAAAAGGAATCCATGAAACCAACAATAGTGCATGGACTGTCTCTTTAGAACAGATTCATATAATATTTTTTAAAATCCATTTTTTAGACATCTCCAGCTCCAGTGTGCATTTTCACCCCTTTCTCCATGCTTTTGACAGGGTTTGGACTATTTAATCCTTTATTTTTCCAGGAACCTAGAATGTTTATCCATTTATCTCCCATTCCTGGGATGCTATATGAAGCTACATCACCATCAAGGATCGTTCACAGGGCATTTGGAAGGGAAGAAAAGTATGGCTCCCACTAGAGATGCCTCTTTGCTTTTCCATAGAATAACCCTGGGAATGATGCTAAAGGATGATGTGGTGATGCTCGAATGGGCATTATTGCACGCTAGTGGTGGTTGTGTCAGGGTGGATAGGCAAAAGGGGAAATGGGTGAATAGATTACTCCTGCCAAGACCTCTCCCCCCACCCCAAATATGGGGGTTTGAACTTTCAGCCCATTGCTAGTTTGGACCATGGCTCAAGTGATGCACATTTTTCTTCATCCTAACCCAACTCCCATTCCTCAAAGATTAAATGTACAATGAAAATTGTATTCCTAGCCTGCTCTTCAGCCATAACGGATTCCAAGGAGGTTTCGGTAATCCAGTCTGCATAATGTATATGTATTGATGCAAATTTAGAATTATTTGCTGTAACTTAACTAGAAAGACAATAATAAAATCATAGAATTGTGGTGTTGGAAGGGGCCCCAAGAGTCATCTAGTCAGAAGAAGAAGAAGAAGAAGAAGAAGAAGAAGAAGAAGAAGAAGAAGAAGAAGAAGAAGAAGAAGAAGTAGAGGAGGAGGAGGAGGGGGAGGAGTTTGGACTTGATATCCTGCCTTTCACTCCCCTTAAGTCTAGGAGTCTCAAAGTGGCCAACAATCTCCCTTCCCTTCCTCCCCCACAACAAACACTCTGTGAGGTTAGTGGGGCTGGGAGACTTCAGAGAAGTGTGACTAGCCCAAGGTCACCCAACAGCTGCATGTGGAGGAGCGGAGACGCGAACCCGGTTCCCCAGATTACGAGTCCACTGCTCTTAACCACTACACCACACTGGCTCCAACCCCCCACAATGCAGGAATCTCAGCTAAAGCATCCATGACTGATGGCCATCCAACCTCTGCTTAAAAACCTCCAAAGAAGGAGAGTCCACAACCTCCTGACAGAGACCGTTCCACTGTCGAACAGCTCTTACTGACAGAAAGTTCTTCCTGATGTTTAGTCAGAATCTTCCTTCTTGGAACTTGAAGCCATTGGTTCAAGTCCTACCACCGTGGAGAATATTGTGACCAGGTTTGCTGTGTCCATCTATGAGCTGCCAATGGGCAACTTCAAGGCAGCTGCTTTCCCTTTTGGGAGTTCTTCATCTTTAATCTAGACCTGGACCAGGCAGATTGTGCTGGTCCCGTGGGTTACCCGAGAGGCGAGGTCCAAGTCTGGTCTGTGGTCAAAGGTGTGATGTGGAGGCAGTCTGTAGTAGCTGAAGCTGGGTGCAGGGCAGGGAGTCGGGTGAAGTCAGGAATAGACATGCAAGCAGAGAGCCAGGGCAGGACAGGGCTCAGGCAGGAACTAGCAACCAACAATGTTGCTCCCGCAACTTGGGACTGGGGCCGGCCGGCTTTTATCTGCCCCGAGGGTGGCCCCAATCCTCTGGTGACTCGCCTCTCCTGGCCTGGAGACGAGCACTCCTCCTGAGGGAACTTAGTTCCCTCCACCTCCCTGTCCTGAGCCTATGCAGCTCAGGAGAGGCTGGAGGGTTACCGGACCCAGAGGCAACCTCAGCCTCCTCTGACGGGGCTGAGAGTGGAGCACCTGCAGGCAATGGGTCCTCCATCACCTCAGGAGCCAGAGCAGACTCAGCTGGTGCCTGCACCTGAGGATCCAGCACAGATGAGGACCCTTCAGGCTCAAGCCCCAGCCCCGGCTCAGCTGGTTCTAGAGGCGGGGAATCCTGTGCAGGCTGGGATCCCTCAGGTTCAGCATCTGAGTCTGAATCCCAGGCCATCACACCGATCTTCAGATGGAGGACAGTGCCAGAAGCGGCTCACCAAAACACATAGAGCTGTTGCACTAGCTATCTGGCAGGTGGGTCTCTTTTGCTTACTGGGAGGGAGAAGAGCAACATGGTGGGGCGATCAGTGTGGTGCAAACACATCAGTGCAGCCAACCTGATGCTCCTGCTGATGGGTAGGCACCGCACCTGCCTCCCCTCTCCCATCCAATGAGAAACAGTGACCTACCGGCCAGGAAGCTAGCATAGCAACGCTGCCCCACCTGGTGAGTTGCTTCTGAACTATCCTCTAACAGACTTCAAATAGATGACTGCCCGCTGTCGCTAAGAATCAAATGGAAAACAACGACAGAGAGGGAATTAGTAGGCTTTTATATACACATATGGAGGGACAATTATTATTTATTTTCCCTCCATCTGCGTGAACATTATTATTTATTTCAGAAATAATAATTAATGAATTAATGTGGATTGATAAACGGATGAATAATCCTCACTTGACAGTACTGGAAATATTAACTAATGTACGAGCAGGAATTAACAAATGGATAGTTGATGGCTAAGGATAAAAGAGGGGGAAATGAAATGTGAATGAGAGATAACTATGAAATATAAGCAGCAATATGGGACGCGGGTGGCGCTGTGGGTTAAACCACAGAGCCTAGGACCTGCCAATTAGAAGGTCGGCGGTTCGAATCCCCGCGACGGGGTGAGCTCCCGTTGCTCGGTCCCTTCTTCTGCCAACCTAGCAGTTTGAAAGCACATCAAGTGCTAGTAGATAAATAGGTACCGCTCCGGCAGGAAGGTAAATGGCGTTTCCATGCACTGCTCTGGATCGCCAGAAGCGGCTTAGTCATGCTGGCCACATGATCCAGAAGCTGTACCCAGAAGCTCCCTCGGCCAATAAAGCGAGATGAGCGTCGCAACCCCAGAGTCGGCCACGACTGGACCTAATGGTCAGGGGTCCCTTTAACTTTTTATAAGCGGCAATAAGGGTTAATTTTGGACACATCTATGAAGGAGGCGGGAATTTTTTTCTTGAAAAGGTTGTATCAAATTTGCTTAATTTGTTATGGATTTGTTAAAAATTTGGAAAACCAATAAACTTTAATCGGCTAAGAAAATAGAGGACTGCTTGCTGTAAAGTAGGACACATGGCTACTCTGATTCTGCAACAAATCTTCTCTCCATCCCCACATAATGCAAATTTTGACTGCTAGCTAGAATATTCTACAGATTTATTTGAAAGTGGGGAGGTGGGGGTGAGAGATGAAATAGAGGAGCAAATGTTTGTTTCAGTTATTCCATCTTTGCTGTGCTCCTTGCTGTTAAATCTGCATTCATTTTAATTAAGCTGCCTTGAGTTTGCAACACTTATCAGGATTACATGGGACAGATGAGGCAGGGGGAGAAGTGTGTTTGCTCACCCAGCAGATTTTTTTTTCTTCCAGGCTCTTAACACTTTAATTATTTCTCAGAAGTGTTTACTTGAGGGAGGGGGGCCAAACCATCGCAGATGGTAAATTAGTGGGGAAATGTTTCTAAAAATAGTGTGTGAAAATGGTTACAAATGATCTCTTGTTAATTCAGTGCACAGACAAGAGGCTAAATATGTACGTTGGCAGTACCCCCTAACTAATTCGGCAGCTTTCTTTTCGCCAATAGGATATGGAATCTATAGGCAATTGCTGCAAAAAGAATATAGAACCTTCTCAGTAAAGGCAGGGTGCTGCATTCTGGAAAGAGCTCTGAGTGGAAATGGTTGAAATTTTGCTTTAATACAGCGGCTGGGTGATATTGTACCCCAGTTCCCGGTCAGAGAAGACGGGAGGCACAGTCTGGCAACATCTAGAGCAGGGGTAGGCAACCTAAGGCCTGGGGGCCTGATGCAGCCCATTCGCCTTCTCAATCCAGCCTGTGGATTGTCTGGGAATCAGCATGTTTTTATATGAGTAGAATGTGTCTTTTTATTTAAAATGCATCTCTGGGTTATTTTTGGGGCATAGGAATTCGTTCATATTTTTTTCCAAAATATAGTCCGGCCCCCACAAGGTCTGAGGAACAGTGGACCGGCCCCCTGCTGAAAAAGTTTGCTGACCCCTGATCTAGAGGGTCACAAGTCCTCACTCCTGCTTTAGTGTAAAAGACCAGAATTGTCACTTACACATCACCTAAAAAGGACAAAAGACAACTTTGCACAAAAGCTACATATACTGATTTCTATGTATTGATGCAAATTTTGAAATTATATCTATAATTTAAAGAGAAATAAAAAAGTGGGGTAAAATGTGGCCAGGTGACCTGTTTTGCCTGCTCAGTCTGTTGTCCAGATGCAAAGGACTTGTCCATACTTTTGCTTGTCCTGCTGGCAAACGAGCCAGGTCAACCACAGGGCAGACACACACACACACACACACACACACACACACACACACACGAGGTACAGAATGCAATCCAGCCGAGACATTGCTGAAACTGACTGCTAGCTCCATCGCCCCTCTAGCCTCTCACTCTGGATCCCTCCCAAGCAATGAAGGCTGTGTCAAGGGGGTGAGCTCCTCCTCTGGGCCTGTCTGCTCAGCAACATGCAGATCTCTTCTCAATCAAGGTGTCAGAGGGGGAGGAGAGCTGGTAGGAGTGGGACTGTCCTGCGTAGCAGGGGCTGAAGTGTAGGTGGGTTCCCACGAAGCAAGACACAGTGATAACAGCAAGAACCTTTATTGAACTAACAGAACTGGACAACAGGGGCAAAGCAACTACTTATGTACAATTCTGAAGGCCTGGGCCACTCCCACTCCCAAACGTGATTGGCTGTCTAAACTCCCAAGCTGCGAATCATAACTCAGAGTTTAAGGGCCAATGAGAGTGGCCCAAATCCTGAAATGTTCTGTGATCGGATACCATCCGATCTTTACACATCACTTGGAAAGACAGTTGAACTAATGCCAGTGTACTGGAAGAAGCAAAGAACACCAGAGTTGAAGTGATGATTCTTCAACATCAACTTCGTTGGACTGGTCATGTTGTGTGGATGCCTGGTTATCATCTTCCAAAGCAACTACTCTATTCTGAACTTAAAAATGGAAAGTTTAATGCCGGTGGTCAACAAAAGAGGTTTAAAGACTCTCTCAAGGCAAATCTACAAAAAAAAAAAGAAGGTAGTATAAACACCGACAACTGGGAAACACTGGCCTGCGAGAGCTCCAGTTGCAGAACAGCCTTTACCAAAGGTGCCGTGGGCTTTGAAGACGCTCGAACTTAAGATGAAAGGGAGAAATGTGCTAAGAGGAAGACACGCTTGGCAAACCCTCACCATGATCAACTCCCACCTGGAAACCTATGACCCACCGTGGAAGGACGTGTGGGTCCAGAATTGGCCTCCACAGTCATTTACGGACCCACTGTTATAACCGTGTTTATGGAAGACAATCTTGTTCTTGTTTAGTCGTTTAGTCGTGTCCGACTCTTCGTGACCCCATGGACCAGAGCACGCCAGGCACTCCTGTCTTCCACTGCCTCCTGCAATTTGGTCAAACTCATGCTGGTAGCTTCAAGAATACTGTCCAACCATCTCGTCCTCTGTCGTCCCCTTCTCCTTGTGTCCTCCATCTTTCCCAACATCAGGGTCTTTTCCAGGGAGTCTTCTCTTCTCATGAGGTGGCCAAAGTATTGGAGTCTCAGCTTCAGGATCTGTCCTTCCAGTGAGCACTTAGGGCTGATTTCCTTCAGAATGGAGAGGTTTAATCTTCTTGCAGTCCATGGGACTCTCAAGAGTCTCCTCCAGCACCATAATTCAAAAACATCAATTCTTCGGCTTACTTGGCTACAAATGATCACCAAAGATGAAGATTATAGATCTGTTCAATTATATGGAGGGACCATTCGCACCCCCAACATCCCTGTGCCCCTGACCTCGTTGTCCAAAGATTGGCATAGTGTCTGAAAGGGAAACTTGGTCCTCTTTCAGGGCTTCATGAAAGTATTTGCTTGGTCCCTACTGGAGTGTGCCAAACTAGATGCTGATCCAGCAAAGCTGTTCTTTTGAAATGCATTGAAACAAATGTATACAGATAATCTTTTTTTATAAAAGCCTGAATTTAGTTTATTTGAAGGGATTTTGAGAACGCAGGTTTCTAAAGCTTCTCACTGAGAAAAGTCATTCTGCGCCTATTCAACATCTTCCCATTGTCTTACATAGGAGGGGGAAAACAAATTCTACTCATATCTCCTTGTCAAGCTAAACTGATACGCTGCATTCATAATTGGCAGGAAGAAACCACTGAACACCTCCTGCTAGGTGAGTCCAAGTTTTCCCGTTTGTTCTCTTCCTTCAGGGATGTAGCACATAAAAGAAAGGCGGAATCATCAAAGACAGGAAATTATTTTAACAATAACGAGCCTTGATTAAATTCCAGTCAAATACAGTAATAAAATCATTATGTTCAATTAGAAACTGTCAGACAGTGGTGGTTTGGGTGGAAAACCGATAATTTATTCCCCTATTCAATTGTTCATTAAAAATTCATTGAGATAAGAAGAACAGTACGCCAAAACAGCGGCGTTAATGAATGATATACAGCGCAAGTCAAATTTCCCCAATGCAGCAAAAGGGAAACAGTCGGAAGGAAACAGCATGCAAAGTGAATGCAATGGGAGATTTTGGTTTAAAAGTTTGAAACGGGGATGTCTTTAGGTTTGAGAGGGCACTGGTCAAAGTGCCATTGGGGGTGCCCTCCATGTTAGGGGTCCACCCAATTACAGTAGCCCCTTCAAAGCTGATGGGCCCTTATGGCCGGAGCTGCCAATGGGGTGAGCAGGGGCAGTATGGGCACCAGCGGCAAATGCGCCAAGAGAAATGCCAGGCGGCTGCAGTGAGCAACAGTGGCACTGTGGCTGATTTGATTCATAGCCTCCCATCCCTGCTTGATGCTTGTAGTGCTGGTGAAAAGTCCCCATTCACTCCAATGGAAGCTTTCCCCTCTTTAGTCCAAAGGAAGTTTTCCTCACTCCCATGCACCCACGGCAAATGGTGGGGTGGGGTGTGGCGATCACACAGGGTCCCCGGACGTTCCACCATCTATTGATCCCTGTGACACCACTTTATTTTTCGCTGCCACCACCCAGGCCCTACCTGGGACAATACTGAGTCCAGTCAGGGTTAAATTGGAACATAAACTTCTGTTTACAGTGGTACCTCGGGTTACATACGCTTCAGGTTACAGACTCCACTAACCCAGAAATAGTGCTTCAGGTTGAGAACAGAAATCGTGCTCCGGTGGCGCAGCAGCAGCGGGAGGCCCCATTAGCTAAAGTGGTGCTTTAGGTTAAGAACAGTGTCAGGTTAAGAACGGACCTCTGGAACGAATTAAGTACTTAACCCGAGGTACCACTGTATTTATTGCAGTTTAATAAGCGTGTGGTTTCATAAACGGTATTGGTCAATTACAGTCATGGGGTGCCTATCCAGACCTATAACTTCCGCTACCTGCTCTCACTCACTAAACCACCTCTCAGATATTTACTTGTCTTCCTGGCTCCTAACTGTCCCTGACTCAGCTAATTTCCCTACACTAACTCAACCTACCCACAGACTCTATCCCAATTCACTCACACTCCAACCAACCACCCAACTCCCAACGAACTCCCCCCTTCGCCCCTCCCAGAGCTGGTTTTATAGTCCCTCTGACTCCACCTCCTGGGTTCTGATTGGGTAACCTGTTTAATTATTTCACTTCCATCACACTCATATGTTAACGTCATAGTGGGGGGGGGGGATCGAGACCATATCATGGGGTATGAGGTGAAAGTCCCCTCCCACACCGCTGCCCATGCTACAGTCCCAGCCCACGTGACCTCCCCATATTGGCCATCAAAGGGAAATTGTGAGCTCACGGACAAAGCACTTGAACTATATCACATGCAATTTGATCCTGAGACCCTGTCCACCACCATTTGCATATTTCCTGGCCAACTATTTGTTGATCTTTTTAAAATAAAATAAAATAAACAGCACGCAAAGCATAGAATCATAGAATCATAGAATCATAGAATCATAGAATCATAGAATCATAGAGTTGGAATAGACCACAAGGGCCATCGAGTCCAACCCCCTGCCAAGCAGGAAACACCATCAGAGCACTCCTGACATATGGTTGTCAAGCCTCTGCTTAAAGACCTCCAAAGAAGGAGACTCCACCACACTCCTTGGCAGCAAATTCCACTGTCGAACAGCTCTTACTGTCAGGAAGTTCTTCCTAATCTTTAGGTGGAATCTTCTTTCTTGTAGTTTGGATCCATTGCTCCGTGTCCGCTTCTCTGGAGCAGCAGAAAACAACCTTTCACCCTCCTCTATATGACATCCTTTTATATATTTGAACATGGCTATCATATCACCCCTTAACCTCCTCTTCTCCAGGCTAAACATGCCCAGCTCCCTTAGCCGTTCCTCATAAGGCATCGTTTCCAGGCCTTTGACCATTTTGGTTGCCCTCCTCTGGACACGTTCCAGTTTGTCAGTGTCCTTCTTGAACTGTGGTGCCCAGAACTGGACACAGTACTCCAGGTGAGGTCTGACCAGAGCAGAATACAGTGGCACTACTACTTCCCTTGATCTAGATGCTATACTCCTATTGATGCAGCCCAGAATTGCATTAGCTTTTTTAGCTGGCGCGTCACACTGTTGGCTCATGTCAAGTTTGTGGTCAACCAAGACTCCTAGATCCTTTTCACATGTACTTCTCTCAAGCCAGGAAAACAGTATTTCCACCTTTCTTTTTTCGGTCTTCTTTTATTCCGTATGAAAAGCACCCTTTGGCTTAATATTGAGTTGTGAATGCTTGTCAACCAGGAGTTAGCAGCCTCTTCAAATTCTTTGGATTCATCCACAAAGCACGGTAAGGGCTCTTGAAATGTACTTCAACATAGCAGGCTCTAGTCTTTCTCTCTTTGAAAAGTCTCAATGTAGTCTGAATTTTGTGGCCTTTTGAAAGTCTAACTGGTTATGCGGTACAGTATCAATATTTGGACAAACACACTTCAGGAAACAAGAAGTCTTTTCATGGCAAATGTTCAGGGGCCATCCTTTCGATTAGACTCAACAGCACTGTGGCCAGGGGAATCCTCAGCCTATCTCCAAGAGTTCCTGCAGAAGTGGCACAGGAGTTACTCTCCTGTCGGCATCTCCTCCAACTTTTTTTATCCTCAAACTGGCACACACATGCTCGCCATGCCACCACCGTTAGGACCACCTCAGGCCGCTGCCACTCCCCACCCACAAATGCACTCCAGATGATTGGCAGGTACGTGTCATTACACTTTCATGCCACTTTTCGTTTACAAAGTTCTGTGGTGGCAATTGCACTTGGTGAAGCATGTACCAGTCTAACTGTGAGGGACCAGGTTCCCATCAGCCACTGTGTGATTATGTACAGTGGTACCTTGGTTCTCTAACTTAGTAATCCATTCCGGGAGTCTATTCAACTCCCGAAATGGTTTGAAAACAAAAGTGTGGCTTCCGATTGGCTGCAGGAGCTTCCTGCACTCAATCGGAAACCATGGAAGCCACATCAGATGTCCGGCTTCCGAAAATCGTTTGCAAACTGAACACTCACTTCTGGGTTTGCGGCATCCGGGAGCTGATTTGTTTGGGAGCCAAGCCGTTCATGTACTAAGGTACCACTGTATTCAGTTCTTACAGACTTTATTTGAGTTATATTCGTTTTAGTTCATCCTACTAAACCGCTAGTCAGCAGTTTGTTGCTAAGGTTAGGGTTGCCATATTTCAAAACGTCGTTGAGCTTTTTTTGGGGGAGGGAGTTCTGGACGTTTTGCCAATATCCCCCCCAGACACTAATTCTGTCCATCTTTCCTTCCATCATGGAACAACCCAAGGCAGTGTACTTATGGTTCCTCAGCTGCCCAGGCACTGACCAGACCTATTTCGCTTCAGCGAAGGAGTGGCCTCATCTGCCTTCAGACCATGTTGAAGTCTCATGAATTTATTGGTGGCATTTGAGATCCTGGCCTCATACACTCAGGGTTTTCATGTGAAAATGAGTTCCAATGACATCAGTATGATTTCCTACCTGATAAAGCCATTTATGATTGAAGACCAGGATTTTAAAAAAGAAAAATGATAAAGAGCACACTCCACAAGAACGGCATGATCACACACCCTATAAAAGTCTTTGTTTTCCATCTCCTGGCAGATTTTATGTGCCTAACATAGCTTGGCGACTGCTACTATCCCAAGTACAGTAGCAATATTGGATTATGGAAATCCTATTTATCACCATGAAATGAAACCGCAGGTGCAAGACACTGGAAATTCTCTTATGATAGATCACGTTGGTTTACATGGCAGTGACATTCTTCGATGCATCTCTCCTGTATGTGTGATAGTTTGGATGATTAAGCTCCCAGCATATGCATAAATTGCATCTGCATCAAGATCTATTTAAATGCATGAAAAGGAATTCACCCAATTATTGCTCAGCAACTTGGCTGTTTGAGAACAGAGATAATCACTCACAGGGGTCAAGTAAGGCACACTCTTTTCTCCAGGACTCCAAAGGGGCTTGGAAGACCACACCATCCCCCCCACCCCCATTCCCATGTGGCCCAGAGGTTAGAAAAGATCAACAAAGGCCACAACCCCAACTAGTACAAATTAGGATAGTGCAGTTAACTTCAGCATTGTGCTCATCTGTTTGCGTGTCGAGACCCCAAAACCACCCCCTTGTTGATGAATAAGGTTAATGTTATTGGGCAAATTTGGCCACAACTTTATTGGTTACAGAATGTGAGTGGTATTGGCTAAGGCACTGGAATTGACCCGACTATATCTGACTCCTGCCCGTCACGCAGGAAGTCCAGTAAGTGTCCACCACTGGTAGGGGGAGCCCCGTCGATGCAAACCAACTCGAGCTCCCCCAGGGTTACCAATGGGGTCGTGTCATGGCCCTAGCCCTGCCTTCAGACAAGGCCTCTCCTCCTTCCGGAGGGGAGGTGTTGTGAGCGGGAGCCGACTCCCATGTCACGCAGGGGGCATTCTGCCCCCTGCCCAGCCATCACAGTTGGTGCGCCACGCCTCCCAGCCGGTCACCCAATCGGGAGACACCGCGGGGGGGGGCATGGTCTAGCCGTTCAAATGCGGCTGCACCAGTTCTCCCCCACCATTGCCCTGCCGATTTCTGCGAGTCACCCACCCACCACTCCCTTGAATGGCCTTGTTATTCCACATGGATTGGCGATCAGGCCTTGTTCCGGGATGACGGTGTTCACCTTTCTGACCAAGGCAATGATATCTGGCTGGCCGACATCATCAGAAGTATTAGGGATTGGTTACAGCTGTGAGGGTATTGGTGGCGAGCCTCTTGGGCTCGGGTGGCGGTTAGGCATTGGAATGTGTTGTTGTATGGAAGGGCAAGGTGTGGCCATCGCCTACCCCTTCACTTATGGGTATTCTGTTAAAGGAATCCGGCGGTCGTGGATCCTGTCTGATGCCTGTGTGGCGGGGAGCCATGGCACGACCCTCGGTGACATCAGGGGAGAGCTTATAGTTGTATTTGCATCAACAGGCTCCCCCTACTGGTGGTTAACCCCTCGTTAGACTCACCCCTCATCCTGAGTGGGTGGAGTCAAATTGCTCTTGTCCAATGCCTAAGCCAATACCTTCTCACATGTTGTAATAAATAAAGTTGTGGCCTTTTCTAGCCCATTAACCTAATATGCCATGTCCACGTATCTTTATTATTCCCAAGCGGGGGACGGGTCCTCGAATCACAAGATCCACACCCCTGGATTCCTTTAACAGAATACCCTCAAGCTTGGAGGAGCAGGTGATGGCCACACCTCCCCTTCCCATCACATGATCAACCAATGCCTAACCGCCATGCCTTACATAGCTGTGACGATTGCTACGAGGTAGGTGAAAACCAAATGGCCCTTGCCAATTTGCCAAGTGGAAAAATTCCTACCAGGCCCCTCAATGGCGACCAACCGAGGTCCATAGCGAGGCCAGTATTGAAACCTGCAAATTAGGGAGGGTAGGCGGGAGATTGAGGAAGTGAACCGAGAGGAAGCTCTACTGCTCGTGCCTCAGTTTAAATGGTGCCCGGCCACTCCTCCCCAGCCAGCGGATTGGCTGGCTGGATGACATGGCCAGGAACCACCAGGTGACATGGGACTGAGCCTCCTGCCCCTGGAGGGGAGTGGGCGGCCACGGGGTCCACTGCAACTCCTCACCGCTGTGAAGCGGAGCGGATTTCTAATACTCATGTGACGCTCACTAAGGGTGCGCTCCAAACCGACTTTCCTCCAGACTTTCTGTGTGTACTGGTGTCCCACTCTGCATTGCCGGCCTCTGCTGGCCTTCCCTGCAGTGTGATTGGCAAAAGAGGGAGGGAGACAGGAATTCTAGGGCTCAGATTAAAATCGGAGCCACAATAACTCAGAACTCCCAATGCTCGCCTTTGTTTTTAGGAGAAGCGTTATGAGTTGCCAAAGTTTGTGTTCAGAGCGAAGGAAATTTGGTGCCATCGCTACACACACAAAATTATTTGTTTATTTATTGTATCCTTTTCTCCAATTCCCACCCTCTATTTTCTCCTTTTTTTTCTTCTGCTCGCTCACTGAGAATCTTGGAAAGCTTTCTGTGAAAGTCACACTTCAGAAACTCTTAATGGGACAATCCCCACCCCCACCCCCAGTAGAAACAAGGCAATGAACTGTAGTTCTTAAGAGATAACACAGAGCATTTATCTACACATCTGGGATTGGTGGGCAAAGCTTCCTCTGGCAGAGAACATGTCTTGCAGACAAATTTGAGCCCTAGTATCCTTGTTGTTAGAAATTAACTACTGGCAATAATAATAATCCTTTCATTGTGCGCGGTGCCAAGCATTGGACTTTCACTAGGATTAAATGTTTGAGGCCCTTATTAGAGTGAACAAGACTGTGCCAGATCATAACTCGGCTCCCAAGTTAGTTACTGGAAGCCATTTCTTTTAAGAGCTAATATTGATGTCGCCATAAAGCAAGCACACAAGCTGAATGTTGGTCATCGGTGAGGAGTTTAGTCTAATACCCTGCTCTTTCTTTCTCTTTAACCATAGCAGACCTTCATGAAAATGATGCCAACTCATTTCATTTTAAACATGAAGGCACTGCATGACACGGCTTAGCACTTGAGTGTTTCACTGATTCTCTTCTGTAACATTTACAATGTGCTCACAAGATAGGTCAGTGCTATGATCATCTGTGTCTCCATATTATTGTAAAAGGATCCCTGACCATTAGGTCCAGTCGTGACCGACTCTGGGGTTGCGGCGCTCATCTTGCTCTATGGGCCGAGGGAGCCGGCGTTTGTCCGCAGACAGCTTCCGGGTCATGTGGCCAGCATGACTAAGCCACTTCTGGCGAACCAGAGCAGCACATGGAAACACTGTTTACCTTCCCGCCGGAGCGGTTCCTATTTATCTACTTGCACTTTGATGTGCTTTCGAACTGCTAGGTTGGCAGGAGCTGGGGCAGAGCAACGGGAGCTCACCCCGTCACAGGGATTCGAACCGCCGACCTTCTGATCGGCAAGTCCTAGGCTCAGTGGTTTAACCCACTGCGCCACCTGTGTCCTCCATATTATTGTAGATGAAGCTAAAAGATGGTGGCTGGCCTTAGGCTGCCTATAGGCATCTGGCTGGCTACTGTGAGAACAGGATACTCCACTCAACTAGCTGGACCTTTGGTCTGATCCAGCAGGGATTTTCTTATGTACCTCGCGAGTTCATAGCTGAGCTGAAATTTGAACCAGAGACTCCAAGATCCTACTTGCAATTACACACCATTAAGAAAGGATGTGGGGACGTTGGTGAAGCTGTGGGTTAAACCACAGAGCCTAGGACTTGCTGATCAGAAGGCCAGCAGTTCGAATCCCCATGACGGGGTGAGCTCCCGCTGCTTGATCCCAGCTCCTGCCCACCTAGTAGTTTGAAAGCACATCAAAGTGCAAGTACATAAATAGGTACCGCTCTGGCGGGAAGGTAAACGGCATTTCCGTGCACTGCTCTGGTTCGCCAGAAGTGGCTTAGTCATGCTGGCCACATGACCCAGAAGCTGTGTGCCGGCTCCCTCGGCCAGTAAAGCAAGATGAGCGCTGCAACCCCAGAGTCGGTCACGACTGGACCTAATGGTCAGGGGTCCCTTTACCTTTACCTTAAGAAAGGATGTATTAATCAATGTTGAAAAATACATTTGTTAAGAAACCAGAAGACTTTTTACTTGGAATAATAGGATTGGAATTGCCCCTAAAAGATGTTAGACTATTTTTGTATGCTACCACAGCAGCAAGACTGCTATTAGCTAAAAATAGGAAATCTCAAGAAATACCAATGGTAGGAGAATGGCAGATGGAGATGTTGGAGTTTTTGGAGCTGGCTGACCTGACTGGAAGAATCCGCGATCAGAAAGAAGAGGAGCATCAAGAAGATTGGAAGAAATTTAAAGATTATCTAGCTAAATATTGTAATATAAGATAATTAGAAGGTACTTGAAAGTTTCAAATAGGCCTAGGATTAAAATAAGAATGTTGAATAGTAATATGGATTTAAGTCCATAAGAAAAGAGATGAAGATAGTAAATTGAAGGAGTAAATTGTAGTAGAAAGATGATATTGGAGAACTGTTACAAGGTGATACAATGAAATTCATTTAGGGGGGATTTGAGGAAGCCAGTCAATAATGGAATTCAAAATGAATTTCGGAAGGAATATGTGTTATTTTTCTTTTCTCTTTTCTCTTTTTTTCTTTTAGTAGTGTAATGTTTCTTTCTTTTGTATGTCTTATATGTTATATCTGTTAAAAACAATAAATTTTTTTGGAAAAAAAGAAGAAGAAAAAGAAAGGATGTATTAATCTACATTGTGATCTGCAGGGAAATGGAAAGTGGAAAACTGGAGGGGCAGAGGTGCTGTAGAAGAATGGTAAAGGATGGCATCACCATACTAAATCCTGCTTGCGATGAGCAAGAATCCACACTAATACCAGTAAGGCAAAGACGTTACTATGAAAGATTTCTTGTCGCAGACATGGTAAAGGTAAAAGTAAAGGACCCCTGGATGGCTAAGTCCAGTCAAAGACGACTATGAGGTTGCAACACGCATCTCGCTTTCAGACCGAGGGAACTGGTGTTTGTCCGCAGACAGCTTTCCAGGTCACGTGGCCAGCATGACTAAACTGCTTCTGGCGCAACAGGACACCGTGACGGAAACCAGAGTGCTTGGAAATGCTGTTTACCTTCCCGCCACAGTGGTATCTAGTTATCTACTTGCACTGGTTTGCTTTCAAACTGCTAGGTTGGGCAGGAGCTGGGCAACAGGAGTTCAGTCCGTCATGCTGGAACGTAAAAATGACTGCTACTCAGTACAATTGAGCCAGGAGATACGGCTCAAGAGGACATGTCAGCAGCAGTGACTCCTTCCAAGGTGCTGAGCCCCAGGCAACTGCCCACAAATGCTGCAGGATCCCCGGATCCATTGTCAGAAGGCTAATTAAGCTATTCAAGGAGGATTCTTGAGGGTGGGGAATAGCACAACAGTCTGACATATCTATTGGCAGCGGACCTAAGCCACATTCTCATTTCCTCTTGAGTACACTTCAGATAATTTTGGCAATTTTAACTGCGGACATGGTTTCAAAGCCGTATTCCTTCCATGCCTTTATGTATTATTGAGCTTCTGAAACTGCTTTATAAACACTGCTGTGTACGTGGATGACTGATTGATCTATTGACTGATGCAGGCTCTTCAGAGGCTCAGAGAGGAAATGTGCTTAGCATACATCATCCAGAAGCGATTAGGTTCAGTTTCACGACTTCCTGTTGGCACAGCTTAGCAAAATAGATTCCGATGAGTTGACAGGTTTCCCGGGATCTGTATCGGAAGGCAGAGACCATGGGTTCCTCAACAGATATTACTGCAAGAAGGATATATCTCTCTAGAAATGCTAGTTAAGTAGCTATGCTAGTGAGGGGCAGATAGGGCTCATCAACCTGGGAAGGTAGCCCATATAGGAGGGGGGAAACTCTGATCCTAAACCTCTGATGCCTTGTGGGATCTCTTGGGGAGAAGAAAACACTACACAAATCTGGAGTGGTGTCCGTAAGATGGTCGAATGGTTCCTTGTACTCCTCCTTCTGGCAAATCCTGCAGCCAAGCTGCTGCTGTATTACTCTGCTTTCCTTTGGACCACATCGGCGAGGCTGAGAGGGGTTTCTTGTCGTCTGGGCAGCTGGGGGCCTCCATGCACACTGTCCATGCTTGTGTCATGGTCCGGTTTACGGGCAGTCAAAGTCCTGGCTGAGGACGTCGGAACTAGAGGCAAGAGGGCAGAGAGGAAGCAGGAACGGGAGTCTGGAAGCCAGGAGTCAGGAAGCCTAGGGTCCGAGGGTCAGAGCCGGGAGTCAAGAAGCCAAGGGTCCATTTCAGAAGGAGACAGAGTTGTTGTTGTTGTTGTTGTTTAGTCGTTTAGTCGTGTCCGACTCTTCGTGACCCCATGGACCAGAGCACGCCAGGCACCTCTGTCCTCCACTACCTCCCGCAGTTTGGTCAAACTCATGCTGGTAACCTCAAAAACGCTAGCCAACCATCTCATCCTCTGTCGCCCCCTTCTCCTTGTGCCCTCCATCTTTCCCAGCATCAGTGTCTTCTCTTCTCATGAGGTGGCCAAAGTACTGGAGCCTCAGCTTCACGATCTGTCCTTCCAGTGAGCACTCAGGTCTGATTTCCTTAAGAATGGATGCATTTGATCTTCTTGCCGTCCATGGGACTCTCAAGAGTCTTCTCCAGCACCATAATTCAAAAGCATCAATTCTTCGGCGATCAGCCTTCTTTATGGTCCAGCTCTCACTTCCACTTCCATACATCACTAGGAGACAGAGTTAAATGTGGTTAAAAAGGTGAAATATTTAGGGATTAATATGACGGCTAAAAACTTGAATCTATTTAAAGATAACTGTGAAAAATGTTGGTCAGAAGTCAAAAAGGATCTAGAAATTTGGTCAAAATTGAAGCTTTCCTTGTTGGGTCGAATCACTGCTATAAAGATAAATGTATTGCCAAAAATGCTGTTTTTGTTTCAAACTGCAGATTGTGGACAAGATGGATTGTTTCAAGAGGTGGCAGAGGGATATTTCTAAGTTTGTCTGGCAGGGCAAAAAGCCCAGAATAAAATTTAAGATACTGACTGATGCTAAAGAAAGAGGGGGGTTTGCCCTGCCAGACATGAAACTATACTATGAATCGGCAGCTTTCTGCTGGTTAAAAGATTGGCTACTTCTAGAGAACACTGATATTCTGGATTTGGAAGGGTTCAATAATGTGTTTGGATGGCATGCATATCTGTGGTACGACAAGGTTAAAGCTCACAAAGCATTTAAGAACCATATTGTCAGGAAAGCAGTGTTTAATGTCTGGACAAGATACAAAGATTTACTAGAAAATAAGATCCCAAGGTGGTTATCACCAATGGAAGCTAAGGCTCAGAAAAGACTCAATATGGAGGCCAAGTGGCCGAAATATTGGGAGATATTAGAAAAAGAAGGAGACACATGGAGATTGCAGAGTTTTGAGAAACTAAAAGATAAAGTGTGAGATTGGTTACATTATCATCAAATTAGGGAGGTCTTTAATATGGACAAAAAAATAGGTTTCCAGGTGGAAAAATCGAAATTAGAAACAGAATTGTTAGAACCTAAAGCTAAGATACTTTCAAGAATGTATAACTTGCTGTTAAAATGGAACACTCAGGATGCAACGGTCAAATCAGCTATGATAAAATGGGCGCAAGACATTGGCTATAATATTATGTTTGCTGACTGGGAACGGTTATGGACCACTGGTGTGAAATTCATGGAATGCAATGCCTTGAAAGAAAATATTATGAAAATGATATACAGGTGGTACATGACCCCAGTCAAGCTTGCAAAAATATACCATTTGCCAGACAATAAGTGTTGGAAATGTAAAGAGACTGAGGGAACATTCTTTCACCTTTGGTGGACGTGCCCAAGGGTTAAGGCTTTCTGGGAAATGATCTATAATGAACTGAAAAAGGTATTTAAATATACCTTCCCTAAGAAACCAGAGGCCTTCCTTTTGGGCATTGTTGGCCAAATGGTCCCAAGGAAGGATAGAACTTTCTTTATGTATGCAGCAACAGCAGCAAGAATACTTATCGCAAAGCACTGGAAGACACAAGATTTGCCCACTCTGGAAGAATGGCAGATGCAACTGATAGACTATATGGAATTGGCAGAAATGACTGGCAGAATCCGAGACCTGGGAGAAGAGCTAGTGGAAGAGGACTGGAAGAAATTTAAAGACTACTTGCAAAAGCATTGCAAATTGTATGAATGTTAGAATGATGTGGGATATAAAGATAATATGGTATTAGTGATATAGTTGAAAGGAGTATGTAAAAAATGGTTTACAGAACAAAGGTGAAGTCAGAATAATATTATGCCAAACTTAAATAAAATGAAAAAATGGGGAAAAATTGGAGGCATAATAGTTGAAATGTATAATATGAAATAAGATTTGAAAGAAGGTGAGGCATTGCTGAATAAGATTGTGTAAAAGGGAACACAGAAAAGGGAGATGCGAGGGAGTCTGGAAGGAGGATTACGAGAACAATATCTAAGAAACTGGTTCTTTTTTTTATGTCTTTTTTATGTCTTTTTTCTTTTGCTTTGTATGATGGGTTTTTTATTGTGCTTTTCTGTTTTTTGGATTGATTGTGATGGTGTTTCTTCTTTTTTTTTTATTCTGTTTTGTGAAGTTTGTTTTATTGTTTGAAACTTTAATAAATATCTTTTATAAAAAAACAACAACCAAGAAGCCAAGGGTCCAATGATCCGGAAGCAAGGAGTCAAGAAGCCAAGGGTCCGAGGATCAGGAAGCAAGGAGTCAAGAAGCCAAGAGTCTGAGGATCAGGAAGCAAGGAGTCAAGAAGCCAAGAGTCCAAGGATCAGGAAACCAGGAGTCAAGAAGCCAAGGGTCAGAGGAACAAGAAGCAAGGAGTCAACAAGCCAAGGGTCCAAGGATCAGGAAACCAGGAGTCAAGAAGCCAAGGGTCAGAGGAACAGGAATCAAGGAGTCAAGAAGCCAAGGGTCCAAGGATCAGGATGCAAGGAGTTAAGAAGCCAAGAGTCTGAGGATCAGGAAACTAGGAGTCAAGAAGCCAAGGGTTCGAGGATCGGGAAGCAAGGAGTCAAGAACCCAAACACAGCAAGGCAGGAAGCATGTTGCTGTGGCAAACAGCCAAAGGGAAATGCTGACCTTATATCCCTTCCCGGCTCTTGCCACCAGGCACTGTGAGTTCCCAATGGGCTTCACCTGTGCGGCCATGCCTTGCCTTAGGAAACTTAGGAAAGCCCCAGTCCCGCAAAGCCCTACTGGTCACAGGGCCTGGCTCCTGCAAGCACTCCTGACAGCTTGCACCCCAGGGAGGTCACTTCAGTGCTGCTAACGCTGTGGTTTGACCCCCAGAGGTGCACTCCATTGTCTCTCGAGACAGACAGATGCCAACAACAGCTATGCTAGCAACGTGTGACAATTAACCTGCCAAGTAAGACTGGTTCTCCCCAGGCCTCGAAATCTGAAGCCTAATATATTGGTGGGAGAAGCCCGCCCGACCCTGTTAATTGTTAAATGGAGAAGAGTTTGGTGTTGTTGTGGATCCCCTCCCCCTCCTTCGCTTTAAAGGCTAATGTCACCCATATGGCAGGTGGGCATCTGGTACCGAAAGAGACTGAAGAAGGCGAAGTTTAATGAGAACAGCTTGGGAAGGACTGAGCCCTGGCTTACGGTGAGTGAGAAGCAAACGCCTCGTTTGAGTGAGTCTCTCACATTTTCCCTTTGGCTCTCCTCCTGCTTTTTATCACGCCTCAGCAAAAAAATTGGCTGGGTAAAAATGGCATCCACCTCGGTAGTGTTTTTCCTCCCTCCTACAGCTATTGCTGCAAAGAGGCAGAGTCCAAGAGGGATTGCAGTGATTCAGAAAGAGTGGAGGCTCGTCTGGGTAGACATCAGCGAGATTGCTTTGAATCAGAGGCAGCATGTTTTCTCGTCTCCCACTGCTTGTAAATTGGCTCTGAGTATGCCCTCCTGTGTCAGCTTGGCCTACTCAGGAATGCTGCCCGCCTCCTGCAAACACAAAGAAGGAAAACAGCCATGCTTTAGTGAGCTGTGAGGGCTCAGAATATTGTCAGTATCAGCTGTGGTGTGGTAATACACAGCGGCTCCCCAGTGGGAGTTGTCTTTCCTGTGGATCAGCTCTTTTGCCAACTTGTATCTTTCAAGACAGGAGGGACATGGGTGGCGCTGTGGGTTAAACCACAGAGCCTATGACTTGCCGATCAGAAGGTCAGTGGTTCAAATCCCCGTGAGGGGGTGAGCTCCCGTTGCTCGGTCCCTGCTCCTGCCAACCTAGCAGTTCGAAAGCACGTCAAAGTGCAAGTAGATAAATCCGTACCACTCCAGCGGGAAGGTAAACGGTGTTTCCGTGCACTGCTCTGAAAGCTGTATGCCGGCTCCCTTGGCCAATAAAGCGATATGAGTGCCGCAACCCCAGAGTCAGCCACGACTGGACCTAACGGTCAGGGGTCCCTTTACCTTTACTATCTTTCAAGATGCATCCCAGAAGAGGGGAGAATATGGCCAAAGGCAAAAGTCTTTGTGATGCAAGAAGGGGCAGAAGGAGGAGGCCTCTTAAGACCTTCTCCACGGGTACATCAAATACATGGAAAAAGGAGGAGGATGACACCCTGGGGCCTGAAGAAGAAGAAGAAGAAGAAGAAGAAGAAGAAGAAGAAGAAGAAGAAGAAGAAGAAGAAGAAGAGGAAGAGGAGGAGGAGGAGGAGGAGGAGGAGGAGGAGGAGGAGGAGGAGGAGTTTGGATTTGATATCCCGCTTTATCTACCCTACTACCCAAAGGAGTCTCAAAGCGGCTAGCATTCTCCTTTCCCTTCCTCCCCCACAACAAACACTCTGTGAGGTGAGTGAGGCTGAGAGACTTCAGAGAAGTGTGACTAGCCCAAGGTCACCCAGCAGCTGCATGTGGAGGAGTGGGGAAGCGAACCCGGTTCACCAGATTACGAGGCCACCACTCTTAACCACTACACCACACTGGCTCTCACCACACTGGCATACACCTGATAAGAGGTGCCCTGCTAGCACTGCCCCCTGGTTTTTGGACAGAGCACTCAAGTTCTGAGAAGAAGCCCTTATGTGAAGACACCTCCCCACATAGGTGCTCTATCTGGTCAAGAATCTTTGTTGCACCAGTTTCACAATCATGCAGCTCCTGCAGGACTCTCTAAGTGCCCCTGTTTTCCAGAGACAGCCCCGCATTTACAGAAGCTGTCCTTGGTTTTTTATTTGATCCCGGAATGTCCCACTTTTCCTTAGGATGTCCCTATTTTTATCGGAGAAATGTTGGAGGGCATGGAGTTAGGAAAGGAGATAAGTAGCTTTACAGTCTTTAGAAGACATCTGAAGGCAGCCCTGTTGTATTGTGAAGTTTTAAAATGTTTAATGTTTTATGTTTCTTTGTATGTTGGAAGTTATCCGGAGTCAGCTGGGGCAACCTAGTTAGATGGGTAGATGATGATGATGATGATTATCATTATTGACGTCCCTATTTTCAATGCTGGACGGTATGCATATGTACATCTATATACACTGTAAGGGTCCTTTTTCAGATCTTTGGCTGTATGGAGTAAGGTAAAGGTAAAGATAAAGTACCCTGGACGGTTAAGTCCAGTCAAAGGCGACTATGAGGTTGTGGCATTCAATTCGCTTTACAGGCTGAGGGAGCCAGCATTTGTCCACAGACAGTTTTTCTGGGTCATGTGGCCAGCATGACTAAGCCGCTTCTGGTGCAACGGAACCAGAGCAGTGCACAGAAACGCTGTTTACCTTCCCGTCGGAGTGGTACCTATTTATCTACTTGCACTTTTTGGCATGCTTTCGAACTGCTAGGTTGGCAGGAGCTGGGACCGAGCAACAGGAGCTCACCCCATTGCAGGGATTCGAACCGCCGACCTTCTGATCGGCAAGCCCAAGAAGCTCAGTGGTTTAGACCACAGCGCCACCCGTGTCCCTAATAGGGATATATAATGACAGCTGAATATATAATGGCATATATTATGACAGTTGAATATGCAGATTGGCTCCATTGAAAATTACCATGTTTAAAGTGCATTGGTATTGAGTGTTTTTTTCTGTGGGGCAAGATCTGGGATGATTCCTTCCTTCGGTTGTGTATCTGTGAATCTGCTGTTTATATGGTTATCCCTGGGCAGAACTTGGATGGTGACATATATACACATATATAGGTGCTTATATTAGGACAGTGAAGGTGATAGGGAGATCCTTCCAAAGGTTCCTCACCGTTGGGAAATTTGTACTGTCTACAAATTATCCTTCTTATGGCTGCATTTAGGGGAAAGGTAGGAATTAAGTCTGTACACCTTTTCCAGTGGGTGGTGTTGTGGCCAGGCATCTGGGACCCCGAAGTGAACCAGCATGGGACCAGGGAGTTGATGCACCCTTCCATGTCGTCCTGGCCGTGTTGCTGGTATTGGATGGGGCCACGCCCAGTGTAGCCCCGCTGGCCAATCAGCGGCAGTAGGGGGCATGGCCATGGGAGATTTAATGGCAGCATGGCCAGAAAGCCACTTCCGACATAAAGAGGAGGTGGTGTTGTGGGCTCACGCTCCCAACAATCGTGCAGGGCTGGCTTCAGCCAATCGGCTGGCTCCGGGGGTGTGGCCTGGGTCATTTAAGGCTGGCGCGGCCCCGGGATCTCCCCTTTTCATCCTAGCCACATGGTTAGACATTGGTAGGGGTATTATTATGTAGATGAGTTGGGGGGAAGGAGCGCCATCACCTCCCCCAAATATTGAAGGGTAGTCCGGTAAAGGATTCCGGGGGGCAATGCCTCGTCCGAAACCTATGGAGGCCAGGGCCTAAAGCATGCCCCCAAGCGGTGACCCCTCGGGGAGTTCCTAGTGATGTGCATCTCAGGACTCCCCCTGCTGGTGTTAACCCTTTCTGGTTTTCATGCTAACAGGCTGAAGCCAGATAGTCTGATAGGACCAATGCCTAAAGCCAATACCGCTCTTACCTGTAACCAATAAAGTTGTGGCCAATTTTTGCCCATTAACCTGAAATAATAGTGTCCTGTGTCTTTATTTATTCAAACTGGTGGGAGGCGGGAATCGCCATGCAAGTCCCTCCTCTCTCGCCCTTTTGCCGGATCGCCAGTATTCTGTCCCCAGAAACAGAAGACAATGTATCATGGGGAATAGTTGACACTGAATGGATAACTTTCAACAGAGAGCTGCATTTTCTTCATATTTTTAGCAGGTGCTGGAATATTACTGAGTTACTTTCAAAACGGAATGATAGCTGTAATTCTTGCTGTACTACCGAGAAGCAAAAACAAGCCGGCGAGTAGAATATTTTCAGACTTGCTATATAACGAGTAAGCAGAGTGAGACGCTAAGATGAAATGTCGAGGGCAGCCACATGCTCAGTTTCTGCAATTATTTTATTATCATTTCCGATTCACAGCAGATGGCTGAGAAGCCGCGATTAGATATACCATTGTGCATGAAGGGTGCGATGGGCCGTTGCTATGATGGCTATGGTCTCTGCTTTTCTGTATTGGACTTCTGGTGGAAATGTGCATGGTCTCAGCAGACCATGTTCTGCACGTTGCATCTGTCTGGTCAACTCAGAGGTGGGGTTGAAGATCTTACTTGACAAAGAAGTGGTGGGAGAGAGAATACTACTTAACCCTTCCCCTGCCAGCTGATTCTCTCCTGCTAAACCACCCATTGAGATCACCCCTCCCCACATACCCGAACACTGCTTAGTTCTTTTCTCAGAGCCTAGCAGGAAAACACACAGGTTAGACATGGCATGGAGGGGAAAGGTTAAGCCTCCTGTTGATTCTTCGCTGCAAATGTCTTCCCGCCTTGCATTGGCCGCCTTGAGGTTAGGAATGCTTTCCTTCCCTCATAATATTCTATTCCCAGTGAAATTGACATACTTTCCCTATATTTTATTTCTGGTCCCTAGAGATGTCACAGAGAATCTGTAAAAGATGGAATTAATATTTAGCATAAGAAAGTTAGCCACCCTTGAATTGCACCCCAATCTGTCACCAGAGATGACAGCATCCTCCTGCTCCGTGATAGGGCTTATATTTTTTTTCCATAATTGTAAAATGAACTCTTCTCCCCCGTAATTATCAGCAGTTTTGAACGTATCAGAAATCTGCGAGGGGCTTATGCATAAAGGCTCTTGGACTTCCTTCCTTTCTCCTTATTTGCTCACTTGTGCTGTGCTTTCCTAAAAAGCTGCTTACTCTGGTTTTAAAAAGGTGAAGTTCATTTCTCCTTAATAGCGCAGCTTCAATGTACAGAATGCTCATTGATCACCTTCCCACAGACCCGAGCAGATATTTACGCTTCTGTGCTTTAGTTTTGCCTCAATTTCGCTGCAATAAATCATGTTACCACTTTCTAATTCCATGCATCCTTTGTTTCCATTACACAGCCAGCTTCCTTTTCTGCACTTCCTCTGTTATTTCGCTAACAGACAACATTTAGAAAAGGGCATTCTGTAAGGGTAAATGCTAATTTACGCTTAGCCATTTGCCTTTCTCCGTCGCCTTGTCGTGTCCCCGTCCCTTGTCCCCGTGTAGACTTGCAACCTCATTTGCCTTCTGCAGCTGTTGATGCTATTGAAGAAAGCACAGCAGATTAGTTGTGATATGAAGAGCCAGATGTTAATTCTTTCACATTCGTGCCTGCATTATTTAAGGCTGCCTCTGAATCAGCGCTGGCATATCAGGCAATCATGATCCACCCACGGAAGAATGGTGCTAAGTTGCTTCAAGGGAGTTAGTGTAAGGAAAGGCACAACCACCCCATTTTTCAAAGCTATGGCATTAGCTTTTCGCTGTCTAAACATTCAGGAAGCATTTAGCAGTATTGCCTTCTGGAAGACCACCACATCAGACCTCAGGTGGAGGAATGTGTGTTTGAATGCTCCTTGGCTCCCTTCACATATGAGGAAAGGTGGTACCATCTGGGACTGAAGACAAAAGGTGAGTAACAGGTGACATGATAGAAGTGTGCAAACTGAGCAAGGCATAGAGAAAGTGGAGAGAGCACTCTCTCTCTCTCTCTCTCTCTCTCTCTCTCTCTCTCTCTCTCTCTCTCTATCATATCCCTAGAACTTCCAAGAAAGCAGAGTGTTGGAAGATTGAGGACAGACAAATCTTTGAAGGAGCATCTCCACCCCCATTGCCCAGCCCAGACACTGAGGTCCAGCTTCGAGGGCCTTCTGGTGGTTTCCTCACTGTGAGAAGTGAGGTTGCAGGGAACCAGGCAGAGGGCCTTCTCAGTAATGGCGCCCTCCCTGTGGAATGCCCTCCCATCAGATGTCAAGGAAATAAACAACTATCTGACTTTTGGAAGACATCTGAAGGCAGCCCTGTTTAGGGAAGTTTTTGATGTCTGATGTTTTATTGTGTTTTTAATACCTTCCAAGTGGCAAGCCCAAGCGGCACAGTGGTTTAGACCACAGCGTCCCTAATACTCATCCTCAAATGAAAGTGAGCCAAAATAGCCAATGCAGTTGCATTTTCTCACATTCACTCCTTCCACCCTTCAAATTTCACTCCGTATGCTTCTCCAGGCAGAGGATTGAATATTTTTATGTAGCTCGTGTTGTTGTGGACAAAACATGTGCACTGAAGTGCTATATTGCTACAACCAAAACTTGATATGTTGGAACTCATTTTCTTGGAAGGCATTGTCTGTCTGTTTGTTTTGATCTTGCCTTATAGAATATTTTTTTAAAAAAGCCCTCTCCCCAGTGGCATATATGCAACAGAAGAAATACAAAGCGTGTTCTCACTAGCAGAGAGCACGTGTTGCGGTTGGGGAGCAGGCCACCATCATGATTAGGCAAATTTGGAGAACCCAAGCTGGTAGGGGGTTAAATTGGGTTGCTGGGGATTTTTCGGTGTTGCTAATTTGGAGGAGGAGTCAGAGTCTATAAATTGAGGAGTAGGACTAGGGGACGTCCTCTTGGCCGTTTTGCATCGGATCACCCGCCCCCCCTCCCTTTTATAGGGTGGTTCTTGGGTTCATTTGACCTTGCTATGCCTGTCATGGGGTCGTTCGCCTTTGAGCGGGGGCCTGGTAGGAATTTTGCCATTTGGCTGATTGGCTGTTGCCATTTGGTTTTTGCCTACTGCGTAGCAAATCGTCACAACTTGTAAGGTTGGCGGTTAGGCATTGGTTAAATTGGTGCTTGGAGGGGTAAGGTGCCTATCCCTCCAAATGATGCGAATGGGAATTCCGTTAAAGGAATCCAGGGGCTTGCCATTCTTTTGTCCTTGTCCGTGGAGCCGGGCTTGGGCCGTGCAAGCCCCACCGGAACATGAGGGTGAGAGGTGTTGGACTGCGATTTCCCAGCCTCATTTCTCCCCAATACTTGTTTCCCACGCTGGCTTCCGGTGGTGTCCGGAAGTTTCAGCTCTGTCCTCGGGGGCAAGGACAGATAGTCATAACCAATGCCTAAGCAACCACTCACATTTTCTGTATTTTAATAAAGTTGTGGCCAAAAATTATGCCAAAAACCTTAAACAAAAATGAACGTGTGCTGTGTGAATTTTTGGGGGGTGGCACTGCGGAACTCAACACGCAATTATAAAATCCACATTAGAACCATGTGCTTCAAAATACAAAGAATATAATATAAGAGCCGTAAAATTTCCCTAGTGTTCTCCTAAAGCAGCTAACAGATTGAGGTTGAATCCTGACAAACCACTACTGGTGCAACGGAACACTGTGATGGAAACCAGAGTGCACTGAAACACTGTTTACCTTCCCACTGCAGTGGTACCTATTTATCTACTTGAACTGGGGTGCTTTCGAACTGCTAGGTTGGCAGGAGCTGGGACAGAGCAATGGGAGCTCACTCCATCATGGGGATTCGAACAGCTGACCTTCCGATCGGCAAGCCCAAGAGGCTCAGTGGTTGAGAGCACAGCGCTACCTGCATCCCACCTGTAAGAACAGGATGCTGTACTAGTAAGCTCTTCTTATGTTCTTATATATCCAACACATCAAAAGGAAGAGGAAGTACAATCACTTCACCATAACTGGGTAACTATCAACAGCTGGGGAGTCTTCAACAAGAGAAGGCACTGAATTATACAGTTGTGCAACTGCATGTTGGAATGGTGAAGTCTCATATGGTTATGAGACTGTTGCTGCTGCCTTTGTGAGTGCTGGGGAAGGCCACTCCCTCCTGCAGGCCAATTCCACCAGACCTAGGGGGTGGGGCCTACGGGACCGCCTCTCCTGGTATGTCCCACAGAGGAACTTACGGTCTTCAAACAAAAACATCCTGAAGGTCCCAGGCCACAGTGAGGTTAGGCTGGCCTCAACTAGAGCCAGGGCTTTTTCGGCTGTGGCTCCGATCTGGTGGAACGCTCTGTCACAAAAGACTAGGGCCCTGTGGGACTTGATATCTTTCCACAGGGCCTGCAAGACAGAGCTGTTCCACCAGCCCTTTGGCTAAGGCACAGCCTGACTCCCTCCTTTGGCAATCTTCACAGAACTTTAGCCTAATGGTTGCCATCAATTTGATCTGAATTAATTTTATAATGAAATGATTTTATAATGTTGTAATATTTTATTGTTGTTAGCCGCCCTGATCCCAGATTCGGCTGGGGAGGGCGGGATATAAATAAAATTTATTATTATTTATATTATTATTATAATGTGAGACATAGTTTTTCTCTGGTAAGGCAATACATTATACAGTGGTACCTCGGGCTAAGTACTTAATTCGTTCCGGAGGTCCGTTCTTAACTTGAAACTGTTCTTAACCTGAAGCACCACTTTAGCTAATGGGGCCTCCTGCTGCCGCCGTGCCGCCGGAGCACAATTTCTGTCCTCATCCTGAAGCAAAGTTCTTAACCCAAGGTACTATTTCTGGGTTAGCAGAGTCTGTAACCTGAAGCGTGTGTAACCCGAGGTACCACCGTATGTATTTTTTTTTCAGACATCATGAGGCACTCTGTGTGGTTCCCGACCCACCCATTCATGCCTTGTGGGAGATCTGTTTGCATCTGTTGAGGAACATATCCCCACAGAATATCTCCAGTTTGCATTGTGACTTGAATGTCATATAGAGCATCTGCATTATAAAGTAAGTCATGCTCAGCTGTGTGGCAAAGTCTCAACCCACTGAACCCCACTGAACCCCATACAACCTGATGGTCAGAGTTCTGTTTCTGCAGAGACGGTAAGAGACATTTAACACCATTTTACTGTGGTGTTAAATGAAGCACAACTTGCAAGGTGGGGTCAATACAAATAGGTTTATTTTTCATGCTGCTGTGAGTGCTTTATGAAAATTTAAACAGACTACAATGGGAGGGTTGTAATTTTTTACTTTCCTTGTTTACAGCCCCCAAGCTTATTTTGTTTAAAAGATGCGTACACATGTAGGCACCACGAATCACAGCCAGCACCTCATAATTTCACAAGCTGTAAAGGGATTTAAAATTCATGAAAGCCTATTGTTAGTACATAGACTAGACTTTGTTTCACTTCATAACAGATGTGTACATAGAGTCAGAAATAAATAAACAATAACTATATCCATGCTAAAATATAATCCATAATTTATTGCTAGGAGGGTAAAAAACACACCTCTCAGTTAAAATCTAAATCGCCAACACAATGTCTATAAGTTCACTCACAGAGTATCATCAAGAATTAAAAGATGCTTGATGCATTTTTGACCAAAGTCTTTGTCAGCATCCTACATATTTTGGGATCTCCAAAATTCTGTAGTTGCCACTGCTGTCTTGTTCTGTGAGCCCATGAGACTCACAGGGAACACAAGAGGTTAATTCAGGTAAAAACATGAAGTCAAGTTAATTCAGGTAAAGACTGGTTCAGATTGGCAAATATTATTCATGGTAGTCGAGGATGGCAAAATCTGGCCAAGACGAAATTGAGTTATGGCAGGTCAAGTTAG
The DNA here is from genome assembly GCF_964188315.1 of Podarcis muralis. NCBI lineage: Eukaryota > Metazoa > Chordata > Lepidosauria > Squamata > Lacertidae > Podarcis > Podarcis muralis. The sequence continues at coordinate 15,313,336 of NC_135664.1, read as the reverse complement.
ATCAAGGCAGGGAAAGTCTGCTCAAGGTAGCCAAAGTTAGCTCAAAAGCTCTCTTACACAGAGGGCAAACAGGACCTTGGACAGTTCCAGTAATGATAGCAGGGCTGTATCCACCCCAATAAGGTAGGAGTCACTTCTTGCGAGGATGGCCTGAATTCTAACATAATTATAGTCCACCACCACACACTCTGGGTCACGACAACCACCTTCCTCTTCACACAGATATAGTGCTATTCCAGTCAGACTGTTGATCTGTGATGGGGACAGAGAAAAATAATGGAGGGGGGGGGGAAATGAAGAGAAAGTAAAAGAATAAACTTGTGCTGGGTGTCGGTATGGCAATAGATGTTTCACTGTCTATTGATCCCTGTGCCACCACTTTATTTCTCGCTGCCACCACCCAGGCCCTACCTGGTACAATACTGAGTCCAGTCAGGGTTAAATTGGAACATAAACTTCTGTTTATTTATTGCAGTTTAACAAGCGTGTGGTTTCATAAATGGTATCAGTCAATTACATTCATGGGGTGCCTATCCAGACCTATAACTTCCGCTACCTGCTCTCACTCACTAAACCACCTCTCAGATATTTACTTGTCTTCCTAGCCCCTAACTGTTCCCGACTCGGCTTATTTCGCTACACTAACTCAACCTACCCACAGGCTCTATCTCAATTCACTCCCACTCCAACCAACCACCCAACTCCCAACAAACTCCTCCCTTTGCCCCTCCCAGAGCTGGTTTTATATTCCCTCTGACTCCACCCACTGGGTTCTGATTGGGTAACCTGTTTAACTATTTCACCTCCAGCACTCTCATATGTTAACGTCACAGTCAGTATTTTTCTTTTAAAAAATAATATAATATGAATGGGCTCCCAAACTCCAAGGAAAGCTTTATTTTCTTTGATGAATGGGCCAGACCCATGTACCTATAGAGATGAGTGTACGTCTGAATTGAAAAGCCATTGCCCAGTGGCAGAACATGCGTTTTATGCACAAAGGTCCCAGGTTCTGAAGGCTGAGGTATTCACATAATATGAGGTTCATGTTGACAAGGGTAAGAAGAGGGGGGAACTGTTTAGCAAAAGCTCCTTGTACATATAGCATGGGAAGAAACCTTTGTCCGTGGATCATACCTGCTGATATGTATGTAACTTGTGGTCATGTTGTGAGGATGCCTGATTATCATCTTCCAAAGCAGTTACTCCATTCCAAACTTAAAAATGGAAAATGTAATGCTGGTGATCAACAAAAGAGGTTGAAAAACTCTTTCAAGGCAAATCTAAAAAAAAATGTAGTATAAACACCAACAACTGGAAAATACTGGCCTGCGAGCACTCCATTTGGAGAACAGCCTTTACCATGGGTTTTGAAGATGCTCGAACTCAGGATGAAAGGGAGAAATGTGCTAAGAGGAAGGCACACTTGCAAACCTTCACCATGATCAACTCCCGCCTGGAAACCACTGCGGAAAAATGTGTGGATCCAGAATTGGCCTCACAGTCATTTACGGACTCACTGTTAAAACTGTGTATCTGAAGAAGTGTGCATGCACACGAAAGCTCATACCAAGAACTAACTTAGTTGGTCTTTAAGGTGCTACTGGAAGGAATTTTTTTTGTTAAAACTGTGTTTGTGGAAGACAATCTTACTTTGGTACGAGTGATTGCCAAAGAGAAGATATGTAACTAGACTGGTGACTGGGACCGGCCGCAAAGACCACATAACGCTGGTCTTGAAAGACCTACATTGGCTCCCAGTACGTTTCTGAGCATAATTCAAAGTGTTGGTGCTGACCTTTAAAGCCCTAAATGGCCTCGGTCCAGTATATCTGAAGGAGTGTCTCCACCCCCATTGTTCTACCAGGACATTGAGGTCCAGCGCCAAGGGCCTTCTGGCAGTTCCCTCACTGCGAGAAGCCAGGTTACAGGGAACCAGGCAGAAGGCCTTCTCAGTAGTGGCGCCCGCCCTGTGGAACACCCTACAACCAGATGTCAAAGAGAACAGCAACTACCAAACTTTTAGAAGACATCTGAAGGCAGCCCTGTTTAGGGAAGCTTGTAATGTTTAATGTATTACTGTATTTTAATATTTGGTTGGAAGCCGCCCAGAGTGGCTGGGGAAGCTCAGCCAGATGGGTGGAGTATAAATAATAACTTCTTCTTCTTGTTGTTGTTGTTACCACTGGTGGCATATGTAGGGAGCCATGAACATTACCATAAAGAGAAGGCCAGAAGAACATATTCCACGAGGAAGCAGGAAAAAAGCCCTACTAGAATTGCCTTCTTCTACCTTTTGTAGTCTGGATTCTTCTTCACAAGTATGCAGTCTGGCAAACTCTTAAATTGATGAGTGTCAGTGCTTACAGTTCAATCCCTTGTATTTCCAGAGAGACCCAGGAAAGGATTTAGTCTAAAAGCCTGGAGGGCTGCTTTCAGTAAGTGTGGGCATTCTTGAGTTCAATGAACCAATGGTCTGCTTCCTGTGTTCCTACGAATGGGGAATCCCATGTGTGCAAAGCACCATATTTTACTTCTTACAGATGCCAGGTTTTTGATTATCAAAAAGTGTTATCTCTTCTACTATCTGTTTGCAAAGCCTGTTTGCCAGCTTTCTGTCAGTGTAAGGAAACATAACAATTGCCAGGCTGCAGATATATTTCTGATTTTCTACTTAGCTCCCTATCCTTTCAAGCAAAATACTGGCATCAGAAGCACAGAGATTCACCCAACATGTGCTTAAAGTATGAAAACCTCTATTCTTCTTGAAATAATATTGCTTCCTTCTGCAAGGTTCCTAATGAAGCCAGCCAGAAACTAGCAGAGCGCTTGTAAGCATGAAAACTCTCCCCGTCCATTATTCACTTACGGCGCTTTCATCTTTGTATTAAAATATTCCCATTAATTAGTAAATTGATTGCAGGCACCATCTATTTCCCACTTCATTTTTACGTCTGAGTGCCAGAAAAACTTGTCAGGGGGAGGGAATTACAGGGAACGCAGTGCTTTGTCTTATGGCAAATGGGATGGTGAATTTAGCCTTACAGCAAGTTATTAAAACAAATTAAGAAAATAAAAAGACCAGTGACACCTATTTAGAATTTGGCGGGAAAGGTAATGAGGCTGATTAGTATTTGTTTGGAAGTAATGTGGAAATAATAATAATAATAATAATAATAATAATAATAATAATAATAATAATAATAATTATTATTATTATTATTATTATTATTATTATTATTATTATTATTATTATTATTATTTACACCCCGCCCATCTGGCTGAGTTTCCCCAGCCACTCTGGGCGGCTTCCAGTCAAGTGTTAAAAACAATACAGCATTAAATATTAAAAACTTCCCTAAACAGGGCTGCCTTCAGATGTCTTTTAAAGAGAAGATAGCTCCTTATTTCCTTCACATCTGAAGGGAGGGCGTTCCACAGGGCGGGTGCCACTACTGAGAAGGCCCTCTGCCTGGTTCCCTGTAACCTCACTTCTCGCAATGAGGGAACCGCCAGAAGGCCCTTGGCGCTGGATCTCAGTGTCCGGGCTGAACGATGGGGGTGGAGACGCTCCTTCAGGTATACAGGACATGCGTTTCAGAATGAGTTTAAAATTAAACTCTGGTCCTGTTCCTATTCCGATTCCTTTCTAATCAATATTGTCAGAGATCTCCTTTAGAGTTAAGGATTACTATTCTACCAAAGAAAGAAACATGGCAATCTAGTCTAGCCCTATTCAGACATTCAGTATTGGAGGTGTAAAAGTACTGTCTAGAATATGTGGTCTTTTCATCCATGGGTACCCAATCCTTTGCAACTTACTGCAGGAAGCATGGCCATTTGTCTCATTATAAAAAAATACTAAGGTGTGCAGGAGCTCTGCTGTTTTAAGGAGTTTCCTCACTTGTAAGAATTTCCTCATTCAATTCAAAGGAGGGAATCCATGAGTTCATGGATGGCCATCTGTCATGGGTGGTTTAGTTGAGATTCCTGCATTTCAGGGGGTTGGACTAGATGACCCCAGGGTCCTTTCCAATTCTACAATTCTATGATTCCTTCATATGCCAATGAAGCCCTTCTTTAATAATAATAATAATAATAATAATAATAATAATAATAATAATAATAATTTATTATTTGTACCCCACACATCTGGCTGGGTTTCCCCAGCCACTCAGGGCGGCTTCCAACAAAGATGAAAAATACACAAAAATGTCACATATTAAAAACTTCCCTGAACAGGGCTGCCTTCAGATGTCTTCTGAATGTCAGGTAGTTGTTTATCGCTTTGACATCTGATGGGAGGGCATTCCACAGGGCGGGCGCCACTACCGAGAAGGCCCTCTGCCTGGTTCCCTGTAACTTGGCCTCTCGCAGTGAGGGAACCGCCAGAAGGCCCTCGGAACTGGACCTTAGTGTCCGGGCAGAACGATGGGGGAGGAGACGCTCCTTCAGATATATTGGACCGAGGCCATTTAGGGCTTTAAAGGTCAGCACCAACACTTTGAATTGTGCTCGGAAACGTACTGGGAGCCAATGTAGGTCTTTCAAGACCGGTGTTATATGGTCTCGGTGGCCGCTCCCAGTCACCAGTCTAGCTGCCGCATTCTGGATTAGTTGTAGTTTCCGGGTCACCTTCAAAGGTAGCCCCACGTAGAGCGCATTGCAGTAGTCCAAGCGGGAGATAACCAGAGCATGCACCACTCTAGCGAGACAGTCTGCAGGCAGATAGGGTCTCAGCCTACATACCGGATGGAGCTGGTAAACAGCTGCCCTGGATACAGATTTGACCTGTGCCTCCATGGACAGCTGTGAGTCCAAAATGACTCCCAGGCTGTGCACCTGGTCCTTCAGGGGCACAGTTACCCCATCCAGGACCAGGGAATCCTCCACACCTGCCCGCCTTTAAATTAGCTACATTATGTAGGCTACCATCCACAAACAACTCAAAGCATCTTACAAACATGATCTACAGCCTAGTGGATTCTGTTTGACTAGTATTATCAGACATCTCCTTAACTCTCAACTCAATTTTGTAAACGTGTTTCAGATTAGGCAGATCAGTTTAACAGTTTCCTCGTCATCGTTTAGCCGGCACTGGTCTCTGGGAAAATTCTCCACGTAGATGTGGCTGAGGAAAGCAATTGAGAAAGTGGACCTGAATGCGTGCTTCACTTCAGTGCTTTTCACACTGAGGCCTTAAATCAATTTCTAATTTCACTTGGATTAGAATTCGCTACAGAGGTACTGACTGTCTAAGACCAGACTATTCCAAGACAAATGAAGACAAGAAACTTTGCCCAAACCAAACCCAAGTTATAAAGACTTCAGCCCAAGCCTTATCAAGCATGAAAATGTATTGCCTTAGGCAGCCTAACTTCAAACTTCACATAGCACATAGTCAAAGTGTGGAATACACTACCATAAGATATAGAGATAGTTACGGCCTAGGCTCCAGCAGGAAGGTAAATGGCATTTCCGTGCGCTGCTCTGGTTTCGGTGTTCTGTAGCGCCAGAAGCAGCTTAGTCATGCTGGCCGCATGACCCGGAAAAACTGTCTGTGGACAAACACCGGCTCCCTCAGCCTGTAAAGTGAGATGAGTGCCACAACCCCAGAGTCGTCTGTGATTGGACTTAACTGTCATGGGTCCTTTACCTTTTACCTTTTTTGCCACCTGGGCTGGCTTTCAATGGGACAAATTCATGAAGGACAAAGCTTTCAGTGGCTGCTAGTCATGATGTCTGTACATTACCTCTTGAATAAAAATGTCTCTGAATGCCAGTTCCTGGAGAGTGCAAGTGGAGAGAGTATTGTCAACGTGGGGATCCAGGGCACAGTCCTTCAATGGCTGTGCTCGTTTCTCTCTGGTCAGGGACAGAGGGTGGCGCTTGGGGGGGGGGGGATTGTCATCGCGCCACTCCCTGGTGTGTGGAGTGCCTCAGGGTGCGATACTCTCCCCAATGCTTTCCAACATCTTTATGTGCCCCCTCACCCAGCTTGTCCGGAGTTTTGGGTTGGGCTGCCATCAGTATGCTGATGACACCCAACTCTATCTGTTGATGGATGGCCATCCTGACTCGGCCCCAGACACACTGATCAGATGTTTGGAAGCTGTGGCTGGATGGTTACATGGGAGCCAGTTGAAGTTAAATCCTTCGAAGACAGAGGTCCTTTGGCTGGGTCGGGACGATATGGGACGATATGGGGGGGCAACTCCCATCTCTTGTGGGGGACCAATTAGTGCCAGCACCATCCGTTAAGAGTTTGGGTGTAATCTTTGACACCTTCCTTTCCATGGAGGCACAGATTGCAGCTGTAACAAAAGCGGCATTTTTTCATCTCCGCCAAGCTAAGCAGTTGGCTTCTTACCTCTCTCGCCCTGACCTAGCCACTGTGATCCACGCAACGGTCACCTCCAGATGGAGGGCGGGATATAAATAAAAATTGTTGTTGTTGTTGTTGTTGTTGTTGTTGTTGTTGTTGTTGTTATTTATTATTCTGCTGCTCATATACTGCTTGTGGGATGATGACTGTAGCTGGATCTACACTGACGTGTTTAACGTTATTTCCCCCTATTAGAATGATGTTAGATATGTCATTCAAAAATGTCACAGAGCATACTTGTTAATCAAGACGTTTTTTACCTTGTTTTTTCCCCTGCCAAGTGTAATATCCAGCCACACCATTTTCCAAAACACTGCTTCTTTCCCTTCTGCTGGTTGCGGGTTTCTCTGCTCTGAACTCTGGTGTCACATTTTAAACTGTGTGTGAGGATATTATTGTTTCGGTTTGTTAGGTACAGTCGTACCTTGGTTCTCAAACAGAATGAGTTCTGGGAATCCATTTGATCCCCAGAACTGGTCCAAGGCATGGCTTCCAATTGGCTGAAGGAGCATCCTGCAGCCAATAGGAAGCTGCACAAGCCATGTCGGAGGTTTGGCTTCTGAAAATCATTCGGAAACCAGAACACTCACTTCAGGGTTTCAGTCGTTCAGGAGTCGATTTGTTCGAGAGCCAATGCATTTGAGATCCAAGGTATGACTGTATATTTGTTTGTTTTTTTATTGTAAACTGCCCTGTGATCCTCGGATGAAGGGTGGTATAGAAATTTAATAAACAATAATAATAATAATCACACAAAAATTGGCCAGGTTGTCATATCCTTAAGACATTGTTTTGTAAGGGCTGTGTCTTGACATTGAAAGAAACTCAGCCCCATGTGCACATCTGAAAATACGAGGCTGGATTTGTTTTAACCTATTAAAAGGAGATACTTTCAGATTAATGAAGACATGAAAAATTAAATCGCAACATCTTGAATGGCTCAGGGCTATGTACATCACTTAAAAGCTGGACTGTGAAAGTTAATTATGTCAGCTGGGAAACATGCAACATATGCACAAAAGCCAGACTTTTGCTGATGGATTTGTCAACCTCGGGATTTGAACACCACATTGTAGAAGCAACACTGCTTAGCATCAATTCACAGCCTCTAAATTTGGAATATGCAAATGGGAAAAGACAAAAAAAAATCTTAATGAGTAGGAAAATTCTAACTGTCAGTCCTTTTAAAGATGTAGCGAGGAAACACTGGGAACAGCAAGGGAATTTTTACAGCTAGCTCTGATGTGGCAAAGTGTTTTGCTTCAGGTAAACAGTTCTGGATTCTGTTAATTAACATCTGTGAAATGTTCACTTCTGGAAAATCACGTTGGAGATGGGGGGAAATCTACAATAATACAGGAGGATGAGAAAATACTGTATCTCGTGCAAGTTAATTCCAAAGGATACTTGGGGAGAGACCTGCTGTCATATAATCCTGGCTTCTACTCACCCAGTGTGTTCACTACATGGTTGGACAGACTGTCCATATTCTGTTCGGTTTCTCTTAGTAGGAAATCAGCTTTGCTATACGTTCTGCTTCTCGTTCGTCCTCCTGATATTAGAATATATGTTGAGGAGAAAGCTATCAGTGGCTACTAGTCATGATAGCCATGTACTATCTCCAGAACTAAAGGTTGCATGCTTCTGAATATGGGGAATCTTGCTATTGTATCCATGTTCTGCTTGCAAGGGAAGCATGTTCTGCTTCCAACTCTACACAGCTATGATTCTATGTTTGGCATCTGTGAGAACAGGATACAGTGGTACAGTGGTGCCTCGCAAGACGAACGCCTCGCAAAACGAAAAACTCGCAAGACGAAAGAGTTTTCCGTTTTTGAGTCGTTCTGCAAGATGAATTTCCCTATGGGCTTGCTTCGCAAGAAGAAAGCCCATAGGGAAATCTCCGGGGACCTCTTTTAAATGCTGGCGGTGGGGAGCAAAGCCTTTCACCCCCTCCGGCCTTCAGAAGAGGTCCAGGAAGGCCGGCGGGGGCCGAAAGGCTTTGCTCCCCACCGCCAGCATTTTAAAAGCGGTCCGGGATAGCAGGGAATTGCGCTGTGCTTTCCCGCTATCCTGGACCGCTTTTAAAATGCTGGCCGTCGGGAGCAAAGACTTTCGCCCACCGCCGGCCTTCAGAAGAGGTCCTGGACCTCTTCTGAAGGCCGGCGGGGGGCAAAAGTCTTTGCTCCCCCCCCCCCGCCTGCCTTCCCGGGACAGCGGAGACTTCTCCGCTGTCCCGGGCGATCTTAAAATGCTGGCGGGCTGCAGCGAAGCCTTCGCTGCCGACCCCCAGCATTTTAAAAGCCCCCGGGACAGCGGAGGCTTTGCTGCTGCCCGCCAGCATTTTAAGATCGCCCCGGGACAGCGGAGAAGTCTCCGCTGTCCCAGGGGCTTTTAAAATGCTGGCCGTCGGGAGCAAAGACTTTCGCCCACCGCCGGCCTTCAGAAGAGGTCCTGGACCTCTTCTGAAGGCCGGTGGGGGGCAAAAATCTTTGCTCCCCCCCCGCCTGCCTTCCTGGGACAGCGGAGACTTCTCCGCTGTCCCGGGGCGATCTTAAAATGCTGGCAGGCAGCAGCAAAGCCCTCCTGTCCCCGGAGCTTGCGGGGTGGGAGGTGGGGAGAAGGGCTTTTCTTCCCACCGCCAGCTTCTGAAGGCTGGCGGTGGGAAGAAAAGCCCTTGTCCCCCCCCGCCCCAGCCTTCAGAAGAGCTGGTCTGAAGGCGGTTTCCATAGGAATGCATTGATTAATTTTCAATGCATTCCTATGGGAAACCGTGCTTTGCAAGACGACAAACTCGCAAGAAGAAAAAACTTGCGGAACGAATTAATTTCGTCTTGCGAGGCACCACTGTACCTCGAGTTAAGAATTTAATTCATTCTGGAGGGCCATTCTTAACCTGAAACTATTCTTAACTTGAGGTACCACTTTAGATAATGGGGCCTCCCGCTGCTGCCGCGCCACCGCCGCACGATTTCTGTTCTCATCCTGAAGCAAAGTTCTTAATCAGAGGTACTATTTCTGGGTTAGCGGAAATGGAAGGTCTGAGGCTAGTGAAATATGGGAGCATACCACCCTGCATCAATCTTTTCTCTATCATCTATCTATCTATCATCTATCTATCTATATCATCTATCTATCTATCTATCATCTATCTATCTATCTATCATCTATCTATCTATCTATCTATCTATCTATCTATCTATCTATCTATCTATATCTATCTATATCATCTATCTATCTATCATCTATCTATCTATCATCTCTATCATCTATCTATCTATCTATCTATGTATCATCTATCTATCATCTATCTATCTATCTATCTATCTATCTATCATCTATCTATCTATCTATCTATGTATCATCTATCTATCATCTATCTATCTATCTATCTATCTATCTATCTATCATCTATCTATCTATCTATCTATCTATCTATCTATCTATCTGTCATCTGTCATCATCATCTATCTATCTATTTGCACATACATACATACGCGGGTGGCACTCTGATCTAAACCACTGAGCCTCTTGGGCTTGCCGATCAGAAGGTCAATGGTTCGAATCCCCATGATGAGGTGAGCTTCTGTTGCTCTGTCCCAGCTCCTGCCAACCTAGCAGTTCAAAAGCACACAATTGCAAGTAGATAAATAGGTACTGCTGCAGCGGGAAGGTAAACACTGTTTCCACGTGCTCTGGTTTCCATCACGGTGTTCTGTTGCACCAGAAGCGGTTTAGTCATGCTGGCCACATGACCCGGAAAGCTGTCTGTGGACAAATGCCGGCTCCCTCAGCTTGAAAGCAAAATGAGCACTGCTCATCGCCTTTGAGTGGACTTAACCGTCCAGGGATTTTTTACCCTTTTTTTTTTTTTACCTTTTACGTACATACACACATACCTACATACATACATACATACATACCCCATTTTTCTTTTCTTTTTGGTGGGCTAGTTCACCCATGTCTCATCACATGATAACTCTCACTCAAATGTAGAAAATGATTTGTTGGAAATGTGCTGGATTTATGTTGACATCTGGTGGTGTCAAAGCATAGTCGGTATGCACAGAAGAAGCGTCTAAACCCCCATCACTCAGCCCAGACCCTGAAGTCCAGCACCGAGGGCTTTCTGGTAGTTCCCTCACTGAGAGAAGTGAGGTTACAGGGAACCAGGCAGAGGGCCTTATCTGTAGTGGCGCCTGCCCTGTGGAATGCCCTCCCAGCAGATGTCAAAGAAATAAACAACTATATGACTTTTAGAAGACACCTGAAGGCAGCCCTGTTTAGGGAATTTTTTAATGTCTGATGTTTTATTCTGTTTTTAATCTGTTGGGAGCCACCAGAGTGGCTGGGGAAACCCAGCCGGATGGGCGGGGTATAAATTATTGTTATTATTATGTTGTTATTATTATTATTATTAGTAGCAGCAGCAGCAGTAGTAGTAGTAGTATTGATTTATCTGTGAATAACACATTCACAGATACAAGTGATGACATTATGCTATATTCAGGCAGCTAAGGAGGAACATGTATGTGTGAATTCATCCTAACTAGAACAGCTATGTGTGAGTCTAAATAAAGCAGTAAAACATACACAAACAAACAAACAAACAATATAGTACAATATTATTAACCATGCCATTTCAATGTTACCAGTTGGAAAAGCTGTTGCAAAGAGTTTTCTGTAGACTAACAGTGCCATTCTATACATGTTCACCGAAAAGTAAGATCAGTGGAGTTCAATGAGACTTACTCCCCAGGTAATGTGTACAGGATTACAATTTAAGATTAGTTAAAAATGATTCTCCTTTCAGATCAATGGACATATGACCAATTATTTTAATGGAGTTGTAATTACATCCAGGCAAAAGATAAGGATATTGGAGTAAAAGCTCCCAAAAGGTGTCTTGGCTAAGACGCAGCAGCCGTTGAAAAACTCTTCACTTGATTCTCTCCATTATGAGAACAGGAGTCAGAAAGGGAATTATTCAGGAATAGTGCAACATCTCGCAGTAGTATTTTTCTGTGCACAATCCTTTTCTACGAACAAATGCTCAGTTTTCACTTATGGGCACCGTAAAATGATCTAACCATCTGGTGTCACAAGCACCACACTCACTGTATCCTCTGTGAGTAAATAGACGGTGACTGTTTGTACACTGTTTCCATGAACAAACAGCTCAAATTTCTCCCAGGGTTTGTGATGACAATGTCTCAATTGATTGAATTACACCTTGTACTCTTATATATTAAGTCCAGGAACATGTCATAAAACAGCATAACTAGGCACCCCGCAGTGTCCTCTATATTTACAAACTGGTGTGTATTGAAAGTAGTATAAAACTAAATTACATATTAAAAAGAGGGACAATTTGTTCCTCTTGGGGACAGCATCAGCAGCAGTGGTAGCACCAAAGAAAACAGGACCGTGTCATTGCTGGGTCATGACCCAAGCCTAGTTCTCTGACACACACCGATGACCACATGCATCGCCATAGCAAGACTAGTGTTTCCGCAAAGGGGCGAACAAATGTGTTGTGACACCGGGGTGGGGCATTGCTACTTAGGGTGCATGTGCAGTGTAGCTACGTACGACGCATGTGCCGTATGTAGTGACGCCGCACATGCACTGTACTGTACATAGCGGTATGCTGGCGGTGCTGCTCCAGCGCCGTACGGATGGTGAAGGGATCCCTCTGTCGTCGCTACAGCCACAGAGGATCCTGTACATGCGGCTGTAGCGGTGATAGAGGGATCCCACCGCCGTCCATACAGCACTTGAGCAGCGCCAGCAGCAAACCACTATGTACAGTGCATGTGCGGTGGGGTTACGTACAGTGCATGTGTGTGACGCCACACATGTGCTGTACATAGCGGTTTGCCGCCAGTGCCGGGATCCTCTGTTAAAAGTATCTAGGTTGTTTTCTCATACTGCCACCATACTGAAATTTGAATTAATATATGCAGGTTGTTATTGTTGAAATTCCTCTTTGGGACTGGAATATTGGTGGCATTTGAAATAGCAACCAAAGCCTTCTAAGATTTACATATCCTTAAAAACAGATGAAAGGGGGCAATTATAACTGTGCCAACATTTAGTGCTGTTCAGTTTTCTTTTTGAAATTTGAACTTTTGAAGATGCAATGTTTTTCTCCTGTTTTCTAGGAAAACAGACATTTGTTTCAAAAGGGTTTTTTTTTTTGCACAGCAGCTTCCTTCTTCATGCTTTGCGGGAACCTTCAAAACTAGAATCATGTGTTTCTACCCAGCCAATGGAATGTGTTAACTGATTGCAGCGTAATCACTCCTTCCTAGCAATGCAACCTCTCCATTCTTAAGGAAATCAGCCCTGAGTGCTCACTGGAAGGACAGATCCTGAAACTGAGGCTCCAATACTTTGGCCACCTCATGAGAAGAGAAGACTCCCTGGAAAAGACCCTGATGTTGGGAAAGATGGAGGGCACAAGGAGAAGGGGACGACAGAGGACGAGATGGTTGGACAGTGTTCTCGAAGCTACAAACATGAGTTTGACCAAACTGCGGGAGGCAGTGGAGGACAGAAGTGCCTGGCGTGCTCTGGTCCATGGGGTCACGAAGAGTCGGACACGACTAAATGACTAAACAACAACAAAAGCAATGCAGGCAAAGCTAAGCAGGCTCAGACCTGGATACGAGATTTTGGAAGAGTTCCTAGTTTTGCAAAGATCCTCCGGCTCTGGTCTGAAGGCATATGAAACCACCACCTTCTGATCCTAAGGGGGTCTGGGTCTGGTCAGTACTTGGATGGGTGCCCACCTGGGAGCCACATATTGGGGTTCATGATAGAATCAAGGTGGGACACAATTTTAGAGAACATAAGCACTCACTGCCTTGCAACATTTTATATAAGTAGCTTTATAGTTTATACAAGTAGCTTTATACAATACCTTGTCATTGATGTAAAACGCTGGAAAATGTGACATTCTCGTGTGACAGTCATACTTTTGGGTTCAAAAGGATCACTTCTGCTACATTAATCAGGGCATAGTTGAAATACCAATTTCCCAGGAAACCCAGGATCCCACACATTGGAGTGTTTGTGAAACACACGAAGAAAAACAACAACACAGGTAGCTTTTCCCTGGCCACCCCTGGTCAGTACAAGTAGCCAGCCAAGATCTTCAATACACATACTGTATTTCAAATGTCTTGCATGGCCAATACTTCATCCTGCCATGGGCCATCTAAAACCAACATTCATTTGTCTCTTGTGCTGGTTGTCTTGTTTCACTCTGCAGCTTCCAAAGCATTTGCAGATTATTTGAGCAAGCATGCTTTGATGATGGAACCATTTACACAAGTAAATTTATGCACATCTGCACTATTTTTGCACAATTTATTCTAGCTTTGCGGTTTCTTGTCCTATGATGTTGTTGTTGTTTAGTCGTTTAGTCATGTCCGACTCTTCGTGACCCCATGGACCAGAGCACACCAGGCACTCCTGTCTTCCACTGCCTCCCGCAGTTTGGTCAAACTCATGTTCGTAGCTTCGAGAACACTATCCAACCATCTCGTCCTCTGTCATCCCCTTCTCCTTGTGCCCTCCATCTTTCCCAACATCAGGGTCTTTTCCAGAGAGTCTTCTCTTCTCATGAGGTGGCCAAAGTATTGGAGCCTCAGCTTCAGGATCTGTCCTTCCAGTGAGAACTCAGGGCTGATTTCATTCAGAATGGATAGGTCTGGTCTTCTTGCAGTCCATGGGACTCTCAAGAGTCTCCTCCAGCACCATAATTCAAAAGCATCAATTCTTCGGCGATCAGCCTTCTTTATGGTCCAGCTCTCACTTCCATACATCACTACTGGGAAATGAGACACAAAACAATAATGATTTTTGTATATGTGTGTGATACAATCAGCCCTCCGTATTTTTCCTGGTTGGAGGGAGTATAAACAATGAAAAATGTTATGGTGCTTTCTGTTAGGTCTCATACAGCTAATTTTGGGTTTCATGAAAGCCAGCAAATTGTTTGTTATTTAATGCATAGCTGTGAGTTTTTTTGGTGGTTTTTTTTTTTTTTTTTTTTTTACTTCCTGGGAGGGGCACTTGTAGGAACGGTTTTCATCAGGTGAAAAAATGTCTTAACTGATCATGGATACTGTGCACCTTGACTTGGGATATAGGGGTACCATGTGTTTGTTTACCTCAGGCCCCCACATGCCTTCCTGTTGCAGTGATTATTCTAATTGTGGAACTTGCATTTCCCTTTCCAGAATTTAACTTTTGGTGGAACGATATTCTGAGGAATGGCATTAACAGAGAATTTCCTTGTGAGGGTAGGCATTGCCAAAGAGAGAGAGAAAGAGACAGGCAGTGTAATTAGGCCTGCATATCGAATGTACATAGCAAAAGAAGGGAACAATAATGCGAGCATTAAAAATATGCTGTCTGTTTATCCCAGAGGAAATGCTGTCTCCTTGCCTTTCTTTGGATGGTGCCTCTCACAATAATTACATTATTGAGTATCTGGTGGGCCCAGAAGGCTCTTATTTTAAAGACAATCTGTATTACTTCCTGTGCAGAATGCCGATAACAAGACTTCATTCCTGCTTGCATTGTTTAGCCTAATTAAATAAGTCTAGACTCAGAGAAAAGTGAGCTAAAGAATGCGAGTGACACACGCTTGAACCAGAACAGCCTGCCTTCTTAGAACATTAAGCCCTGGTGTCTCAATTTTCCTAGACTCCCATTAAATCCCGCTTTCTCTCCCAGCAGTGTTGCCACAGGGAAATGCTGTTTATAATTGTCATGCCTCTGTCTCGTCATCAGCTTAGATCTACTGAAGCAAGCAGGGCATGAATGCAACAAGACTCTGCCTACCTGTGATTGCCACTAACTGGTATTCAGTTGCTCAACAGAAGGAGGTCAGGAACAGAGAGAGTGAATCCAGTGGGAAGTTGCGTGTCGAGGTCCCCAAGCCACCCCCCGATAATTCACACATGACACATCAACTTTGGTTTGGGTTTTTGGCAAGATTTTGGCCACAACTTTATTTAAATACACGCAAGTGAGTGGTTGCTTAGGCATTGGTTCCGACTATCTGTCCTTGCCCAGGGGACAGGACTGACTTCCGGATTCCAGCGGAAGCCAGTGAGGGAAACAATTTTGGGGAGAAAATGAAGCTGGGCCTCAGTCCCTCACTTCTCACCCGCATGCTCCTGGTTGCTTGCACGGTCCAAGTCCGATGCCAGGGACAAGGACGAGAAGAATGGCAAGCCCCTGGATTCCTTTAACGGAATTCCCTTTTCGCACCACCATTGGAGGGGTAGGCACTTACCCCTCCACCAACCAATTTGAACCAATGCCTAACTGCCAACCTTACAAGTTGTGACGATTTGCTATGCAGAAGGCAAAAACCAACGCGGGTGGCACTGTGGGTAAAACCACAGAGCCTAGGATTTGCCGATCGTATGGTCGGCGGTTTGAATCCCCGGGGCGGGATGCGCTCCCGTCGTTCGGTCCCAGCTCCTGCCCACCTAGCAGTTCGAAAGCACAAGTAGATAAATAGGTACTGCTTTACAGCGGTAAGGTAAACGGCGTTCCGTATGCTGCGCTGGTGCAGGCTCGCCAGAGCAGCGATGTCACACTGGCCATGTGACCCGGAAGTGTCTGCGGACGGCGCCGGCTCCCGGCCTCTAGAGTGAGATGAGCGCACAACCCTAGAGCCTGTCAAGACTGGCCCGTACGGGCAGGGGTACCTTTACCTTTACCTTAGGCAAAACCCAAATGGCACCAGCCAATCAGCCAAATGGACAAAATTCCTACCAGGCCCCTGCCTCAAAGCAGACGACCCCATGACAGGCATAGCAAGGTCAAGCAAACAACACCCCCCCCCCAATACAGGGAGGGTGGGCGGGTGATCCGGTGTAAGCAGCCGAGAGGACGCCCAACATTATTTAAAACCTCTGACCCCTCCTTCAAAATTGGCAACAAGCAATTCTCCCCAGCGACCCAATTAACCAATTCACTGCCTGGGTCACTCCGCAAATCCGCCCAGCAACACTTGGGTGGTTTGTATCCCCCACCGCAACACGTGCTCTTCTAGGGAGAACACGTTTTGTGGGGAGGAACTGATGCACATGGCTTTTGTCTCAGGGGAGCTGCCATGATATTAATACATTGGTGCCCATTGGGTTGGATTGGGAGGAAGGCAAAGGTGGATACAGGGCCAATGATAGGCAGAGGCATTCATACTAGCTCTGTCCCCATATTTCCCCCCACTGGTTTCTACAAGGGCAACACTGGGAGCGACCAGGAGATGTAAGATATTTTGAAGAGCAAAAAAGAGGAGCAATATTGGGCTGAATCGCTCTCTCGTTTTTGTTTACACTTATAATAGGAGGCTGACCACCTATTGGTTGTACTCCCTATGAGAAGATGTTTGGTAAGAAACCTTACTGTTATGTACTGAAGTTCTCACCCTGGGCCAGCAGGGGGATATTGTAGATAGTTATGCAAATGAAGGATCGAAAGTGACGTTCAGTGATTGGGTAGTTTGTATGCAAATGAAGGATCGAAAGTGACGTTCAGTGATTGGATAGTTTTAGAAAGTTGCTACAGTAACGTTGTACTGGAGCTCTATATAAGCAGGCTGACTGAGCTGTTCAGTTTGGTTCTGTTCTGGCCTCTGAATAAACAAGAGCTGTTTGAAGAATCACTGTGTCGTCTGATATGTTCACCCACAACTTAACACTTATGTCAAGCACATGAGAATCTTTGGTTCTGACATGTGGGCCCACAGAGGAGCAAGCTTGGAAAGCGTGGGGCACATGGTTTGTTCATGGGGTGCGAAAAAGGTGCATACAGGGTACTCATGACTGAATCTAAGACCATTAGGGTCACAAAGAATGTTGAGTACAATCCTAAGTAGGGGGGGCAATGTGGGCATTTTCCAGAGTCACTCAGAAGTAGAGGATGTTGAGGTAGCAGAGGAAGCTGAGGATGATGATCAGAGTTCAGATTCTAGCTCAGTGGGCAGTGCTACTGCTGATGTCAGTGACAGTGATGACACAGCCCACTACAAGAGCGCAAAAACCTCACTCAGGCCATCTGATGGGTCTGACACTTAACTGGAAGAACCACTGTTCACCATTGGCCACTATTCTCCTAAGAAAGAGCTGAGCGCAGAAGACAGGCACGTGACACACAACAATCATGCCTGTTCCTTTTAAGGTGGAGTGGAATATTCTAACACTATGATGACTCTCATTTCAAATACAGTGGTACCTTGGGTTGCATACTCTTCAGGTTACATATGCTTCAGGTTACAGACTCCGCTAACCCAGAAATATTATCTCGGGTTAAGAACTTTGCTTCAGGATGAGAACAGAAATCACACGGCGGCAGCATTAGGCCCCATTAGCTAAAGTGGTACCTCAGGTTAAGAACAGTTTCAGTTTAAGAACAGACCTCCAGAACGAATTAAGTTCTTAACCCGAGGTACCACTGTACTACTTTATATAGTCTACAGAAGCTGTGATATATTGCTAAGGGAGGCAGGAGAAGAAGAGAGGAAAGCAAGTCTTCTTCTTCTTCTTTTTTGGAAAATAATATTTATTACTTTTCCAACAATTTAAACACTACAAATAAAAATATTAAAAAACAAACAATACAATACAAAAACACTACATAACACTAACACATTAAATGAACAAAACCAAACAAAGACAGTTTAGAACACATCAAACAATTTCAATATCTTATCTTTCATTCACTTATTTCAACGACCTCCTCACACCTCCCTTTTTGTATTCCACTTCTGTTAATTGTTTCAGTAATTCCTTTCCATCTTCCTCTGTTTTCTATCCTATAATTATCTTAACACATTCTAACCTTATTTTTCCTTTAATATTCTATTAATCTATTTGCGTGTTGAGTCCCACAGTGCCACCCCAAAAAATTCACACTTCAATTTTTTGTTTAAGGTTTTTGGCATAATTTTGGCCACAACTTTATTCAATACAAAAATTGTGAGTGGTTGCTTAGGCATTGGTTCGACTATCTGTCCTTGCCCCCAAAGGACAGAGCTGGCACTTCCGGACTCCACCGGAAGCCAGCGTGGGAAACAAGTATTGGGTGAGAAATGAGGCTGGGAATCAATCCAACACTTCTCACCCTCATGTTCCGGTGGGGCTTGCACGGCCCAAGCCCGGCTCCATGGACAGGACGAAAGAATGGCAAGCCCCTGGATTCCTTTAACGGAATTCCCTTTCCGCATCATTTGGAGGGATAGGCACTTACCCCTCCAAGAACCAATTAACCAATGCCTAACCGCCAACCTTACAAGTTGTGACGATTTGCTACGTAGTAGGCAAAAACCAAATGGCACCAGCCAATCAGCCAGATGGCAAAATTCCTACTAGGCCCCCGCACCAAGGCGGACGACCCCATGATAGGCAATAGCAAGGTCAAGCAAGCAAAACAAAAAACCACCCTATAAAAGGGCGGGAGGGCGGGTGATCCGGTGCAAAATGGCCAAGAGGACGTCCCATCGTCCAGCTCCTATATTTATATCCTCTGACCCCTCCTCCGAATTGGCAACACTCAAAAATCCCCAGCAACCCAATTAACCCTTTAAGAGTTTGGGTTCCACCAAATTTGCCTAGTCATGTGACAGTGGCCTGTTCTCCCAACCGCAACACGTGCTCTCTGCTAGTGAGAACACGCTTTTACTTAATTCCTTATAACATTTCTGCTAAAGCCATATAACTTCATTCCAACATTCTTCTAGCATTCGAGGAAAACAAGTCTTCAACCATCAGTCATGTCCACCCGGGGGGGGGGGGGATTACCTCTGAAACAGACATGTCCTGGAAAAAGAGGACATATGGCAACCCTACAGGAGGAAAATGCTGGCAAGCAGGTATGACAATGAATCAAAAACAAACCTGTGTTGCAATAAGAACCAATCACAACAATACAGTCTCACAATAGCCTAGTGAGCACTGATCCTTAGCATGAATCTTACTTACATATTCTGTTGAATAATATCGGCTGATGAAGACTATTACGAAACAGTAGCATCATTCCGGAGACACTGTCCTTTTGAGGCTTTTGAGACGTCTTAAATTGAAACTTTTGAAAGACTATTGTGAGACTGTCCTTAGACATCTGTTTTGAACACACGGCTTGACAGCTCTCGCTACCATTCTGTTACATTGTACAGTGGTACCTCTGGTTAAGTATTTAATTCGTTCCGGAGGTCCATTCTTAACCTGAAACTGTTCTTAACCTGAAGCACCACTTTAGCTAATGGGGTCTCCTGCTGCCGCCGCGCCGCTGCTGCACGATTTCTGTTCTTATCCTGATGCAAAGTTCATAACCTGAAGCACTATTTCTGGGTTAGCAGAGTGTGTAACCTGAAGTGTATGAAACCCGAGGTACCACTGTACATATGAACTTTGATTGGCTTATTCCTAGAATTTGAATGATATCATTATTTTATTATTATATATATAGTCTATTATTATAATATATATATATATTCTGTACCAACTATTAGCCTACGTGTTGTGTTTGTATTGTTGCGATTGGCAAGCAGGTATGGGCAGGCTGAGGGCAAACATGCTTGGGGAGAATTGCCCGCTTTACTCAAATATGACAGCCTCCACTGGAGCCAGTATTTATTCCTCCATATTTCAGCCACTTCATATTTCAGTCTCTGTTCTGCATCAGTGGCAGATGTTTCCTTCCATTTACAGCCCTGCCTGCATTCCTCATTTGGTATTACGGTTATGACGGAACTTCCCATTCCCTTCCAGCCCACCATCTCCTGTGGGTATTGTTTGGGGGCTTACATTATTTGCGAGTCTCCGGAGACCCCCAAGGCCTGCGCTGATGATGACCAAGCTTCCTCGACAAATTTAGACGCAACCCTGAAATTCTGTCTGTGAGGCCTGGGAAATGATTTACCGCAACTGTAGCTAAGGCCCCAATCACCTAAGTGACTGCTGTGTGTGTATGTGTGCTAAAAAGGAAGGTTATTGCAAAAACAGAAATTGGCATGGATTCTCCCAAGCTCAGATGAGAGTATCATCTCAAATTTCTCAAGTGCCAGAGTGATATTTGGTCTACTTTGATCACCACTCTAGACAGTCTGCCTGTGCTTTTAATGGTTTGGATATAGCTGGCTCGCTTCCAGAAGAACTGAGGCAAAATCTTCCAGTTCCTCTCACATGTGTCAATGCCTTTACCTTAGGTCACCTGGCGTGTGTGTGTGTCTATCTGTTTGTCTGTCTGTGTGTAAAATAACAGGATAGAACAAAAATCTCTCCCCACTCTGAAGAGAGCAGCTTATTTTAAGGCGCTGCATTCCAATCTGGCTCGAAAACATGTTGATAGAAAAACAGCATAGTGGAAATGAACCTCGTGAACTCAAAAAGAAAAACAATAGCATCAGACAATGTTGACTACTTTCCTGAGTTTCCTGTCGTGGAGTTGGGTCCAGCCGGGGCAAACAACATTTTATAAAACAAACATAGAAGCCCGGACCTTTCCTGTTTTTTTCGCAATGAGGTCACCTGACAAGCGAGCGGGATATGGCTCAGGTGTTTGCTTTTTGTCAGCTGCTGCAGCTGTTACGCAGAGAAAAGAAGGGTTTTCTTTCCTGTTATTTGATTTTTATTACATTTTTACAACATGTCAGTGGGGGGAGAGAGGGGGGAAGGATACACAAAAAGCATGCACAGTGAAAACAATTTCCTTTCATATAAGGATGAGTCAGATAGGAACAAAATAGAACTCAGGATGTTGGGCAAACATGAAAATTATGCACCCATGAATTGAAAGCAGCTCAATTACAACTCCAACAATGGTTAGGAGATGAAGCGCTCAATGTTATTCCGGAACTGCCTGCCCTTGGATATTGTTAGAAAACCCTCCGCCGCCCCCCCTCAGGGGGGATGATAAAGAGAGAGGGAGAACGAGATTGCAAAAGGGCAGACGACACAATGGAAACAGCCACCCCATTTGATACCAAAAGCTTTGCTTTCTTTCGCTCAACTTTATTTTTCAGTTTATGAAAATACATAAGGCAAACAATATACCCTCATCCCCCAAGAAACAGCCCATGCATATATAACATAAATGATACACTCAACCATTAAGCAGACCTGTACGATACTTCAGAGTTTATTGTATCAGTTAAGTGTCTTCTACTCCCCGCCTTAACGAATTGTCTCAGAGTGAGCTGGGGGTAGCTGGTGGCAAGGGGACAACATTGTCTTTTCCAGCGTGTTGAATAAACATGTACCATACAGTTTCAAAATTGTCTTTGGCCTTTGTGTGTCTTTGTTAGTTTCTTTGTGAGAGCTGTGTCACATAGTCTATCCCACCCTGTCTGGAGAGTTTGGTCAGTAGTTGCTTTCCAGTATTGCGTTAACAAATTTCTAGCTGCATTCGAGAAAGAGAAATTATTTGACCCAAATGCTTTTACTGAGATATGTAAGAAAAGGAGCCAGGGGAAAAAAGTATGAAGACTTTTCTGTCATTGCTTTCATTCCCCCCACCCACCCACCGGAGTTTGCAAACCGTTAACTCACACATGCCAGCTCTGATTTAAATATGCATCTCCTTGCAAAGTGGTGTTAAACATTTGCATCTGACTTTCAAATTAACTAAGAATAACATTAACACCTCCAATTAGTCTCCATTGTAAAAACTTTCTCAGCACTTCTCCTTTGACATGCAAAACTCCCATTCATTCCTCGCATATATTTAGGTACACTAAGCCCTCATATGCATAACTTACAATTTAGCCCGCTAGTGCGCTGCTAAGAATACGACCACAACAAGTCTTCTTGCCCATGATAATCATTCATTGCCTGCCCTTCTTGGCCCAGGTCAGAAATTCTCCCCACACCTCCTATTGTTCCTTGGGTGCCAGATGTTTGCTTTCTCCTTCTGTTCCCCTTTCTGAAAACCTGCCCCCTATTACAAGAAGAGAGTCTACTGCTAACTGTCTGGGAGAAGCTGGCTTTTGAAGGGATACTCCATTTCTCCAAGGATTCGGTCTTGTTTCAAAGGATGCTGTAATGGTTCTAGGGGTTACTTGTGCGTAAGCCGGTGCAAACACCTGGCTGGGTTGCCTGAGTGAACCTTTCCTGTCCGGACAGCCACTCGCCCGTGGCTGTCTCAATCGCTGGCAGAATCTGTCAGTGGGCATTTCTTAAACTTCTTCCAGCAAAAAAGTTCTTTCACACCCAGTCTCCTCCTACTCTCCCTGCGCAGAAGCCTTCTGTGCAAGGAGGGCGTAGGCAGCGGAGGACCCTTCCTCCCCCCCGCTGGTCCCCGGCAAGGAGTCATGTGACTCCCTCTCAGATTCCCCCATCTGCCCCCCTTCTCCACTGGAGCTGAGATGATTCCCTTCCCCAGAAGACGGGCTGCCTCTCCCAATCCCGGGACGCTCTCTGGGATCCCTCTGGAGCTCTCTCTCTCCCTCCGGCACTGATGGCAGTTCCCTGACAGATGCATTATGAGATCTCCATCCACAGGCCCAGATTTTGTGCACAGCAAAACCACCAACCTTTTTTTTCCACGCAGGGGTTGACCGATTTATTTATTTAGTGGCTTTACGGTCACATTTGCACCTTGCCTTTCTGCTCTAAGGTGGGATTGTGTTCACCGATGCAGTGCCACAAAGAGGAACAAAAAGCAAACATGATGCAGTTGTAAATATGGCTGGCTTGATATTCGTTTTGTGTTTCACCGGCTCACAGCCACCAGTGAGCACAGCAATCAAACACTGCAGGAAAAAAGAATCATGCTGCAATAATGTAAAAAAGTTTTTCCCCCTCAAAATAATAATATATTTTATTATATTTTCACTTAATACATCTTAGGAACATCATATGTTACCATTCTTATTTTTCCGAGACTTCCCATATCACTTGAGAAGGCGTTGTGCCTCCACTCTCTGAACTGCCCCCTTTTTTTTAACAATACACAAGGTATAAAATATGGATCTAAAAATAACATATTCTTGTTCTTCAGTTGCTCAGGGTATAAATCCATCTCGTTCTGGGAAAGAATTAAAGAATTAAAGTACAGTGGTACCTCAGTTTACGAACTTAATCCATTCCAGAAGTCCGTTCTTAAACTGAACCCATTCTTAAACCGAGGTGCGCTTTCCCTAATGAGGCCTCCTGCCGTTGGTGCCCTTCCACCATTCGGATTCCATTCTTAGACCAAGGTAAAGTTCTCAAACCAAGACACTATTTCTGGTTTTGCAGAACACTTAAGTTCTTTATGATACTACAGTGGTACCTCGGGTTACATACACTTCAGGTTACATACGCTTCAGGTTACAGACTCCGTTAACCCAGAAATAGTGCTTCAGGTTAAGAACTTTGCTTCAGGATGAGAACAGAAATTGTGCTCTGGCGGCACAGCGGAGGCAGCAGGAGGCCCCATTAGCTAAAGTGGTGCTTCAGGTTAAGAACAGTTTCAGGTTAAGAACAGATCTCCGGAACGAATTAAGTACTTAACCCGAGGTACCACTGTATTAACACTGTACCTTATTTCTTCATTTGGGGAGGGACTAGCCTCAAAAAAAGGTGTGTAGCATTTAAGAGAGTAGAACGCACGTCAAAAACACTATACACTCCTTTTTGAGGCTACTCAAAAAATGAAGGAATTGCATACGGTGTGTATATCACAAAGAAGGAACCACCTCTTTGCAGTGCAAATTGTAAGGTCCACTATAAAGTGTTTTTCCAGTGTCGCTGAACTGCAATGCCACCTGCCTTGTTTTGCTTTGCCTCCTTGGGAGGTTGCCAAGAATGCATTAAGCTTTAATGCCGTAGCCTACTTTCGTCAAGAAAGACTTGGCTTCCCAATCTCATCCTCAAATGACAGCTTGTCAACATTACTTAATTATTGCTGTCATTAGAAAAGAAGATTAAAGTTGCATGCTCCCTGCGTAATGTCTATTGTTTCTTCCAGTGCCCTGAGATTCCTATTGTGGTATATAATTCAAGCTGGGAGGGGAGAGAGAGAGAGGAAGGAATGTTAAAATATATAACTGTAAGAGGAAAAAACAAAGTTAATTCTAACTTCTTTTAATTAAAAATATGCAACCCACTCTTTGCAGGAATTTTCCTGAGTTCTATTTTGCATTTACTTATATTAAAGCTGGAATTGCTTTGCACTTAAGTTTGGTGGTACTTAAATTGTGCTCATTTGTCACAATACCACAGAGCTGAAAAAGAAAGAAACCCAAAAACCAAAGAGGATTTTTCTTTTTTTTTTTAAGGAACACTTTTATTTGCTCAAATAAACTCTCTTGCCTCCCTCACCCAATTCTGTCATGGATGGAAAGTGGGGCAAAAACTCTTTGTTCACAACATATCAGACTGCAGCAATGTGCAAATTGACATTCTTAGTGTCTTCCACTCACACCTTCTGTTGCCTTGAAGACCAACTCAAGATGAAGTCTCAGTGTTTACCAGCCACAGTGGAATGGCGTGAGACCTTTTAATTCAAACGGTAGCTTGATTGCCTTCGGCTCCCTCCAGATAGTCAGTATTTAGCTGGGAGGATTCAGTGGAATACCAGAAATGTAAGTTTGTACAATTAAAGTGAATTAAATTGCTCTGGTGCAAAATCATCATCATCATCATCATCATCCATTAAAACACACACACACAGAGAGAGAGAGAGGGGGGGGGGAGAGAGAGAGAGAGATTTTTTGCAATTAGGATAGTGACAGTGACATTCACTAAGAAGCCCTAACTAGCCCTAAACGGCCTTGGTCCTGAAGGAGCATCTCCACCCCCATCGTTCTGCCCGGACACTGAGGTCCAGCTCACCAGCCTTCTGGTGGTTCCCTCACTGCGAGAAGTGAGGTTACAGGGAACTAGGCAGGGGGCCTTCTCAGTAGTGGCGCCCTCCCTGTGGAACGCCCTCCCACCAGATGTCAAGGAAATAAACAACTATCTGACTTTTAGAAGACATCTGAAAGCCACCCTGTTTAGGGAAGCTTTTAATGTTTGATGTTTTATTGTGTTTTTAATATTCTGTGGGGAGCCACCCAGAGTGGCTGGGGAGGCCCAGCCAGATGGGCAGGGTATTATTATTATTATTATTATTATTATTATTATTATTATTATTTAAAGGTGGAATTGATGACTGGTTGACAGGAAGATGTATAATCTCTGCACAAGGAATTCAGGATGAATGGTTAATGTCGCATAGCCTCCCTGCAAAAAAATGAGTACCAATGCTCAATGAAGAACAGTTGTCGTATTACCCGCATGCCAACTTTGCACAAGCAAATTGGGATGAACGCTCAATAAACAGGTCATCTGAAGGAGCCCTGGGAGAGGAGTTTGTTGCTTAATATATTGTTACCTACCCCATGCACTTGGGACAGGGTGTGCTGTAATTAAATCACAGAAAATAAACAATGCATGCGCTTGCTTATTGCTAAGAGGCAATGGATTGTGTGCATTGAGCAGTATTTCTTCTTGAATGAAGTTGCATCCATGAAATTATTTTCATGGTAGAGTCTGCTAATCCCTAAGCAGAAAATTGCACCCCTGCCAGTACATTCACACCTGTGCCTTCTCCCTGGGATTAGATTATCACTTGTGTCAAAAAGATGCAGACAGAAAGCTAAGGGACACGTTGCTCTCATTTCTGGCAAAACTATTCACCCGAGTGAGCTCTTACTTACCTGTGAAATAACTAAATTCTCACCATTTTCTGCGCAGGCTAGAAAGACTAAAAAACAGCACACTTTTTTTCTCCCTTTGACTCTTCCCTAAAAATCTCCCCCATCCCAAACTCTTCTTTGTAAAAGGAATCCAGATTAGCTATATAGCTATTATTCTGACGCACGCCAAGATTGGAATATAAAAGCAAAGGTACAGAGCCCAAGCCGTTGGAGGGTTTGGAGGCAGTTGTAGAGAAATGAGGACACTTGATTGCGGCCTGAAGATCTGATGGGCTGGGCCTTTCTTAACAGTGTTTCAAAGCAAACAAGAGTTTAAGGGTTGGGTGGGATGTGTGTGCTCAAGTTTGTACTGCGTACAGTGATGATGGTTGGGCAATGAATCATAGAATCAGAGAAGTGTAGGGTTGGATGGGAGGATCATTCAGTTCAATGCAGGAATATGCAGTTGTCCCATGCAGGGACAACAGCCTTCTGCGACATCGTGTCCTCAACATTCAGGGGTCCAGGCTCCCTTTAAACAAAGACACCTGGCCCCCTTAGAGTTGGTGCATCTGAGGAACACCATGAATGAATGATTGAATCTTTATTCGCATCGGCCATCAGCCATAGCAATAAAACAACAATACGATATACAAAGAATAGAAATAAAAAGTCAATTCTATAAAATACATTTTAGGGCTTTGAATCAATAGTCAAATAGTGGAACTTATTCTGATTGCCCCGGCTAAAAACCTTGCAACCTTTGCTGTCACCTGCTCATCTTGATCTGCCAAGAGAAAGGACACTGTGGTAGTGGCTGGGCGACCCGGAATGGAGAATAAAAGAGGGGTGATAATCTCATTCCTCAAGTCTTTAGAAAGAGTGCAAGCCAGAAGGGCATGCGCCACTGATTCAGTACTGCCATCTCCACGGGGACATAAGCGTTTTTCGTGTGGAATCTGTTGGAATCGTCCCTCAAGTACAGCCGAGGGCAATACATTCAATCTTGCAAGAGTAAAAGTGTGCCTATATTTTGGAATTGCTAGGTTATGCAGATAGGGGGCCAGAGAGTTGGGATGGGAAGGTGGAAAATAGTCATACCATGGGCAAAATTTTCTTATTGTTCTGATGCTCGATACCATTTAGACGCTGACAAATTAGACTGTTTGCTTTACTAAAACCCACAGTGAGCAGCAGTTGTGGTGATAAACCACAAGAGTGACGTTTTTGATAGACAATTTTAGTCCAGGTGCTTTTGTGACAATCTTGTAGCACTAGGGATATTAGACCAGGGGGATTTGAGTTTAGGCGAAGCCAATAGTTAAGTGTCCTACACCAGATCTGTAATTCTCCCCAGGGAAGATTAGCCTCTAGGAGCAATGATGCGTTTGGGACACAGGGTAGTACAGAGAAAATTTGCCTTAAGAACTTTGATTGGACAGCTTCCGTAGATGAGCACCATGCTCTAACCAACTGAGCTATTCGACCTCAATAGCAGTTGACAAGACAGTGTCACCTGGAGAAGGACGCTGCCCCCCTGGTTCCTCTCTCCCCCTGCACAGATATCATTTGAATGGAGGGAGGAAATGTGCATGGGGGGGGGGGGAATACCTGAATGCCATATGAAATCAGCCTCTAAGCATATGTATGCAATAAGATTTGTACTCCTTTTCATCTATTTTGTGGGTTCTTTCTTTCCCACTTCAATATACAGTGGTACCTCAGATTACATACGCTTCAGGTTACATACGCTTCAGGTTACAGACTCCGCTAACTCAGAAATAGTGCTTCAGGTTAAGAACTTTGCTTCAGGATGAGAACAGAAATCGTGCTCCAGCGGCGCGGCAGCAGCGGGAAGCCCCATTAGCTAAAGTGGTGCTTCAGGTTAAGAACAGTTTCAGGTTAAGAACGGACCTCCGGAACGAATTAAGTACTTAACCAGAGGTACCACAGTACACAGATATATGGAACTTAGTTCCGCACTGTGAAGAACTGAACAATGGAAGATTAACTCTCCCAGCACACCAGATCTGGAACAACAATGTATATGAACGACTACACACGTGAAATGGATTTTATATTTATAAGATGTAACAGAGCTGCTGTTTGTAAGGAGGAAAAAGCGGTCAGCTGAAAGAATGGTTTAATGGCAAGTGAAGGTTGACTACTGGATACTAAATAAGAAATAATGTGGCTACAGGAGGAAATGATCGACATATGTTTGCAGCAGGAGTGGGAAAGCTGATTTTAAGAAATTGTATTAAAGTAATTCGGTTTGATTTGTAATAATTTGGAAAATTAATTTTAAAAATTGAAAAAAGAAAAAAGAAAGAACTTTGTTCTGTTTGGAGAAAGAGAAAGCAATAATATATACAAACTGAAGCACAGCCATCTTTCAAACTGTGCACTTTTTTGAATTTTGCACTGCAGTTTTCCATCCGAAAACCGTTTACAAAAGTGCTTATTGTAGGGTAAAGTATTTAGAAAAACAAAACAAAACATATATTAGTGAAAAATAGCATACACCATGTTAGGGAAAAATCCTTTGCCCAAATGAGCATATATTACACAAAACTGCATACCCAAAATGTGCATTAGAAGAAAATTGCACTAATGTAGTGATGAATTTTCATGGGGACTTCGTTGAAAAATGAATTGCAAGCTGATATGGAAATGTGGAGAACTGAATTTTAAGACTGGAAGAATGAGAAACCAAGGGAAACCAAAACTGCCAGGCTCACCCATCCCTAGTTTGAAGGAAACCTAACTGAAAGCTCATGAGACAGTACACACTACTGCTAGGAAGGCTTTCTTCCTAAAAGAATGCGGGTGGCAGGGAAGAGCTTGTGGCGTTTGCCTCCTAGGATGGGTCATAAGGAAAGGGTTAAATGAGTGTGATGTGATTGGCCAGTGGGAATGCAAGGGGTGGAGTAAAAGTTAGAGTGGAGGTTTTGAAAGTCAGTTGAGGTTTGGGAGTTGAGGAAGGAAGAGGGAGGATTAGGTGTGGGATGGTAGAGTTGTATTGTGAGAGAGTGAGAGGAATTGTTAGGTGGAGTCAGATAGATCAGTGTTTCCCAACCTTGGGCCTCCAGCTGTTTTTGGACTACAACTCCCATCATCCCTAGCTAGCAAGACCAGTGGTCAGGGATGATGGGAATTGTAGTTCAAAAACAGCTGGAGGCCCAAGGTTGGGAAACACTGAGATAGATAGTTGGGAATAATCAGTCTGAAGTTGTTAGGAACTAAGATTAAGAAACTGCCAAGAAAAATTAACTGTAACCATAAGATTGTTCCTGCATTTAAAAATAAACTTGATTATTTGTTAATGTTAACAACTGACTGGACTCCATGTGTCCCTATGAGATACGGGGTGGTGGCAGTAGAAAAAGCAATTGCATTGGTCCGGGGGCCCTATGTGATCGCCACAGAGCTCCAAGGCACCTTAAAGGCTTGCAATGATCTTGTAGTATAAACTTTAGTGGGCTAGAAAACACTTGGTCAGATTTGTGCAGTGTCACATGTCTTGAACAGGTGCAGAGAGACAAAACAGCCTGTGCTGGTCCGGGGGGAGGCGTGGTCAGAGTCCGGTCCTGGGTCGAGGGTCTGGAGACTGTCCACCAAGGATGAAGCGGGGTCCAAAGCGAGGAGCTGGGCAAGGTCGGGAACTCTGGAAGAACAGGTCTGGGTGCTGGCAGAAACAGGTTTCCAACGACGTTGCTCCCGCAACCTGGGACCGGGCTGACTGGCCTTTATCTCCTCTGAGGCCTAGGGCAGTCCCGGCCCACAGGTGACCCGTCTCTCCTGGCCTTAAGGCGAGCACTCCTCCTGAGAGAACCCAGTTCCCTCCGCCTCTCTGCCCTGAGCCTCTGCAGCTCAGGAGAGGCTGGAGGGTTACTGGACCCAGGAGGAGGCTCACCTTCCCCTGACAGGGCTGGGAGAGGCGCACCTGTAGGCAATGGGTCCTCGATCACCTCCGGAGCCAGAGCGGATTCAGCTGGTGTCTGCTCCTGAGGATCCGGCACAGGTGCAGGCGCTTCAGATTCAAGGCCCTGCCCCGGCTCAGCCGGCCCTGGAGGCGGGGACTCCTGTGCAGGCTGGGATTCCTCCGGTTCAGCCTCTGGATCAGATTCCCAGGCCATCACACAGCCAAGCGAAAAGGCAATGAAATTCAGTGGCTGGTACTCCCACATTTGTACGTGTACCATATTTCTATGCTTTACAGATGATGCCTGATTATCTTCCGTACCTTTCAAGGTGTGTGCTTATTGGCCTGTGAGCTTCTTTTGGGCTGCCTGAGGAGCCAGCTGGCTAGCACATACTATCATCACAGCTGGGATACACACTGATCTGCTTGGGACCACCTGGCATCCCCTCCCCATCTCCCCGTTCAAGCTGAGACTGTTCTGCCAAGGCCATCAGCTCTTAAGGAAGACCATATGTTTGGTTGCAAACACTCTATTAGTAACACCAGGCAGTTTAAACCGTTTGCCCTGATTGGGAGCTCAGCTAGAAAAGGAAGCATTTGCACGCATCCTCTGTGTAAATTTAACACACAGGAGTCATTGGGGACCAAATGAAAGACAGTCTGGGAAGGAAATGTTTGATAATTTTGTAAGGGAGACCCTCAGGACATATCTTTTATATTATTATTATTATTCTGAAGATGAATAAATGTTTTGAATGGAAACCAAGATTGCCCAATTTTACTGCAGGCACTCTGATTTCCTTTGAACAAGCGAGGTGCCCATCAGTATGACAAATACACAGAATCAAAAAGGCAGCGAGGGAGATGGAGATGGAGCTTCTGGCTCTAAGGACCACTTATCTTGAAGTTCTTTAGTTTCTTTAAACTTCTCGCTAATTTTAAAACAGAATTTCTAGCCACTGTGGGGAAACGGAGATGGCAAGGACACTCCTGGGCTATGTTTTCCGGGGTGCCTCACAACAAGGAGGCCCCTTGTCGGCCACTTGCTTTTCTCACTGGCAAAGCTCTTGTAGGACTCTCATCCTCCCACTCCTCACAGTATTAATCCGAGGAAGGAAAGAGGTCCTTCCTCAGAGTGAGGCAGAGAGGAGATGGAAGCTGAAAGGCTCACAGGAGCCTCACCGCAGGAGCCAGTGTGGTGTAGTGGTTAAGAGCAGTGGACTCGTAATCTGGTGAACCGGGTTCGCTTCCCCGCTCCTCCACATGCAGCTGCTGGGTGACCTTGGGCTAGTCACACTTCTCTGAAGTCTCTCAGCCTCACTCACCTCACAGAGTGTTTGTTGTGGGGGAGGAAGGGAAAAGGAGATTGTTAGCTGCTTTGAGATTCCTCAGGGTAGTGATAAAGCGGGATATCAAATCCAAAACTCTTCTCTTCTCTTCACCAGTGAGGTAAACAAATGGCTGGTGATCAGATTTTGGCCCAGGGTCTTTGAGATAAGGATGGGGGAGAAATCTGCTTCAGTTCACATTGAAAAGCAGACCTGCCTAACACACAGCTTCTAAAAACAACAGCACAACTGAAGCACTTTCATCGTTCAAAATTCGCACCTCTGCAAATTTCGTGATGCAGCTCTCCAGCTAAGTAATGTGTCCAGGAATGCATACACCAGGGTAAAGTGTCCATAAAATTCAGATATTCATGAAAATAGCACACGAGGGCATCATTTCAGGGGAAACTGATTTGCAAAATATTTGTATATTGGGAGATTTTTGCATGCCAACGTGTATATTAGGAGATGATGAATTTAGAATGGTGGTGAATTTTCACGAGGATTTTTTTTTTTTTAAATGCAAACTGGAAATGTGGAGAACTTAACTTCAGGGTTGGAGAAACGACAAACTGAAAGAAACCAAAGTTGACAGATTTGCCCATCCTCACCACTGAGTTTCTTACTTCCAAATAAGTGTGCACATAATTGTACAAAGTGTCCTTGCGTCAGCATGCGGGTGCAACTTCTATTCTTTATGCCCTTTATTGTCTCCAATTACCAATTTGTTGTTGTTTTTTTATCTGTTTCGTTTTTATGGTCCTGCTTTATCTTGAGCTAAAGAGATTCTGCATGATTGTACCTGGTTAATGCAGACTCTTAAAAAAATCAATAAATATTTACTATATAGAACCCACAGAATGCCTGGGTGGCATAAACATTAATGAGCCATGAGCGCATTATTCTCTCAGCAGTACGGCAAAACACATTGTGTATTTTCTGCAGCAAAACTAACTCTGCAATGGATCGTATGTAAGGAAACAGATGTTCAAGTGGTATTGAAAAGTGTGGGCTTGTAGAAGGACAAAAGAATAGCATCAGAGAAACATTAGAGAAGACACATTTCTTTAAGGACTGGTCCCAAGCCTTAGACATGGAAAATACAGCACTGTGTACTAATTATAAAAAGGCTTTCTGAGTTAACACCTGGGAATGTTCATGCTTTTTCAAAATAAATGTTGCTAATTTATAGGGCTAGTTCCATTTTCAAATGGTTGGTGGAAGACTATCAGCGAAGGGGATATCACCAGTTTACAAGTAGTTCATATTTGCAAGAACAAAAAGACCTAAGAAGGTCCTTGATTAGGGCTGGGAGATATATTGATATATCATCCAAAACCAGTTTGCAGTTCATATCGTGATATCAGTTTCATAATTTTTGTCCTGGCAATATATCACAAATCATGATGTGTGTGTATGTGTGGCATGCAGAAATCACAATGTGGAGAAAACCATGAAGCCAGTCAATGCTTCACACAGCCCCTGTTAACTCTGCTGGCTCAGTTCTCTGCTGCCTTCTGCAGAGGGCAGTGAATCACAAGGCCAGCAAAAATCACGATGCGAGAAAAACCATGAAGCCAGCCAGTGTCCCTGCATAGCTCCATCCTTATTTCAGACATCGTGATATAGCGTGTTCTCCCTCATGGGGAGCATGTGTTGCGGTGGGGTCCGCCGAGCCACCCCGTTGTTGCCAGGCAAGGTTTCTAAAGAGGGCCTAGGGCAACGATTGGATGGCTGGGTTGCTGGGGTAAAAGTTACCGTATTTTTTGCTCTATAAGACTCACTTTTTCCCTCCTTATGGAGCGAATGCAGGCTGCGCAGCTATCCCA
Source organism: Podarcis muralis (assembly GCF_964188315.1). Taxonomy (NCBI): domain Eukaryota; kingdom Metazoa; phylum Chordata; class Lepidosauria; order Squamata; family Lacertidae; genus Podarcis; species Podarcis muralis. Next base: position 15,280,182 of record NC_135664.1, on the reverse strand, counting down.
GAAGCCAGAACAGCAAGAGGGATTGCTGCTTTGGCTTCTGGGATTCAGAATATTTCTTTTCTTGTTTTCCTCCTTCAAAAACTAGGTGCGTCTTATGGTCTGGTGTGTCTTATAGAGCGCAAAATATGGTATGTTGCAATTTGGGTGGGAGGGGTAAAATGTTTAAATACTCTGCACACAGCTTTGAGCTTTCTCTTTTGCTGCATGCAACGGATCACCCGCCCACCCGCCCTAAGGTAAGGGGTCTCACGTTGACCTTGCTATGCCTGTCATGGGGTCGTCTGCCGGTGGGGCAGGGGCCCGGTAGGAATTTTGTCCATCTGGCTGATTGGCTGGGCCATTTGGTTTTTGCCTACTGTGTAGCTAATCATCACAACTTGTAAGGTTGCGGGGTAACTGAGGGGTTAGGATTGGCTAGCCTGCCCCTCCATGGTTGCTGTGGAAAGGGAATTCTGTTAAAGGAATCCAGGGGCTTGCCATCTTTTCATCTGAATCCGTGGAATGGGGCTAGGGACGGCAAGCCTCAGGAAGCATGCGGATGAGATTTGAGGGCCTGTCGCTCAGCTCCATTTCTCCCCGATATTGTTTTCCCTTACTGGCTTTCGGTGGTGCCCGGAAGTCAGTTCTGTCCCCAGGTGGGGGGACAGATAGTCTTAACCAATGCCTAAACAACCACTCACGGTTATGTATTTAAATAAAGTTGTGGCCAAAATTATGCCAAAAACCTTAAACAAAAATTATGTGTGTGTTGAGTTATTTGGGGGGGTGGCTTGGGGATCTCGACATGCAAATTGGTATATCGCCATGATTAGGGCTGCCACACGTCCAGGATTTCCCAGACATTACTTGGATTTGAAAAGCGGGAGTGAGGTCTGGGAGGAATTTTCAGAAGGCAGCGGTTTTTCCAGGTAAGTAAACCAAAAAATGGTGAATTTTGGGGAGCGTTTTCATAAAAAAAGGACTCAACAACTTTTGGGGTGCCCTGGTTTTTACTTTTTGAAATATGGCAACCCTAGTGTTGAAAACCAGATATCGTCCAGCCCTAACCTTGATATAACACACCAAAGAGCCATCTACTTTAGGGTTACCAGACGTCCCTGGTTCCTGGGGACAGTCCCCGGATTTGCAAATCTGTCCCTGGACAAATTCCGTCCCCGGAATGTCCCCAGATTTGCACATCTGTCCCTGGGAAATGTGGCAGCAGCAGCATTAGCAGCCCGGAGGCAACCTGGTAGTGCAAGTTGGCTCTGGCTGGCTCCGGGCTGCTGACTGCTGCTGCCACTGCCACTGCCAAAGGGGAACCGGGGACGTCCGGTGGTACAGATCTCCTGCCCTCTTCCCCCTTTGTTTTGACTGATGGGGGAGGCTCGGGAGTTGCGGGCGGGCGGCCGTTCCCCAGGAGGGGCGCAAGGCGCGTGGTTTCTCTGCCTGGCAAGGTGCAAAGCCCTTTTTTCACACCCCGTGAAACATAAATGAGCAGAGTTTTTGAAAATCTGGGCAATGGCGCGCTGTGCACCCATGACTCCTGAGCCTCCTGATCTCCTGCCCCCTCCCCCCTTTGTTTTGACAGATTGGGGAAGGCTTGGTAGCCACGGGCAGGCACCATTGCCCAGTTTTTTTAAAAAACTCTCCGTATTTATGTTTCACAGGGTGCGAAAGAAGGGCTTTGCACCTTTATACAATAAGCATGTGTGCTTGGGCCCAGGGTCTTTTGCCTCACCATCCCCACTACTGACTCCCTGTTGCTAGGTAAAGGTAAAGGTACCCCTGCCCGTACGGGCCAGTCTTGACAGACTCTGGGGTTGTGCGCCCATCTCACTTAAGAGGCCGGGGGCCAGCGCTGTCCGGAGACACTTCCAGGTCACGTGGCCAGCGTGACAAAGCTGCATCTGGCAAGCCAGCGCAGCACATGGAAACGCCGTTTACCTTCCCACCAGTAAGCGGTCCCTATTTATCTACTTGCACCCGGGGGTGCTTTCAAACTGCTAGGTTGGCAGGCGCTGGGACCGAGCAACGGGAGCGCACCCCGCCGCGGGGATTCGAACCGCCGACCTTTCGATCGGCAAGCCCTAGGCCCTGAGGCTTTTACCCATAGCGCCACCCGCGTCCCTGAAGGCCCATAATGTAAGACCTGTGCTGCTTCACGTTCTCTTTCAACTGCTTGTTTCCTTTTTGGTCTCTGTCTGCTTTAGCTTTATGTGAGTATGAAGGTAAAATTGGCATTCATTGCTCTGCCAATTTTTGCCTCTTGTTTCACTCACATGGACCCAACTCCAAAAGCCTAGAACATAAGAAATAAAATAAAAAAATCTTGCTATTTCAAGTCCCCCAGACTACAGAATGCAGTGTTACTTTTAACATTTTACACAGCACTGTGTTAACCAAATCATAGTAGAGGGCTCGTTTATGTCTTTAACACCATAATTTCCTCAGGGGGTGGGCAAGTTTTCATTGCCAGTGTAACCTTATTTTAACGGGGTACCTTTGTCTATATCTCATGGTAGTGCAATCCTGGGTTCATAATCCCACTATTGGAGGGATACAATGGCTAACCAAACATTCTCACTGAAATTGTTTCTAGTTCAAGGGACTCAAAAACCAGCAGAAATGTTGACATTCTCTACTGAGAACGACAATGCAGGAATGACCAGAGCCAACATTGTGCCAATGAAAAGTGCACAGGGCTTTCTTCTAACAACACTGCCTTGTTTGGGGACTTTCTGTGCTTTGCAACAAATATTGCTTTTATAGGAAAAGCTTTTCTCATCGTTCACTATTATATACAGATTTTATTACATTATGCCTGAATACTAATCGTCTTGTAGACAGGCTTCAAGACAATCATGTGCATGTTTATGATTGGTTTACCCATAGCAATGAGAAAAACCCAACCTCCCCCCACCCACCATTTTAAAAAAATACACTCATTTTGAAACATTTGTATCTTCAACAGCAGTGCTTCCTCCCCCCCCCCCAAGTCGGAGCACATTTCTGGCACCTCTGCCCCCCCAGTCCGCTTCTTGCCTTTACGTACTTCTGAAAAGCCCCCCCCCCCCCAAAAAAAATGGAAGCTTGCCAGTGTGTGCAAGTCTACACTTTTTACAAGATCTATGACTCCACCTAGTTCCTAGCCGCTCCTAGCTGCTGTTGATCAAGCTATAGGGCAGGGCAATTTGTATTTTCTTTTGTTCAATCCATCTCCCATGTAGCAGCGGTGTGCTTTAAGCTTTCCTGCCAGGCCTCAACCGTTGCATGTGTGCACATTTGCACGAGGGCCCTTCCAAGCTTCTTGCCGATCAGAAGGTCGGCGGTTCGAATCCCCGTAACAGGGTACGCTCCCGTTGCTCAGTCCCTGCTCTTGCCAACCTAGCAGTTCGAAAGCACGTCAACGTACAAGTAAATAAATAGGTACTGCTCCGGCGGGAAAGTAAACGCCGTTTCCGTGCGCTGCTCTGGTTCACCAGAAGCGGCTTAGTCATGCTGGCCACATGACCCGGAAGCTGAACAAATTCAAGAATAAGTAAATCATACTTGAAAGTTATAGGGACATGGGTGGCACTGTGGGTTAAACCACAGAGCCTAGGGCTTGCCGATCAGAAAGTGGGCGGTTCGAATCCCTGCAATGGGGTGAGCTCCTGTTGCTCAGTCCCAGCTCCTTCCAACCTAGCAGTTCGAAAGTGTGTCAGAATACAAGTAGATAAATAGGTGCCGCTCCGGCAGGAAGGTAAACGGTGTTTCCGTGCGCTGCTCTGGTTCGCCAGAAGCAGCTTAGTCATGCTGGCCACATGACCCGGAAGCTGTACGCCGGCTCCCTCGGCCAATAAAGCGAGATGAGCGCCGCAACCCCAGAGTCGTCTGCAACTGGACCTAATGGTCAGGGGCCCCTTTACCTTTAAGAGAACAAGCAAGGCAGGTGTGCGTTTATTTGACCTGCACCAGAACCGGGTGGGAGCCCCAAATCAGCTAGGGGAACAGCTTGCCATGGTTTTTAACACCTTGGTGGGTGGTTAACATGGCTGCTGTCAAACCAGAATCGCTTCAGGGGTGCCCAGAGTCACCTGATGAGTTGATGCAACAACTTCAGGATGAGTTTCTCGGGGCAGCGGAAGCACTGTTCAACAGTATTTCACAATTTCACATTCAAGAGTGTCAATGTAGGCGGGCACAAATTACAAGGTGGCTTTGGGTTTTTCCTACAATTGGGGGCATACAGTAAAGTAAGGGTAACCCAAGTCGTGTCCACCAGACACTACAACTTCTAATCATCGTCCTCCACCACTGGTCATGCTGGCAAGGGCTGATGGGAATTGTAGTCTAAAACATCTGGAGGGCACTGCATAGACCACCTCTGCTATAGAGATTATTAAATCCAATTGACATTGATGGGAATTAAGAATGTGATCCTGTGCACATTATCTGGGCATAAGGCCCACTGAGTTATCATGCAAAGGATGCACTGCAGGTAATTATTTTGTGATTGGTTTCAATGAGATTTTAGTGAGCCTAACTTTCTCTAGCACCATGGCAATTAAATAGAGCATTGGGGAGTCACCATTTCCCCTTCTCCGTGGAATCGCTGAAACAAACACCCCTGCATGGTACTTTTATCTTCAGGCAAGGAGTCTTAAGTCCTGTGCTTTCAAAATATACAGTGGTACCTCTGGTTACAAACTTAATTTGTTCTGGAGGTCTGTTCTTAACCTGAAACTGTTCTTAACCTGACGTACCACTTTAGCTAATGGGGCCTCCTACCACCGCCATGCCACTGGCACATGATTTCTGTTCTCATCCTGAGGTAAAGTTCTTAATCCAAGGTTCTTAACCTGAAGTGTTTGTAACCCGAGGTGTTTGTAACCTGAGGTACCACTGTATATTATTTCAGAGGGATGTCTTAAAGGGGAAACTACTCTCTGTGTAAAATAAGAAAAATAATGCAAACATAGAAAGGACATTTTAATGAAGAAAGCAGTTTTCTTAAACCTGAGGGGATTTTTAAAAAAAATGTTTCAGTTGGTCTTCGATATTCCTGCCAAGTTCTTAGACCAATCGTATTTCATGTCAATTCAAAAGCTCTCCAGAATAAGTGGGTTCCATTCAGGTATTGCTTAAGCTCTTGAGGAACAGATGTATGTTGTAATGATTTAAATGTCTGGAGTCACAATTAATCCTACTTCAACATTCTTCAACCGTAATCAAGGGCCCCATATCTGATGTGGTGCATTTGATCTATATTATGAAGTGATTTTGATTTAAGAGGCAGGAACCCCAGTTAAATGTGGCAGGAACACATCCCAAACCCTGGAGAGAGAGAGAGGAAGAGAGAGAGAGAGGATGGAGAGAGAGAGAGAGAGAGAGAGAGAGAGAGGATGGAGAGAGAGAGAGAGAGAGAGAGAGAGAGAGAGATTTTTTTTTTTTTAAAAAAAAAGTCTCCTGTATGAATGGCAAGAAATAAAGCAGATCTGAAATCTTTCTTCTCTCATCGTCGCTTCTGTGCCTGCTGCCAGTCTTACAGTTCAATCCTGTGTTTACTCAAAAGTAAGCCCTACTATGCCTGGTTTTCTGTATTCACTGTGTGTATGGGGAAAGACCACAGCTCACTGCAAGAGAACAAATGGTTTATTCGAATATCCTTTATTAGGTATAGTAAACCACACATTATCAAACAGACACCGTATACAAATTGTGCAAAACACGAGCTCAACATAACAAGGTTTGTCCCAGTCAGATCTTTAACTGCAAGAGAACAAGTGGTTTATATTCCAGAGGCCCCTGGTTCAGCGCTTACCCACACCTCGGTTAGCCCCAGAAGTGTGTGTCCCCCCCCCCCCGATTTCCCTGTGGTTAGCTCTGAATCGGAAAAAATGGCAATTGGGTCCATATTTACTGAGACAAAATGATGGTCCAGCACGTGCACTGCCTCACCTGCAGATGTTAAACAGCACAGGGGATAAAGGCTCCACTGGGCTGACCCTCTGGAAACAATCGTCCAAATATTACCGGGACCACCCACCTCTGCAGAGGAGAAAAGGTGCTGGAAGCCTAAACCTCAATAGATGGTAATCTGAGCATGGCAAGAGACTGAGGTCAATAAGGGGTTTACCTCAAGGTAACGAGGTACCACTGTATCTGACTTTTAGAAGACATCTGAAGGCAGCCCTGTTTTTAGTGTTTGATCTTTTATTGTGTTTTTAATATTCTGTTGGGAGATACCCAAAGTGGGTGGGGTACAAATATATATATATATATATATATATATATATATATATATATATATATATATAATTACTACAGTGGTACCTCGGGTTAAGAACTTAATTTGGTCTGGAGGTCTGTTCTTAACCTGGAACTGTTCTTAACCTGAAGCACCACTTTAGCTAATGGGGCCTCCTGCTGCCGCCGCACTGCTCCTGCACAATTTCTGTTCTCATCCTGAAGCAAAGTTCTTAACCCGAGGTGCTATTTCTGGGTTAGCGGAGTCTGTGACCTGAAGCATATGTAACCTGAAGCGTATGTAACCTGAAGCGTATGTAACCCGAGGTACCACTGTGCTGCTGTAATCATCACTAGGACTTTCTTCAAAAGGAACTTGCTGGAACTCAGTTCTGGCACCTCGTAGGTGGGTTCCAGAACCTATTAATAGCACTAATCATCATCATCATCATCATCGATGTGTGTTTTTTCTAAAACCATGTTTGGGGGTAGTTTCCTTTTGACTCAAGAAAATCACCATTTTATAGTTCAAATCGGGGGAAATAAATACAGTAAATGGAAAAAAGTTCAAAGATTCACAAAATGTTTAGGGGTATGCGTACCCCTGTGGCCCCCCCCCCCAGAAAAAAGCACTGATAATAATAATTATTATTATTATAATATCCCCATCTGACTGGGTTGTCCCAGCCACTCTGGGTGGCTTCTAACATATATAAAAACATAATAAAACATTTTAAAACTTCCCTATACAGGGCTGTCTTCATATGTCTTCTAAAGGCTGCATAGTTACTTCTATCTTCAGCTTAGGGGTCGCATAATTCCATATCCTCCAACATTTCTCTGATGAATGTAGGGACTTCCTAAGGAAAAGTGGGGCATTCTGGGGTCAAATCAGAAACCGGGACGGCTTCTGTGAATCTGGGACTGTCCCTGGAGAATAGGAAGACTTGGAGCGTCTGCATCTGTAGCAGAATTAAAAAATAAAGCCCCCCCCCCACCCCACCCTTGGTCTGCTCTGTCTGGCAAGGCTGCCTAGCATGTGACCCCTTTCCCAGCTCCCATTAGTGCAGCCACGAGAAAGAGAAGCAGCCAAGGCCGGGATCAACTCAGTAATCGGAGTTTGTCTTTCACCAGCTTAATGCCATTATTGAACGCCCTTGCTTTCCAACTTGGAAACAAGGTTTCCCAAATGAGCTGCTCACTGAGGCGGTGGATGTGAATTAGCAGAAATTGTTAGCACATCAGGAATGTGAATCCCTTTTCCTGTTTTTCAGAGTCCGTCAAAGGTGAAATGCTGGAGCCTGATGGTTTCCTCAGTGAGACAGGCCATCCCGGAAGCTGGAAGCCTTGTTATTGTTCATTAAAATGGTCAGGGGGAGGGAGAGACCAAAGAGAGAGAGAGAGAGAGAGAGAGAGAGAGAGAGAGAGAGAGAGAGAGAGAAATCAACAGTTCCTGTCTCCAAAGGTTTAAAAATAGGTTCTTGATGTTGCTGGCGTATCCTTCTGTAGCTTCAAATCAGTTACTGGCAAAAGGATGTGTTTAAATAGGACAAAGTTGAAATGTGAGTTTTATTTAGACGAGGGAGATATATATATATACCCAGCACTTTCTCTATTTATTGTATTTTAATCAGACACAGTGCATTTCTGCTTACGCACAGGGATCCAAAATACTAACTAAGGTTGTATACACATTTAAAGAACCCTGGGGAATCATGGTTTACACCTCACAGAGCTACAAACTACAGTTCCCAGGATTCCTTGGGGAAAGTAATGCGCTTCAGATATATGGGTGCGTACACAGCCTTAAAGGTAAAAGTAAAGGGACCACCGACCATTAGGTCCAGTCGTGGCTGACTCTGGGGTTGCAGCGCTCATCTCGCTTTATTGGCTGAGGGAGCCGGCGTACATCTTCCAGGTCATGTGGCCAGCATGACTAAGCCGCTTCTGGCGAACCAGAGCAGCGCACGGAAACGCCGTTTACCTTCCCGCCAGAGCGCTACCTATTTATCTACTTGCACTTTGACGTGCTTTTGAACTGCTAGGTTGGCAGGAGCAGGGACCGAGCAATGGGAGCTCACCCCGTTGCAGGGATTCAAACCGCCGACCTTCTGATCGGCAAGTCTTAGGCTCTGTGGTTTAACCCACAGCACCACTCACGTCCCTGTACACAGCCTTAGTTAGGAGTAATTGGTGTTTAACAGGCCAAGAGGTTCTGAGGGGCAAATAGCACATTATGTTGGGAGATTCATGGCAAATATTCTTATAAACACACACACACACACACACACACACACACACACACACACGACGAACAGGAAGCACAAATGACTCACACTTCCTGTTGTAATGTATGAAGAGACACTTGTCTCAAGAAGGAGATACACAGGCCATCCCTGTTTTGGGAACAGGGAACATGTTCTTTTCCAACATGGAGAGGGATGTGAACGTTTCACTTTAGATGTTACAAAGACGAAGACCGCAAGAATCCTGGGTAATTTATACTTCCTGTCCTTGACCACCATTTCACATGACACCACCATCTATTCAGCGATCAATGCCACAACCTCCTCTCACTTCTTCCTGCATGGCTGGAAGGACTTTGCCAGAATTTAGTCCCACTTTCCTCTAATCTTGACTCATCATACTGTACAAATTCAAGATGGCGGTTTATCACAAACTTGCAGAACTTTCAAAACAAGACAAGCCAACTTCAGACAATAAGTTATTAAGCTGGTCTGTGTAATTAACCAGGGTCTGTGATAAAACACAGGATTTGGTTTGAATGAAGTAACAATGTGAGATGAGGGGAAAGTGAAACTAAACAGTGGGGGGGAAACCCTTTCTCTTCAACCATGTGAGGAAGAGGAATGGATGAGCCCAATGTGACAATAATCCAAACTCAACTAATGCATAATTTTGGAGTTAATTATGTCTCCATTGTTTGCTACTTCTCTCAGTCCTATACTGGACACAACACATCTTTCCAGACACTTCTACTTTACAATGACAATTTAGGGGAAATGTCATTGTTCTCACTTGGGGAGGTTGAGTATTGAGGATCATTTGGTATGCCTGCTTCTTGCAGTTAGTCAGGTCAAAAAATGTACTCACATTCCCATCCCCACAAAAAACACCTGTTTGCTTTATTCTTTCCCAGTTTTCAGTTGGCCTCCCTCTGCTATAGATTTGAAGCCCCCTTGGTAGTATACTTCACAAGAACAAAGGCGCTTGTATTCAGCAAGCCATCACCTATAAATGGTTATGAAAACCTATTCATTCTGATTTCTTTCCACATCTGTAAGTTTGAACTGTGCTGTTTCTTTAGCCAGTTGCTTGAGTGAGATGTTCTGACTTCCTTAAATGCTTACTGCAGTTAACAATGAAATAGAAATGGGGTCAGCTTTAAGGTCCTATGGAAAGTAATTTCTTCCTTCATGACAGAGGAATGTGATCTGGTAAGCTCAGATTCTGTTACAGTTTCAGAGCTTTTTGTTGTTTAGCTGTTTAGTTGTGTCTGACTCTTTGTGACCCCATGGACCAGAGCACACCAGGCACTTCTGTCTTCCACTGCCTCCTGCAGTTTGGTCAAACTCATGCTGGTAGCCTTGAGAACACTGTCCAACCATCTCATCCTCTGTCATCCCCTTCTCCTTCTGCCCTCCATCTTTCCCAACATCAAGGTCTTTTCCAGGGAGTCTTCTCTTCTCATGAGGTGGCCAAAGTATTGGAGCCTCAGCTTCAGGACCTGTCCTTCCAGTGAGCACTCAGGGCTCCATAATTCAAAAGCATCAATTCTTCGTTGATCAGCCTTCTTTATGGTTCAGCTCTCACTTCCATACATCACTACCATTTCAGACCTTACCTTCTCAATATTGTGCCTTCTGCTTCATCCATCCCTAGTTTGTTTTGCCCCCAGATTTCTAAAACTGGGTGAGGCTCCATCTATTATGAGCACAACAGAATAGGAGTATAAACACAATCGTGCAAAAGTGTCATGATCTGGGTTAATAATAATAATAATAACAACAACAATAATAATGTGGGATGGGTTTTAATAGATAGGAGAGGATTTAGTAATTGTAATTTATTCCTCCAGGCACCCACATGTGTGGGTGGAACAGAGTTTAAAAGTCCCATCCTTAGCAGCAAGTTTGAAGCATATAGAAATAGGCTGTGAAGCTTTCATTTACATAAGTCCTGCAGCAAAACAAGCTGCCTCCCCCTTTCTTTACCCCACTTAGCTAAGAAATCAGTAACTTTCAAGTAAAAGGTAAAGGTAAAGGGACCCCTGACCATTAGGTCCAGTCGTGGCCGTCTCTGGGGTTGCAGCGCTCAACTCGCTTTATTGGCCGAGGGAGCTGGCGTACAGCTTCCAGGTCATGTGGCCAGCATGACTAAGCCACTTCTGGTGAAGCAGAGCAGCGCACGGAAACACCGTTTACCTTCCTGCCGGAGCGGCACCTATTTATCTACTTGCACTCTGACACACTTTCGAACTGCTAGGTTGGCAGGAGCTGGGACTGAGCAACAGGAGCTCACCCCATCGCAGGGATTCGAACCGCCCACTTTCTGATCGACAAGCCCTAGGCTCTGTGGTTTAACCCACAGCACCACCCGCATCCCTATAACTTTCAAGTATGATTTACTTATTCTTGAATTTGTTCTCAGCTACAGCAGCAGTAAAAACTATGCAGGTAAAATACTTCTATTTACTGAAGAAACAGGCATGAGCTACAGCTAGCAGAGGGCATGTCTGCCCTCATGGCGGGTTGAAGGGAAAGAGAAAGAGTGAGAAGAACAGGAAATTGCTATATGTTGCTTCCCTCCCAGGAGAGGAGGGGAAATGACATCACCCATAGCCCTCTCTACCAATTACATGGTCTGAGTCTCTGCTTATCAGCAATACAGCTCTGTGGTTTTAACCCTTCCTCATGCTAACCTGTAGTAAGGATATGCATTGTTAGGTTGGGCTGCTAAATCTCCCACAATTTATACCCAGACTTTTTCTACCTGAGGTGAATGACAAGATGGCAGCCCTTCCCCATTCAGAAGCTGATTGGACAGGCAGCTGACCTTCATTCGAAGCTAGTATTGAAATCAGTTTCACCATACCTGAGGCAGCAGGCATGTTTAGAGAGGCCAGGACACTCTGCGTTGCATACACAAGCCTGTGCTCCAACAAAAGGGAATAGTTCGGTTTGCTTACAGGATCACTGATTGGCTGGGATCACATGGTCTAAAAAAGAAAGACTCAGAGCTGCTGACTGGGCAGAAAACAAACTTCAAGCAAGGGCAGCACTGGTGAGCCAGGGACCTTTGTGGATTTTCCAGGCCCCCCAAACTAGTAACGCAGAGGAAACGTTCACACGCAAAGCTGCATGTTGTTGTTGTTGTTGTTTAGTCGTTTAGTCGTGTCCGACTCTTCGTGACCCCATCGACCAGAGCACGCCAGGCACCTCTGTCCTCCACTACCTCCCGCAGTTTGGTCAAACTCATGCTGGTAACCTCGAAAACACTATCCAACCATCTCGTCCTCTGTCATCCCCTTCTCCTTGTGCCCTCCATCTTTCCCAACATCAGGGTCTTCTCCAGGGAGTCTTCTCTTCTCATGAGGTGGCCAAAGTACTGGAGCCTCAGCTTCACGGTCTGTCCTTCCAGTGAGCACTCAGGGCTGATTTCCTTCAGAATGGATGCGTTTGATCTTCTTGCAGTCCATGGGACTCTCAAGAGTCTTCTCCAGCACCATAATTCAAAAGCATCAATTCTTCGGCGATCAGCCTTCTTTATGTTCCAGCTCTCACTTCCATACATCACTACTGGGAAAACCATGGCTTTAACTATATGGACCTTTGTTGGCAACGTGACGTCTCTACTTCTCAAGATGCTGTCTAGGCCTGTCATTGCCCTTCTCCCAAGAAGCAGGCGTCTTTTAATTTCGTGGCTGCTGTCACCATCTGCAGTGATCATGCAAAGCTGCATATACGGCCATAATTCTGAATGTCCCAAGGCAGTTCACAATTAAACAGACCGTATAGACGGTTCGACAGTTAACACTGGGATTAACTGCTTTACAAAATCCACAAACCCTAAGAATATTTACATAATCTCACGGACAACTGATGGGGGCCTTTTGCTACGTCAGGTGTTTAGCAGCTAAGGAACAAGTCTGAAAAATCACAAGCCTTTCCCCCCCTCCTTAATCTTGGCATAACATTTCCCTTTCACAGCTCCTTTGGTTTCAAGAACTCAGTGATGTCTGCCAACCACAAAATGCCTCTGAGAATTAAGCAGCATAATGACTAATATATCCATTTAGTAGGTGGGTAAACAGAGAGGCTAAGAGAGGCTAAGTGAGTGGTCCTGGGTCAATCCAGTTGAGAGATGTAAATCCAGGTTCTCAGTCTTTACCTTCAATTCTCACCTGCCACCTATAGTTCAATTCCCTGACACAGCCCTAGAGCCAGTTAGCAACATGTCCTTTCACATAAAACGAAAGCCTTCTTCTGACAGTTAATCATTTCTTTCCAACCCTCCAACCTCCTGACCTTTTCCCTGCCGGCCTTTTAGAACTTTTGCATCATGCTCTGCAAAAAATGGTTGCAGGACTTATACGGGATGTGATGTCCTAAACGTATGGGCACAAATAATTCCAGGCATGCCACAACTCGGCAGTCCCTTCAAAACAGGGTGGGGAGAGCAGGAGAGAGAGAAACCAGGACACCTCTTTCCTGACATTGCAGTGGCCCGAGAGACAAAACCATCTCTGTATAGGCTAACCTTGTAAATATTTCTTTTTTAAAAAAAATCTTTAGATATTGCTGACTAGGAAAAAAATGAAAGATTCAGTGTCCCCCCGCCTTAAAATCATAGTGTAAACATTAAACACGGTACATACAGCATAACTTTAAAAATACTAACAGTACGTGCTTATTTTGCTCTGGCTGCTGGTACTATGTGTACTGGAATGGTGTTTAAGGGGCCTCCAAATTTGACCAAGGACCCTAAGTGAATAGAGTTGTGGAGGAGCCTGGGTGTGGATTTTCCATGTCAGTTGAGACCCTCCTACACCTCAAGAGGATTTGGCAGGTATGACCTTTTCTACTGAGCAAAGGACTAACTGAACTGATCTAACATGGAGCCTAAAATAGAGGAGATGAGTTTGTCCAGATCTGGATTGAAATTTTTTTTTTTTTTTTGAAGGGGAGATGTGGGGAACTTCTTCCAGCTGTTTCCACCACACTTGGTCTCTAGTATGTGGCTGAATAAAGAGCTACACAGTCCCCGCTACAGCTTTCTAAAGCTAAATGTTCCCTAAGAGAGAATTTATTTATAAAAGGCTAAAGATTGCATTTAATTCATGATGCACTATTCTTGATCTCTCGCTCTCATCCGAAGAACTGAATGTGGCTATTTATTATCAGGCCCATTGTATAAGAATCCATCTGTGTGTACACCATTCAAAAATAGAACGATAGCTAGGGATGTACCAGCAAAGTTTCTCTGCAAAAAAGAAAAAAAAAGTATTCTAATTATATTTAGATAGTCTACAGCAACAAAGTCTGCAATTGAAGAGAGATGAAAGCTGATTCTAATCCATTACTAGTTTTAGATTATATTGGGCAGAAATATTAGGGATGAATATTTGCTGAATCCTATTGCCAGTGCTATTTTTCTAGAAAAAGTGGTGCCAGAACTCACCATGAACACCTCCCTTGTTCTCTCATAATGGCAACGGTGCCCACCTGAGAGGAGCCAGAACTGAGTTCTGGTTGAAAAACGCCCTGCCTATCGCTGACTGTAGGATAGTAGTCCTAAATACTATCAAACTATAACCATTTGTCTCTCCTGCCCAATATCCTTCAGATAACAAATCCCATATTGCTCATAGTAGCTGTTGAGTACCATGTCAGATGCATTAGTAACAAAGTAATATCAGATTGGAATCAACATTTATACACCACTTTTTATTAAGATATCCAAAGCAGTATATAAACTTCAGTGTTTTATATCATACTTTTGTTTATATAATATGTTCCAGCTCCTCCTCCTCTTACTGTCTTCAGAGCAGAGTTATCAGAGCTCTGGCTTGCACCCCCCAAATCAGGGGTGGGGAATTTTTTTTCAATCTGAGGGCCACATTCTTTCTAGGCAACCTTCCAGGGGCCAAATGCTGGCGCTGGGTGTGACAAGAGACAACTCCAAGGAATGCCACTAGAAAGGGGGTTATGCAAAGGGTTGAGGTGTTTAATTAGTGTAAGGACTGCGTGTCAGACTTTGAGAATGTAATCAAGGTCCATGTGTATTGGAATGTGTGGACCTACTTAGCATGTGAAGAGTTAATTAACCGATGCAAATGTCATAAGTGCATACCAGTCTTTAATCCTACTCCATGAATAAGTGTTGATGAAGTCAGGGGAACTCCTTTGTTAGAAGACAAATGGAGGGATTAACTATTAGTAAAGGTAAAGGGACCCCTGACTGTTAGGTCCAGTCCCGGATGACTCTGGGATTGCAGCGCTCATCTCGCTTTACTGGCTGAGGGAGCTGGATACAGCTTCCGGGTCATGTGGCCAGCATGACTAAGCTGCTTCTAGCGAACCAGAGCAGCACACAGAAACAACGTTTACCTTCCTGCCGGAGTGGTACCTATTTATCTACTTGCACTTTGATGTGCTTTCGAACTGCTAGGTTGGCAGGAGCAGGGACCGAGCAATGGGAGCTCACGCCGTCCCGGGGATTAGAACCACTGACCTTCTGATCGGCAAGCCAAAGAGGCTCTGTGGTTTAGACCACAGCGCCACCCGCTTCCCACTAAGTACTATTAGTACTTAGAGCAAGAAAGGGGACGCGGGTGGCGAAGTGTTTTAAACCACTGAGCCTCTTGGGCTTGCCGATCAGAAGGTTGGCGGTTTGAATCCCCGTGATGGAGTGAGCTCCCGTTGCTCTGTCCCAGCTCCTGCCAACCTAGCAGTTCAAAAGCACACCAGTGCAAGTAGATAAATAGGTACCGCTGCAGCGGGAAGGTAAACGGCTTTTCCTTGTGCTCTAGCTTCCATCACGGTGTCCCGTTGCACCAGAAGCGTTGCTGGCCACATGACCTGGAAAGCTGTCTGTGGACAAACGCCGGCTCCCTCGGCCTGAAAGCAAAATGTGCGCCCCAACCCCATAGTCGCCTTTGAGTAGGCTGAACCGTCCAGGGGTCCTTTACCTTTTACCTTTTACCTTTACTTAGAGAATCAAAAGAACTGATCACTAGAATGCAACTGGATAAAGGAGGCTTGTTTTTTTAGGAACTGCAGAATTAGGAGAGATGCCTCGGACTGGGAAGCTGCAATGCTGGGGGAATACAAGCTCATCTTGAAATGACCATGGTCTAAGATCTGGTCTCCCTTCATGCAGACCGAAGGTGTAAATTGGTGAATAAGCCATATTTCTTAAAGCTATGACAGTCTCTGTCGTGCCTCAATTCTCCAAAGCAGCACAAACCCTGGGTGAATGCCTAGAACCTCATGGGCTCTTTCCACAACTCGGCAGAGAAAGGGGCAGGCACCCAACTTTTGTTACAATACTATTAAAGAATTTCACAGTTTGAATACCTAGTTAAACTCTACCAAATATTTTCCTTGATCCCTTGCCAGCATCAAAAGATGAAAAAAAAAATATTTTTATCATTCTACTTCCTTTCCCACCTTTTCCCAATTTTTTTAATGACTATTCATAGAATCATAGAATCATAGAGTTGGAATAGACCACAAGGGCCATCGAGTCCAACCCCCTGCCAAGCAGGAAACACCATCAGAGCACTCCTGACATATGGTTGTCAAGCCTCTGCTTAAAGACCTCCAAAGAAGGAGACTCCACCACACTCCTTGGCAGCAAATTCCACTGTCGAACAGCTCTTACTGTCAGGAAGTTCTTCCTAATGTTTAGGTGGAATCTTCTTTCTTGTAGTTTGGATCCATTGCTCCGTGTCCGCTTCTCTGGAGCAGCAGAAAACAACCTTTCTCCCTCCTCTATATGGCATCCTTTTATATATTTGAACATGGCTATCATATCACCCCTTAACCTCCTCTTCTCCAGGCTAAACATGCCCAACTCCCTTAGCCGTTCCTCATAAGGCATCGTTTCCAGGCCTTTGACCATTTTGGTTGCCCTCCTCTGGACACGTTCCAGTTTGTCAGTGTCCTTCTTGAACTGTGGTGCCCAGAACTGGACACAGTACTCCAGGTGAGGCCTGACTATTCATTTCAGGGCCGTCTTACCCATAGAGGTTAGTGGCTCAGGGCGCCAGGGCACCAAGTTCTGGAGGGCACCAGGGAAGAGGTGGAGGCTGGATGCGGTGCCTCCCAGTATCAGCTAGCCGCCCTTGCCCGCCTCCGCCATGCCACACCAAAGCAGCACCACGCCCACAACCTCCGTCTGCCGTGGCCACTGTGGCACGAAGCGGCCAGCTAAGCCGGGAGCCGCTACATCCAGCCTCCACCTCTTCCCCACCGGAGGAGCTGCCCTCCAGCCACTGCCTGCCTCCTCCAACCCTGGAGCACGTCGCTGGGCACGTCGCTCGCAGCATCGTCCTCCCTATTGGGTTGGCAACTCTGGGAAATGGGGGTGGGTGGAGGGATCTTTGCACCACGGCACAGGATATGCTTAAGACAGCCCTGATTCATTTCTAAACCTCCCCTCCAGTTATCTAGGTGACCCTGCAATGAAAGAATGCTAACTAAGCTTTCAGCTAGAAAGTCCCCAGATGTCCCCCAGATGTTATATGGGATAGAACTCTGGGGGTGGAACCAGAGGCTGTTGGAACGGCTTGAAATTTTGCAAAATTATTATCTCAAGAGGATTCTAGGCCTTCCTCAAGGAACCCCAGCAGCTTTCTTGAGGGTGGAGGTTGGATTACCCTCTGTGTCTGACAGGACCCACTTAAGATTCCTACGATTTTACATCAACCTTGCAAACACTTCAAACACCTTATTGGCCAAACAAGCCTTTGTATCTCTTCAAAAGAACACCACTTGGCGTCAAAACCTATCTGAGATCCTGGTTAGATACACCCTACCGGAGTTTAATATCCTCAAATTGTGGAGCTCGGACAAAGTTCAGGAATGGATCCTGGAGAGAGACGCTCTGTTAGATATCACAAAAATACAGAACCCAGGGTCCTCCCACTGGTTTCCCCGACTGAAAACAGTCAAAACCTGCGCCAATTACTTGGTGAATATCACCAATCCCACCCTTCGGAGAGCCTTCGCCATGGCCCGTTTTCAAACCATTCCTACGGCCTATCTGTCAGGCAGATATGCAAAAATCCCAGTAGAGCAGCGTATATGTCCTTGTCATATGAGAACCAAAGAGGATCTCACACATTACATGTTGTATTGTCCCATCTATTCGGCCTTCAGGGATGCGATGTTACAAACTATTCCCAAATCAATAGTCAACTCTGAGGACCAAGTAAAGTTTTTACTGGTGGACGCTGATCCACGGATTTCTCACGTGGTAGCGGTCTTTGTGGTGAAGGCTATGAAAACTAGGGTATGGTTCTTGGATGAAACGGTGAGGTCCCTCCCATTGCTCTCCTAACCTGTTGCTGTATCTTCTTTCTTGAATGGTGGGGTAGTTTCCTTGCTGGGACAGCATGGCATGAATTTTAGCTTACTTTTATAATTTTATTGTTTATCTTTTAATAATGTTTTATGGTATTTTGTGTAAAGGCATGGACCTCACAAATTTAATAAACTTGTAACTTGTAACTTGACCCTAGAAAGTCCCCCGTTTGTCTAGGGGTGTTTTGTGTGACTGCGTGAATTTTCGGCACATTTCTTCCCGTGGTTTGTGCTAGGGACCCTTTAAGCATTGCGTTGAGCACAGAGACTCCTTGACCGTCTGCCAAAGGAAGCTTGCATCTCAGCCCTTGGCTAGAGGACATAAAAGCAACATTATTTTGTAGATATAAAATGCACACATGAACAATGGACTTCTAAAATGGTGCCTTGTGCAAGCTGGGCTTTTCTGCGGGGTAAGAATGGCTCCTTCAAGCAAAGCTGAGAGATGTGCATTGTTTATTCACTTTTTGTACTCATCGCCATGGCTATTAATAGGTACCTATCAAAAATATCTTCCTATAAATAACATTTGAAATGCCAAATGCCCTGTGTCTCTTTGATATATGTCTCCACTGCATTATTTGTATATTGTGCATCATTATGAAAGCAAACAATAGGGGTTTTTTCTTTTTTTAAAAAAGGACCTTGACCTTAACTAGTGATTGGAGAGTATGAGTTCATAGAGGGGTGTGGTGGGGATTTATAAACAATGAACATTAATCTCCGTTTTCCAAAACATTCTAAAGAAACCTGGCAAAGCATAACAGGAGCTGAAATGGATTTGCTCCCAAAAATACGTTTGCAAATTTTGCTGTTGAACATCCTCTTCCTATTTGTGGATTGAATGTTAGATACTTGTATGTGAAACCCTGTGACATTCATATTTGATACATGACGGCTGATATTTCTCTGCATTTGATAACTAACACACAGTGTATTTAACACACAATGTAGATATTTGATTAGGGCTGCCACATGTCTAGGATTCGTCCATCGAAAAAAGCCTTCATTATATGCCTTTAGGCTCCAGGCCAAAAGGTTCCTCTTCAACCAGGCATTTGGTTGATTTGATTGACATCCTATGCTTTTTAAAAATGTGTTGGGGTGGTTATTGGGTTGTTGTTTTTATTTTGATGATGTACTTTGTGGTTTTATATTCTGATTTTATCCTGTGAACCACCCTGAGACCTGTGGGTGTAAAGGTAAAGGGGCCCCTGACCATTAGGTTCAGCCGTGGCCGACTCTGGGGTTGCGACGCTCATCTCACTTTATTGGCCGAGGGAGCCGGCATACAGCTTCCGGGTCACATGGCCAGCATGGCCAAGCCGCTTCTGGTGAACCAGAGCAGAGCACGGAAACGCCGTTTACCTTCCCTTTGGAGCGGTACCTATTTATCTATTTGCACTTCGACGTGCTTTCAAACTGCTAGGTGGGCAGGAACAGGGACCGAGTAATGGGAGCTCACCCCGTCGTGGGGATTCAAACCACCGACCTTCTGAGTGGCAAGTCCTAGGCTCTGTGGTTTAACCCACAGCGCCACCAGCGGTATATATATTCAATAAATGATCATAAAAGTAATAATTCATTTCAGTGTCAATGCTCATGATACATTTTCCTCCACATTAGACACTGCAATTCTCCGAGATTAAGCTTCATTTACAACACAATCCTGTGCATTCCTTCTCAGAACTATGTCCCACTGAGTTCAATGGGATTTGCTGCATGCGACAACTAGGCAAAACTCTGATGCTCCTTCTAATTGTGCATCATCTTGATTGGACAGCTAGTAGCATCAAACAGATTTTATTTTTCAAGCCAAGAAAATCTAAATATCCATCATTGCTTTGCAGAAGATGAATGAGCCCTTTATGAACGTGTAACACCAAGTGGTGTTTATCGTGAATGAATCAATCACTCTCAGAAGCTGAATGTGTCGCTTTGTTAGCCTCCAAATAATTGGGAGACCTAAATGTGAAAAACTGAAACTGATACTTGAGTAATCTAATGTACCTCTCTTCAAACAGGGGATTGGGGGAAATTGAGGTAATGGCTCTATAGGAACATATAGCATTTATATGTAAGGAAGAGACATTGAATCATCTCTGTGATTTACTTCCCAGGAAAAAGAGAATTCAAGGTGCATATCCAATATCTGTGTAGGGGTTTTCCCCAGAGTCAAATAATGCTTGTTTAAATAAGCTAATATAAATATATTTAATTGGGCCAGGAACTGGAACCAACGATCATTTAGGTGATACAATGTTCATTTGACTGGTACAATGTTCACCGTACCAGTCAGACTTATTTAAGTCTGACTGGTACAAATTTGGAAAGCCACATCGCTTATCAAGGATGGTCGCACAGGTATTTGATGCAGACTATCCCAAATAAGTATGAATATAGATGGTACTGATGCTCTGTAAGTCATACATTCTTATTTTCACATACATTACCTTTCAGAGAACACTAAAAATTATCTAGTATAAATTTAAAGTGCTTTCTAGAGTAAAGCCAGATGACGTGATGAAATATTTATCTAATCTTTGACAAAATTAAAGTGGATTTCGGGCCTAGTGCACAGTGTGGTTCTGATCAGGTGTGTTCACTCTATCATTAATCTAGATACCTGTCACTATCTGTCAGCAGAATCTTACTGAACTGGTTGTGTGCATCTTCTGACATTTGTGGGGATGTTCTTCAGCTGCTATTACTAAATGCCAGCAACTATAACTGAATGGAGACAATTGATTTGACTCTACAGAGTCTAGAAGTAGCCTACACAGAATCTCTGGCAACTTTAGAGAAGTCCAAGCAGGCCATGAAAATGCACAGAAGAAAGACGATGTGTTGGAAATGGGAAATCGCTGTAAGGGTAAGAATGTTGGTTCCCTTGCCAACCTTTTTTCAAGCAATGAAAAAAATCTATGCTCTGGAAAAAAAGCACATACCTAACAGTGGGCAGCCAACAAAGCTTAGTACACTGTTGGAAATATATTTTTTAAAGGCAGCAAAACAGCAGCTGTAATAGTATCTTAACACCGCAAAGCATAAACTCTGAGGACAAGTGGACATCTTGTCTCTGTGACTTGGTTATCTGTTTGTCCCTCCTTAGAAAAAGTTTGACCTGAACAGCAGGTGGCACCTAAGTACCTATTATAAATAGATTACCTAAAAGACTTTACTACACAGAGACTAGGTGTGTGGCCTTGCCTATCTGGAGGTTTGGACGGGTATAATTGAACAGCAGTGGTTATTTTTAGATACAAGTCTTGTTGACTTATTCCTTAGGCTGCAGTTCCCAACACGCTTACTAACACCACCATCCTGTAAATGTCTGCTAAGAAATGTATTGAGTTTAAGGGGCTTACAGCTTACTTCCAGGTAAGTCGTAAGTTGGACCAGGACATTCACCAAAATGCTTGTTTAGAAAGCTATTGTACCACCAAGCTTACTGTATGCTTGTGAAACATGGACCACTTATAAACACCATCTCCAACTCCTGGAAAGATTCCATCAACGGTGTCGCCGAAAATTTTTACACATCACTTAGGAAGACAGGTGATCTAATGCCAGTGTACTGGAAGAAGCAATGATTCTTCAACATCAACTTCGTTGGACTGGTCATATTGTGTGGATGTCTGATTATCGTCTTCCAAAGCAACTACTCTATTCCGAACTTAAAAATGGAAAGCGTAATGCTGGTGGTCAACAAACGAGGTTTAAGGACTGTCTCAAGGCAAATCTTTAAAAAATGTAGTATAAACACCAACAATTGGGAAACACTTGCCTGCGAGTGCTCCAATTGGAGAACAGCCTTTACCAAAGCTGTCATGGGCTTTGAAGACACTCAAATTTAGGATGCAAGGCAGAAATGTGCTAAGAGGAAGGCACGCTTGGCAAATCCACACCATGATCAACTCCCGTCCGGAAACCAATGTCCCCACTGTGGAAGGACGTGTAGATCCAGAATTGTCCTCCACAGTCACTTATGGACTCATTGTTAAAACACTCGGCTACGAGTGATCACCGAAGAAGAAGAAGAAGAAGAAGATAGCACAGTTGCCTAAGACAACAGAAGTAAATTAAATTCATTGAGACTTACAGGTAACTGTGCATAAGAGTGGATCATAGAATTGTAGGGTTGGAAGGGACCCCAAGGTTCATGAAGTCCAACTCCCTGCAACCCAGGAATCTTCTGCTCAACGTGGGACTCAAATCCACAACCCTGAGATTAAGACTCTCAAACTCTACAATCTGATCTATCTGTTGGATGAACCTTCCACCATCTCCTGTTGATATAGGGATGGTAGTGGGTTACATCTACTTTTTTCTTTTACTATGCTTGGTGGGAAGATTTTGGCCCAGGATCCTTAAGTTAAGGATGGGGGAGAAATGTCATTCTGCAAACCTACCTAATCCATAGTTTCTGAAGCAATACAACAGCTGAGGCACTTCCATTGTCCAAAATGCTCGTTTAAAATGCTCTTCATCATAGCAATATGCCCATGCCATTGCATTTTTTTTAAAAAAATGTGCAGCTCATGAGGAATTTGCTACATGGAAACGGCCACTATTGGAGAAAGAAAAAACTTAAATTATCTTCTGCACGGTACCCATTCCATGTCTTCACATATAGATGTGCTCCGACTAGTGTCTCTTTTACTTCCCCTCAAATTAGGGAAGAGCATAAATTGTTAAAGCAGCTCAAGTGCTTATTTATCCTTGATACTATTATAATTTGTATATGCAAGTCCCACAGCTATCTTCATTATTACGATCTTTTAAAACTTGCTGAACAGGAGTGCCTTTCAGTATCATATTTACCACCCCCCCAAAAAAATTCTCAAATAATGGGCAAGCAATTTGATTTCAGAAGCTTTTAATGAGGGGGTAACCTAAGGAGCTTGTCAGTTACACGAGGGAAAGACAAGGATGGACGAATTTTCGGATGTGAGGGTGTTCTCCAAAGTTCCTCAGCTATAACATTCGTTCCCAGCAGAAAACACTTCCCCTCACATTGAAAACACAAATGTTCTATTGAACTGCGAACAGCAGTGTTTATATGTGACTCTTGATGGGGCCTATGAATTTCAAGCTTCATTAATGCCTTTTGCCACATAGAAAATGACTCTGAAATGGTAGCTTTGTAGAGAATATCATGCAGGGTTCCAGTCTGAAGAGAGCTCCGCAGCAGAACCGTTCTGAGTAGCTCACCCATAGCTCTATAATTATAAATCTGCCAGGAATAGCCATTTTTCTCTGTTGTTAATGCAAATGAATTAATTAGTTGCAACAAATTAAAATTAGATTCATCATTTGTACTGACATAGCCCCAGCATGCAGCTTGATCACCAGCTAGAAAAAGGCAGGCCTTGAATTCTTATGGGGCAATAAATAAACTGCCAGAAAAAACATTGGTACAAAATTGATGGCCGACACAGGAACACTTAATCGCATATGCGTATTCTTCCTGCCCTGAGTTTCTGCTGATCCTGGTTCACAACAATATGGCTTTCATTCATAAAAAAGCTAATTCAGTAACATCTGTGTATTCTATTTGTACTGCCAACCAGTCCATTTTACACCTGTAGATACCTGTATACCTGCAGGTACCTATAAACGTATGTTTTATGTTTTTTTATTGTTGTAAACCACTTTGATATACTGTATAATGGTACCTCTGCGCATATATATGCACCGGAGTCAGGCTCCCATGTGAGGCAGCCTGTCGTGGGGATGTGTGATCACGCCCCCTCCAAAAATGTGCCCGGGGCCATGCCCCTCTATGCTACACCACTGCTTTAAATGGTTGTCCTCCTTTGCAGTCCCTCCTGTGGCTCTCCTTGTGGTTGTGTGGGCTATATTGCCACTCAGCTGAGGAATCCCTTAGCTTAGTCACAGCTGGATCTGATATTCTGTTTTGTCAGAAAATCCATTTTTCTGTACACTGTGAAATGCCGGGTCAGAGAAACATTTCGTCTTCATTTTGGAGTTGAAAGACATCTTCACACCTTTCACTGTCTTTATGAGCTCTTTGAATCCTACGTTTCGACAACCGTCCTTTACAAGGAGTGGTAAAATCAGTACCGCTAGCTGCAGAGTCTCTGGCCATTCTGCAGCAAACTGAAGTGCTCCTTTTCATCAACACCTTCCTAATTACCCTCCATCATTCTCACAGGGGATGCTGCAGTAACTGAGCTGTTCACCCTGCTCTGAGTTATTAGCTTTTATAAACTGAACAGTTTCTTCCTTGCCTATAAATGAGAGAAGGAAACCTTATTGACAATTCACAGTATACAGTGTTTAAGCATAGAATTTTTCAATGCCTCTCCTCAAACTACAGCTTCTTATTCACGATGCGTTAAAAACACATTATTGTGGACGGTTTTATAAGATAGAAACTCATGCTGAGCTGAAACGCTTTCCTGTGTGCATGTGTTTTTGTGTTTACCAATCTCCATCAATGAATGAAATAAGAAAAAGCATTAGAAAATTATCAAATGGGAGAGAGGTAAAATGTGAAATTCTCAGGATGGAGAATTGGCTGTATTTGGTTGGCTGTATTTGCCAGTGGTGTAGCATGGGGGGGAATGGGGGGGTTGCCCCAGGTGCATAATTGTTAGGTGGCGCAAACTTTCAAAACCCGGTGCTGGCTGCCTCAATACAGCTATGTGCTTCCATCACTGGACTCCATTGAAAACGGCTCCCTTGTGCAAACCAGGAAGTGACCTCTCCAGACAACAGAACGACTCTTCTTTTCTTATCTCTGTAGCTGCGATGTCCTGGGTGATGCAGGCACTGTTAGGCAGCTGAATGTGCATGTATACTCTGCCCATTTCCTTTCTTCCCAATGCCCCACTTTGTGCAGCCCCAGGTGCTGTAAACCCCCGCTATACCACTGATACTTACTATACTTTGGCTGAGGGCTTTTGTGTCTCTACAAAGCCTCTCACCAGTGGTAGACACTACTCAACTGTCCTTCTATTAAAGCTCAGGGTGAGACAAATTGTAACTTCACCCATGGGGCTGTTTCAGATCAGGAAGCATGGGCAGGCAAGAAGGCTGCAAAATGCTTAGTGGAAATAAAGGAACTCTACCCACCTTACAAAGAAGGCTGATCGCTGAAGAATTGTTGCTTTTGAATTATGGTGCTGGAGGAGACTCTTGAGCGTCCCATGGACTGCAAGAAGATCAAACCTATCCATTCTGATGGAAATCAGCCCTGAGTGCTCACTGGAAGGACAGATCCTGAAGCTGAGGCTCCAATACTTTGGCCACTTCATGAGAAGAGAAGACTCCCTGGAAAAGACCCTGATGTTGGGAAAGATGGAGGGCACAAGGAGAAGGGGACGACAGAGGACGAGATGGTTGGACAGTGTTTTCGAGGTTACCAGCATGAGTTTGACCAAGCTGCGGGAGGCAGTGGAAGACAGGAGTGCCTGGCGTGCTCTGGTCCATGGGGTCACGAAGAGTCGGACACGACTAAATGACTAAACAACAACAACCCACGTTACAAACACCAGGTAGACTTGAAAACACACAACCCCAATACCCTCCAAGTGTCCCTATTTTATGTTTACCAGATTTTTTTCAATGAATCTGGGGACACTTTTTTTCTTTTTGAAGCTGAGTAGCAACAGGGAGTCAGTAGTGGGGATGGTGAGGCAAAAGACCCTGGGCCCACGCATATATGCATATTGTATAAAGGTTTCAAAACCCTTCTTTTGCACCCTGTGAAACATAAATGCACAGAGTTTTTTAAAAACTGGGCAACTGCCGCCTGTCCATGACTCCCGGGCCTCCCCCGATCAATCAAAACAAAGGGGGAAGAGGGCAGGAGATCGCACAAGACACATCCTATGTGTAGAAGACACATCACATGGGGACTTCCAGCAAGGAAAAATGACAGGCGCCACAGCAGCGAGCAGCTCCTGAAGCCAGCCAGAGCCAACTGTGCTACCAGGCTGGCTCCGGGCTGCTGAGGCTGCCGCTGCCGCTGCCACATTTCTCGGGGACAGATTTGCAAATCTGGGGACATTCCGGGGACGGAATTTGTCTGGGGACAGATTAGCAAATCCAGGGACTGTCCCCTGGAACCGGGGACATCTGGTATAACCCTACCCTATTTTCCAGGGACAGTCCTGGAATTACAAAAGCCACCCCAGCTTCTGATTTGATGCCGGAATGTCCCTATTTCCCCCACAAGCACCAGGACCAAGCTCAGGGAGAAGGATGAGCTGGTCCTGGTCCTGAATGGCAGTGGTGGCAGTGAGGAAACATCTCATGGCCTCTCCATGACCTCTCCATGGCCACTGCTGCTGGCCTCCTTCGTTGGGCAGCTTGTAGCAGTTGTTGGAAGAAGAAGAAGAAGACTTTGGATTTGATATCCCGCTTTATCACTACCCGAAGGAGTCTCAAAGCGGCTAACATTCTCCTTTCCCTTCCTCCCCCACAACAAACACTCTGTGAGGTGAGTGAGGCTGAGATACTTCAGAGAAGTGTGACTAGCCCAAGGTCACCCAGCAGCTGCATGTGGAGGAGTGGAGACGCGAACCCGGTTCACCAGATTACGAGACTACCACTCTTAACCACCACACCACACTGGCTCTCAGTGGGCAAGGAGGAGGAGAGGCCTACACAGAAACCACTTACTGTACTTCTCTGTGTATAAGGCTAGGTCAGGGGTCTGCAACCCGCGGCTCCGGAGCCGCATGTGGCTCTTTTATACCTTTGCCGCGGCTCCGGGACGGATACTAGTGAGGGGAGGAGGCGCATTGTGTGCCCCGACACTCCCCACTGTGGCGGGCGCTGTACTGGATGTGATGTCGCATGGGGGCGGTGCGTGCGTTAGTCATGCACCGTCCCGAGGTCACCTTCCTGCCCGCCCGCCCGCTACATTGTAAGGGGCATGTACGTTGGTCACTGTTTTGAAGGGGAGTGAAGAACACACACACACAAAACTTGTTAATTTAACTTTTATTTCTATGAGGAGGAGTAATTTTGAGGGGTCAAACAAAGAAATAATAAAAAAGTGACAAAAAAGTTATTTTTATAATGACGAGTTTTGCGGCTCCCAGTTTTTTTCTCTTCAAAAACGGGTCCAAGTGGCTCTTTTTGTCTTAAAGGTTGCAGACCCCTGGGCTAGGTATTTTTCTCTTCAAAAGCATGCTAAAAAATGGGGGCCGTCCTATACATGGTTAGTGAATAGGGTGGATGTTTGATTGGTTGCTGCCACGGCTGTTAGGGGATATTGTTTGTGTTATTGGTTGCTGCATCAATGGGTGGCATTGATTGGCCGATGCTTCGGCAATTGGGCGGGCGATCGGCATTGAGGGGACAGGCGGTAGGCGAATTATGCCATGCATGCTGGTGAGTGATTTTCGGTAATTCCCCCTAATAAAAGCTCAACAACTCTGTGCCATCTCCCCCCATTTTCTGAAATCTGAGTCCCCCAAAATAGGGGGTGTCTTATATATGGGGGCATCTTATAGACGGAAAAGTACAGTACTTAGATTGAGGGATTATTGTTTTTTCCTGTTCACTATCACACAAGCCATCATTCAGTTCTGTTCTGCTGTCCAACGGCGAACGAACCCTTATTATTAGGTTGCCTTCTTGCTGCCTTGGTTATTTCTAATATAGTAACCTGTGGCACTGTACTATGAATATTTATGCTAAAAATTCCACTTTTCAGCATTTAATTAAATGTAGTATTTTAAACACGAGCACACCAACTTCTGCACTGTTGTGTAAGCAATTTCTTCTTCTAACACACCACGGAGATATCATTAATTTTTCATTCTCTTCAGTCACCATGGCAAAGGCCGTCTGTGGAGACGTTTTTATTGTTCTTTGGCTGGTAATTTGTCATGACAATTTTTCAAAGCTCCACTCCACCCCCCACCCCTCAGTTCCTTTCTCTTAGCTGATTGAAAATGTCTTACTTAGTTCAATTAGTTTTTCCACTGAGATGCTGCATTTTTGATATAAAATGAGTTGCTAATTGCCCCCTAATACCGAGACATATATACCTGTTGTTCTTAATGCTGTTATTAATAATAAAGTCTAGATCAAACTGCACACATGAAGGTGCCCAAATTTAAATCAGCTGTGTGGTAAAAGAAAGGCCCTTGGGGGCATCTTTTCATACATGTTATTTCCTGCTCCATAAAACAATACTTCTGATTTTCAATTTTATTTCAGAAGGCTAGTATTATTCATACATTGAGGGAAAGAGCAGTAATTAATACATAGCTTGTAATGGATTTCCCTTTCCCCCCCACCCCATAGTTTTGGAAACATATTTACATATATATCTTCTTTGCTGTTGCTACTGCTGGGTTTTAAAAAATCCTTCATAAAGCTGGCGAATTTAAACTGCTTTCGCTGACAATCTTGTAAGCTTAACTACTGAACTCTTTATAACCCATTTAATAATGATAGATGATAGGAAAAGCAATAAAGGCAATTTAAATGTGTGCATTAAACATCTTCTTCAGGGCTCCGTGTCCGGCGTCTTATCATACGGCAGTATTTGTTTTCTGACTGTCTTGGGCATTTTCTAATAATGAATTTAATATCTCTGCACAGTCGGGTCAGGAACCATCGCAGAAAAGCAAGGCATTCTCCACAGCTGATTTCACTAGGTCACCAGCACATTCTGCTGCTGGTATCAGGCGGTAATTAGTAAAATTAATTAGCCTCAGGAAACCAAGCCACGTGACCCCTATACTTTAATACACAGGCCGGTTTCCATGGCAGCTCAAAGAAGAACATCACTCTAGCTGTTAAACCTCCTCATTTCCTTTTATAATGCACAGCTGCAAGGTGTAAAGCTGTAGATAAATCCACCCTAAAGGGCTCTTTGGTTGAAGGTGGTAAAGCACCGGCAAATGATCCCGGAAGCTCGAGGGTTAAGCACATTATGTGACAAAACCTTACGTTCACCTTTACACTTTGCAAAGGTAAGGTTATTCCTAAGCCCCAGCGTTATTTTATTATCTACTTTTCTCTGTTTCCTCCCTCCCCCTGTCGGAGGGAGGAGGCGAATTTCTCAGTGCCATTAAACTTTCATTTGATTCTGATACAATTCAGCAGCATATTAAGCTGAATACTAAGTGTTTGAGGACACAGCAAAAGCCCTTTTTATCACCCAAGGTCAAAGGCGCACACCTGCTTCTTCATCAAACCACCGCCCCGTAAAACCACCAAGCTTGCTCCTAAAGCCCTCAGTGGCCAAATCCTCGTCTGTGTTTGATGTTAAAAATCAAAACCCACGTCTTATTGATATTGCAAAAATAAGATACAAATAAGCAGGTGCATCAACTACAGGGGGCTGAGGGGTCTCCTGCCCCCTCAATATCCAGAGGCAAAGGGCTGGGCCCCCTGAATGCTGAGGTGGAAGAGCAGGGCCAGATTTACGTATAAGCTAAACAAGCTATAGCTTAGGGCCCTACTCTCTTGCCCCCCCCCATATACTTCTTCTTAATTGTATTTCACTATTTATATAGGTAAAGGTAAAGGGACCCCTGACCATTAGGTCCAGTCATGTAACTCTGGGGTTGCGGTGCTCATCTCGCTTTATTGGCCGAGGGAGCCGGCATACAGCTTCCGGGTCATGTGGCCAGCATGACTAAGCTGCTTCTGGCGAACCAGAGCAGCGCACGGAAAGGCCGTTTACCTTCCTGCCAGAGTGGTACCTATTTATCTACTTGCACTTTGATGTGCTTTCGAACTGCTAGGTTGGCAGGAGCAGGGACTGAGCAACGGGAGCTCAACGCATCGCAGGGATTCAAACCGCCGACCTTCTGATCGGCAAGTCCTAGGCTCTCTGGTTTAACCCACAGCGCCACCCGTGTCCCATTACTATTAACATGCTTCTTCTTAACTGTATTTCAGTTCAACAATTACTTTAATAAAATACATATTTGGTTATGTGTTGTTATGTGTATTTTAATAACATACACATTTGTTATGTGCAAATGGCTTTAGATACCTATTAGGTCCATAAATTACCATACAGTGGTACCTCTGGTTATGAACTTATTCTGTTCCAGAGGTCCATTCGTAACCGGAAACCATTCTCAATCTGAGACACGCTTTCACTAATGGCGCCTCCTGCTGCAGGCGCGCCTTCGGCACGCAATTTCCGCTCACATCCTGGGGCAAAGGTCACAACCATGAGACCTACTTCCAGGTTAGTGGACCTCATAACCCGATATGTGTGTAACCAGAAGGGTTCGCAACCGGAGGTACCACTGCATAGCATATATTCAACACAAAAAACAGCCACAAATTGTTGTTAACAAAGGACAGCTGGACATATAAAGGACCCCATTACCTTCAATCCCCTTCATGGATCACTGCCTTGCCGTGGCGAAGGGGCTTGAAGAACTCAGAGAAGCTATGAACTACGCCGAGCAGGGCACACAAGATGAACAGGTCATAGTGGAGAGTTTTGACCAAACGTGATCCACCTGGAGGAGGAACCGGCAAGCCACTCCAGTATCCTTGCCAAGAAAACTCCATGGACATCCTGGGCATCAGTGAACTAAAATGGACGGGAATGGGCGAATTCAGTTCGGATGACCATCACATCTACTACTGTGGGCAAGAAACCCGTAAAAGAAATGGAGTGGCCCTCATAGTCAACAAAAGAGTGGCGAAAGCTGTACTGGGAGGCAATCTCAAAAATGACTTTCTTGGGCTCCATGATCACTGCAGATGGTGACAGCAGCCACAAAATTAAAAGACGCCTGCTTCTTGGGAGAAGGGCAATGACAGGCCTAGACAGCATCTTGAGAAGTAGAGACATCACCTTGCCAACAAAGGTCCGTATAGTTAAAGCCATGGTTTTCCCAGTAGTGATGTATGGAAGTGAGAGCTGGACCATAAAGAAGGCTCATCACCGAAGAATTGATGCTTTTGAATTATGGTGCTGGAGAAGACTCTTGAGAGTCCCATGGACTGCAAGAAGATCAAACGCATCCATTCTTAAGGAAATCAGCCCTGAGTGCTCACTGGAAGGACAGATCGTGAAGCTGAGGCTCCCGTACTTTGGCCACCTCATGAGAAGAGAAGACTCCTGGAGAAGACACTGATGCTGGGAAAGATGGAGGGCACAAAGAAAAGGGGGCGACAGAGGACGAGATGATTGGATAGTGTTTTCGAGGTTACCAGCATGAGTTTGACCAAACTGTGGGAGGTAGTGGAGGACAGAGGTGCCTGGCGTGCTCTGGTCCATGGGGTCACGAAGAGTCGGACACGACTAAACGACTAAACAACAACACCTTCAATAGCTTAGGGCCTCATCAAACCTCATCAAATCTTGCCCTGGGAAAGAGGAGGGCAAGCTTGGAGGTGACCTCTGCACTTGGCCTCCTCTCAACATTTGACCTTCCTAACTTTTGGCATCTTCCTGTCATGGGTAAAAGGTAAAGGTAAAGGACCCCTGACAGTTAAGTCCAGTCTCAAACGATTCTGGGGTTGCGGCGCTCATCTCGCTTTACAGGCCAAGGGAGCTGGCGATTGTCTGCAGACAGTTTTTCCCAGTCATGTGGCCAGCATGACTAAGCCACTTCTGGCAAAACCAGAGCAGCACATGGAAACGCTGTTTACCTTCCCACCAGAGTGGTACCTATCTTTCTACTTGCACTTTGATGTGCTTTCAAACTGCTAGGTTCATGAACAGTCATGGGTACAACACACAAAGGTCCAAGGCACACTGTGCTCGCCAACCAGGTCAGGCTGGAGTGCTGCATCTTTGGCAAGACCGTCTGAGGAGCCCAGCACTCCAGTGCTGTGGTATAGCATTACATGTGTGTGGCATCATGCGCACGTGACGCCATGCGATGCACGGCAGGCCCCCTCACTGTTGGGCACAACTTGGTGCCTCTGAAATAAAATGTGGAACACACATAGTTCAGGATATTCCAATTAGAAAACAAATTTGATTCAATTCAAACTTAACGACAAAACTACCTCATATGTACTTTCCGAAGGAGTGCAAGAACCAAAGCATGAAATTCACGCGTCTCGAATTTTTGCAAGCCAGTTCTCCAGCCAAGTAATGCCTTACAAAAGACCTAGAACAGGGCAACCTAAATGATGAAGAGGATTTTTCATTGATGATTTTCACTTATATACATTTCAATAGTTTTACAATCATTCAGACATTTCAAAACTCAATTTCCTTCCTCCTCTTTCTGTGGCTCCTTACATTTATTTTCATCATTTCCTGCATATTCTAAATTAACTTAACTTATTCTTTTATTCATCTACTTTAATTGTGAAGCTTCTGGTTATTACAATAACCCTGCCAACATCCTTATCTGTTTACAGTTTATTTGTACGTATTCAATAAACAATTTCCACTCTTTTATAAAAAGTTTGTTATCTTGATTTCTTATTTTTCCAGTAAGTTTCGCCATTTCTGCACAATCCATAAATTTTTCTATCCATTCTTCTTTTCCTGGGACGACTTCTTCTTTCCATTTTTGGGCAAATAATATTCTTGCCATTGTAGTCACATACATGAATAAACTTCTATACTGTTTAGGTAGTTCTACCTCTATAATTCACAGAAGAAAAGCTTTTGGTGTTTTGTTTTGTTTTTTTCAAATGTTATTTTAAACATCTTTTTCAATTCATTATATATCATTTCCCAGTAAGCCTTAACCTTACTACAAGAGCACCACATATGATAAAATTAACCTTCTTTCTCTTTGCTTTCCCAACACTTCTTTGATTTTGATTTATACATTTTTGCCAGTTTACTCTGTGTTAGATACCGAGTTCTGTATAAAAACTCACAAACTGATCTCTCATTTCTTCAGGGTTTTCCACAACTCTGCCTCCTATATTAATTTTATTTATACAAGATTTTTCTTTTCTTTTCTTTATTTGCCATGCTAATACTTTCCTTGGTTTGTTAGCCTGTTCCAATTGTGTTGTTGTTGTTTTTTAAAAAATATTTTATTTTTCACTCTATTTCTTGATTTATTATCATTCTGAACAACTGCTATCAATAGGGACATATTGGGAAGCTTTGTAGCTTTCATCCAGGGGAACAGCATGAGAAAACTCTACTAAACCCCTTCCTATGTCTGCTAAAAGATGTTAGGGCTTGGGTTTCAATAAAATGAGGGTCTAGGCAAGAGATAAAAGAATTCTGCCAGCATGTTGATACAATCATTGTCAGAAACAGCATATTCCTCTGAGTCCAATTTCTGAACAGCCTTCTCTTGTGCTGAATGTTTTACTTTAATGCATCCCTTGCCATTGGAAATGACAGCCTCCCTGCATTTATTTAAGTTCTCTCTCCCACTCCTTGCAACTTCCACTGCAAAGCAAGAAAATGGAAGCTGCTGAAAGCAAAATCTGTGCTTTGCAGAATCAGGTAGGCC
The DNA here is from genome assembly GCF_964188315.1 of Podarcis muralis. Taxonomy (NCBI): domain Eukaryota; kingdom Metazoa; phylum Chordata; class Lepidosauria; order Squamata; family Lacertidae; genus Podarcis; species Podarcis muralis. The sequence goes on along the minus strand of NC_135664.1, from coordinate 15,246,959 downwards.
GGTGTCATTGGAGCCAAAACATTTGTGCGGAAGATGGTGTGATTTTAGTAATTATTTAGCTCCGCTGAATGGCTTAATAACGGAATATCCAATTTGCACTGAACTATCTGGTGCAGAAGGGACGCGGGTGGCGGTGTGGGTTAAACCACAGAGCCTAGGGCTTGCCGATCAGAGGGTTGGTGGTTCGAATCCCTGTGACGGGGTGAGCTCCCGTTGCTCGGTCCCTGCTCCTGCCAACCTAGCAGTTTGAAAGCACATCAAAGTGCAAGTAGATAAATAGGTACCGCTCCGGTGGGAAGGTAAACGGCATTTCCGTGCGCTGCTCTGGTTCGCCAGAAGCGGCTTAGTCATGCTGGCCACATGACCCGGAAGCTGTATGCCGGCTCCCTCGGCCAATAAAGCGAGATGAGCGCTGCAACCCCAGAGTCAGCCACAACTGGACCTAATGGTCAGGGGTCCCTTTACCTTTACCTTTATCCAGTGCAAAAATCATCCTGAATATCCATCTCAGAACAGATGTGCATTGGGGCCATGTCTCTCTATTGCTGCAAATCCCTCCTTGAAATCTTCCTTTTCCATGAAGCCTTTGGCATAACTATTCCAAGCTCAAACAAAAACTTCAGCACACGTGATTGCATTGCTCATATCCAGATGCCTATGAATAGCTCACAAGCGGGACATGAACACAACAGCACTCCCTGGCAACTGCTATTTGAAGACAAACTGCCTCTGATACTGGAGGAAATATCACAACCAATAGCCATCAATAGCCTTCACCTCCATGAATTTGTCTGATCCCCTTTTAGAGCCATCCATGTTGTGGCAGTGAATTCCATATTTTCATGGGACACCAGACACAATTATTGCAGTGTTGTGGGCATCAAGGAGTTAACAATCTGTGCTAAGTGGAAATGCTGACTCAATATCAAGTGATGAGTCAGCATCACAAGAGTGGGGAGCTGCCTCATTGGTCTATAGCCAGCTAGTATAAAGAGGTCTTTCCCACACTGGCTTTTCCCCTGTATGTAATCCCACCTGTGTGTGCTGGTTCCAGTCCCTCCAAGTGCTCCTATTTTCCAGGGACAGTCCCGGATTTACAAAAGCTATCCTGGTTTCTGATTTAACACCAGAAGGTCCCACTTTTCCTTAGGGTGTCTCTATTTTCTTTCTTTTTTCTTTTTAGATGATCTTTATTGAATTCTTATTGGCACGCGGGTGGCGCTGTGGGTAAAAGCCTCAGCGCCTAGGGCTTGCCGATCGAAAGGTCGGCGGTTCAAATCCCCGCGGCGGGGTGCGCTCCCGTTGCTCGGTCCCAGCGCCTGCCAACCTAGCAGTTCGAAAGCACCTTCGAGTGCAAGTAGATAAATAGGGACCGCTTACTAGCGGGAAGGTAAACGGCGTTTCCGTGTGCAGCTCTGGCTCGCCAGAGCAGCGATGTCACGCTGGCCACGTGACCCGGAAGTGTCTCCGGACAACGCTGGCCCCCGGCCTCTTGAGTGAGATGGGCGCACAACCCTAGAGTCTGTCAAGACTGGCCCGTATGGGCAGGGGTACCTTTACCTTTACCTTATTGAATTCTTAGTTACATACTATACATACACATACATTATGTTTCACATTTGTTTTTGCTGACTTCCCTCCTTCCTTCTTCCGGCTTTTTTATTGTCATCTTTAACTTTTCGCATTGTCAGGGTGTCTCTATTTACACTGGAAAAATGTTGGAGGGTTCAGAGTCCTGTTACGCTCACGTCCATCTTTCAGGTTTCTCACAGGCATCTGTGGGAACGAGATGCTGGAGTGCAGGGCCATTGGTGCAGCCCAGCCGCCTTGTCTTATGTTCTTATGATCTTAACTGGACCCTCTGGGATCTAACTACAAAACTAACTAACTACTCCATCTCTGTACCCTCTCTTTATCCTGATTATCCCCCACAATCTTCCCACAGAGCCAACCCTTCAGTATTTGTTTTGTTTGCCCGGACTCTTAAACAATTCGTCATGTGGCAGATTCGAGACATGAAGCGCAGTTAGCATTGGAGGGCTCGGAAATGCCCTGAGAGTGAGTCACAATCTCGGAAAAGTCACTGCAGTATAAAAAGCCCATGGAACTCATCACTGTGAAAGCACGAGTTGAGATAGCTGTAATTTGCACTCTCCATAATCTGGCTGTTTATTGGTCATTATTTTTGAACGCTGTAACATTTTTTAAACTGAAAAACAACATTTAAATGGATGGATTAGCAAGATCAAATATATCGACGCAATGGGGTTGAGAAGGGAAAAGTCACCTTAAGGTTGTAACAAGACTACCGTCTCTTACTGAAATGCAGGCTTGGATGAGAATTGGAACTGCTTACTCATGCTGCGTTGCCCCTGGGAATCATGCAAGTCTTTTGTTGTGATCACATGCTCCCGATCGCCATGGTAGGCTACTTTTATCAGAGTCGCTGGGGAAATAAAAGGACTGAGCTCTTAATGCCGAGCTTATGGTATCAAATGGAGTCATTTCAGCTCCTGCACTCGAGTGAACTTGTGCAAGCTGTTCTCACAGCTTGTTCAAATACCTTTGACACATGTCCCTAAATGCTTCCCTATAGTACGTAGCCATTTCCCGTTAGAGCATACTTAACTTTTGTGGAGCACAGGCAAACAAGGAACGCTGTTTGCGATCTGCAAGTTCAGCGTTTGTTGATTTGGAAAGGTATTTTCTCTTCCAGTTTTATTTATCGTTCGACTGGGAGCGCAGGGGAGGCGAAGAATAACTCCGGCAGCAAAGCAGCAAAATCAAATGCAATTGTCACTGTGATCTCTTTTACGAAACCTCTGCAAATTTCACTTACTTCGGTTTCCTGTGATGCCATTCACCTGCTCAATGCTTGACGGGGACTCAACTGCAGGGTCTTAACCCCACCTCAAGCATGTCACTGTCCCTTCCCTTGGGATAGTCACACTTAAGATTAAAGAGAGACACAGTGGCTGTCTTCAGCTATTCTGTCATACATATTCTGTGGTTGTTCCAGATGGCAGGACTGGAACTGATGGGTGAGTATTGGAAGGAATTGTTTTCAGCTGAACATTGGGATAAACTTTCTTGTACTAAAAGCTGTTCAACAGTGGAACAGACTTTCTCCAGAGGTGCCCTCCCTATAGGACCAAGTCCCTCTTGACCCCCTCAATATTTGTAGGCAGGGGTCCAAGACTGCCCAGTGCTGAGGGGGCATAGTGTGGGAATTTTCTGGGAGGCAGGAGAGGATATATTGTTTATCAATATCCTTCTGAACTTGCGCTAGCAATCTCCATAATTTAGCAGAGTTTTAACATTCCCCTTTAAATGCACAATGGGTAGCTGGTTGCAAGCTTGTTTAAGCTTCTCAATATAGAATCCTGGTAATAGCCCTTATTTCCCTCTTCAAAGAATGAACATGCCACAATCTTATTTAAGATATATAAAAGTAGTTTACTCACATCATCAGTTCACAGATGGATCCCTGAAGGCAGACTTAGTTACAAATATATCGTATACACGTGAGTCTATCAGATATGGAGATAGTCTCTTTGTCCTCTGTTGGCCAACAGGGCATCTCTAGCAAAAAAGCTGCTGGTCCAACAACAAAGTGAAAAGAGAGAGATATGGCTGCATGTCTTGTGCTTTTGTTACCTGCACAGGTAAGGTCACACCCACTTCTAGTCACATGCAAGAGGAAGTACCGTATGTCCCAGCCTAGGAGGAAACAGGAAGTTTACAACCGGTTGGTCCAAACATCCCCTTGCATGTCCACTCTAGGAAAACAAGGAATGCTGTACTTGACTGCTACTTATGTATCACATCCTGCACAAAGGAGGCCTCTTCCCAATGATGCACACCTCCTCCCAGTGAATGTGCCCCACCCCACCATTAACCCCTGCTTACAAATGCGGCCCAGACTGCCTCAAACCACAGAGACACTGACCAAAAGTCCAGAAGCAGCATTATTATCAATTTACAATGGGGTGGAAGGTTCCCAAAGACTTTATATTATGAAAACCACTATGCAACTTAAACACAGATCAGAATACACAATTCAGAAAGTCTTAAGTTATACAGTGTTACCTGGGGTTAAGTACTTAATTCGTTCCGGAGGTCTGTTTTTAACCTGAAACTGTTCTTAACCTGAAGCACCACTTTAGCTAATGGGGCCTCCTGCTGCCGCTGTGCCGCTGGAGCCCAATTTCTGTTCTTATCCTGAAGCAAAGTTCTTAACCTGAAGCACTATTTCTGGGTTAGCGGAGTGTGTAACCTGAAGCGTATGTAACCCGAGGTACCACTGTACGGCTAGGCACAAGCTAAGATGTTGATCAATACCTGGAACCCCCCTTTGTCCTCCTTTAGAAGAGTGTGGGGGGCAGGCATAATCATTTGTACATTTTGGGTCCTGAGCAATGGGATTGGGCAAGCAAGTGGGCACTCCTGTGAGCAAGATGGGTCCATGTCAGGGACCGGACAGAGGAGGGATGGTGGAGACCCCCTCCCCAGCCTGACCCTTCCAGAGAAGAAGGAGACAGTTCAGAATTACAACAGGGATTTGAAGGAGGTCACAGTTCAGAGGCAGATGAGGGGGAAAGCTGGGAAATAATGAGAGAGGAGGAGGAGGAGGAAGAAGCACCAGGGGAGAGACAGCTGACGGACTCGGTGTCTTCAGAAAGCATTCCAGACCCCCCCCCCTTCTCCCAGAACCTGGCAGGCATTGAAAGCAGGAGAGCGAAGAGCTCAAAGGCAAAAGGCCCTTTCCAGCACCCGTAACTATGACTCATGAGGAAGTAGGAGAGACAGAAGTGGTGGAATTTCACTCGGAGCAACACCATTACTCCAAGATGATGCATTTCTAATCCTCTCTCTGTGAATATTGAATAAACAGCATTGGTAAGAACTTTCCTTGTCTTATCCATTCCTGGCAACTTACCGTGGGAGGCTGGATCCTCTGACGCCTGACAGTCTTTTTACATTGGCACATCCACTCATTCAGCAATGGGTGTACGTGTGCTTCTTTATCAATGAAATACCTGCTCCAAATTACCGCACTGAAGCGGGAACTTCATGTCAAAGACAGCACACCAGGGAGGGGCTGTTCTATCTCCAACTCTCTCCAAAGAAAGCTGCATGCATCAGTGCAATTAAAGTAAAATATAACGAGTGAGTTTGTAAAAAAGTAGGGGTGTCATATTCAAAAAAAGTGAAATTCTGGACAGAAAAGTTGTTGAGCTTTTTTCTTTTTTGGGGGGGGGTGCAAAGTTGTTGAGGGCAAAAAAAGGAAAAGTTTTTAGCTATTTTAAAGGAAATTCGCCAAAATCTACACTTCTCACATGGGTCCCAATACATCTGAATTTTCCCAGATATTCACATGATTTCTGCCCAGACACTGCTTACGAGGGCCGAATGCCAGCTATGTCCGGGAAATTCCAGACGTATGGCAGCCCTAGAAAGAATACAAAAAGTTTGCTCTGAGTATTTCCCAACTTCTGGCATTGATAAAGGTAAAGGTAAAGGTACCCCTGCCCGTACGGGCCAGTCTTGACAGACTCTGGGGTTGTGCGCCCATCTCACTCAAGAGGCTGGGGGCCAGCGCTGTCCGGAGACACTTCCGGGTCACGTGGCCAGCGTGGCAAAGCTGCATCTGGCGAGCCAGCGCAGCACACGGAAACGCCGTTTATCTTCCCGCTGGTAAGCGGTCCCTATTTATCTACTTGCACCCGGGGGTGCTTTCAAACTGCTAGGTTGGCAGGCGCTGGGACCGAGCAGCAGGAGCGCACCCCGCCGCGAGGATTCGAACCGCCGACCTTTCGATCGGCAAGCCCTAGGCGCTGAGGCTTTTACCCACAGCGCCACCCGCGTCTGGCATTGATATGGTTAACTAAATGAAACCCAGGTGAACCACTTGCTGTTGCAAAGCTATGTTTGATTCCCTCTCCTACACACACACACACTTTTCATGTCCCATTTTCTATTGACCAGTAATATGACAGTTTGGATTTATCAGAGGCACTCTGTGCTGAACAGCTTGGAGTAGGACATGTCACTGTGTCTTAGAACTCTGAAAAGAAAATGTCTGTAATAGAGTAGAGCAGTTCCCCCCCCCCCCAGGGCATCGTGACCATAATACTAGTAGATCAGACTGTGAGATCTTTTCTTATGAACTCGGTTTAATCACAAGAACCATCCTTCTTAATTATTTAGGAGTAAAAATGACAGGCTGTGCTAGTGTTTTGTGTACACAGCCTGAAAACAGAATACAGTATGTTAGTATTACACAGGCAGTACTTGAATTAGCTGTTCTGGAATTTTAGGTAATTATTTCCTTTGGCCAGGAGAGATAAAGACCAGCATCTGGGACAACAAACCACACATGAGAACAAACACTTTAAAAGGACACAATTTAATTATACACTCCCAAAACCTTCCCAACACAATTAACTTGACTTTTATTGTTGAAAATGAAACTGGAATGGTTTGGGATTGAGACTCCTAAAATCTAGAGCTTAAAGATGCTTTCTTTTAGAAGCCAAATGCTCTTGCTTTTTTTTTGGGGGGGGGGGTATGTGTGAATTTTCCATACATGTGCAATGATCTACCCGAGCAGAGTACTCACAAATTTATTTGGGTCTCCATCAAATATGCCACGCAAGATGCCTTCCTCCCCCATCTCTCTCCTTCTCTCTCTGAATGGATCTTCAGTGACCATGTTTGGTTGCAACTAGGGAGGCCACCTATTCACCAGCGCCCCATGGAAAAAGAGAGAGGAAAAGCATTACCAAGAGAATGTGTATTTGCTTGTGCTATTTTATATGCATAGGTGTACATCTGGAAAGAATTATCATTTACAAAGGAATATAATACACTTCACTGTAGAGGGGAAGACGGTGGCTAGATGACATGTGCTCCACCACAGTGTGCTATCCAGGTACTGAACTTTTTCTTGATGGACAAGAAGAAGAAGAAGAGTTTGGATTTGATATCCCGCTTTATCACTACCCGAGGGAGTCTCAAAGTGGCTAACATTCTCCTCCCCCTTCCTCCCCCACAACAAACACTCTGTGAGGTGAGTGAGGCTGAGAGACAGAGGAGTGTGACTAGCCAAAGGTCACCCAGCAGCTGCATGTGGAGGAGCGGGGAAGTGAACCCAGTTCACCAGGTTACGAATCTACCGCTCTTAACCACTACACCACACTGGCTTCCAAGGCCCTTTCCTTTCCTTCTCATGGTTCTCTGTCTTCATATAAAACCTAGACCAGATAGTCCTTCAAGGAAACAGATATTTGTCCTATGTATCGAAGGATGCATGACCACTCTGCTTCCTCCCTCCTCCCCTGTTCACAAACACATGCTTCTCTCATGCTATTGATCCAAAAAATGTGACCTCAGGCAGAGAAAAAGAAGCAGTCCCACTCCAGCATTATCCTTGATGTCAGGGACTGGACAGAGGAGGAACAGTGGAGACCGTTTTCCCCTCCTCCTGAACCTTCCAGAGAAGAGGAGGACAGCACTGGTTTGAAGAAGGTCACGGCTTAGAGGCAGATGAAGAGCAGAGTTGGGCAATAATGGGAAGCAGAGCTGGAACGTCTGGCTGACACGTTATCACTAGAAAGCATTTTGGACCCCCCCCTCCCTTCTCTCAGAACACCAATGAGCATTGAAAGTGGGAGAGCAAAGGGCTAGTAGGCAGATGGCCTTAGGTGGCCACCATAGGGTGGTTGGTGCTATTGAAGGGGGTGGAGTTTACTCGGATCAGCGTCATTACTCCAGGCAGCTGCATTTCTAAGTCTCTCTCTGTGAATATTGAATAAAAGACATTGGTAAGAGCTTCCTTGTCTGTCTATTCCTGGCAGCCTACGGTGGGGGGCCGTATTCCCTGATGCCTGACACTTGCTTTCCTTGTGACACATGTCAATCTCACCTTCCCAATCCAAAGGGGGCAGTGATGGTGTGACATCTCAACTCTTAGCATATACAGTGGTACCTCGGGTTACATACGCTTCAGGTTACATACGCTTCAGGTTACAGACTCTGCTAACTCAGAAATATTACCTCGAGTTAAGAACTTTGCTTCAGGATGAGAACAGAAATCGTGCTCCAGCGGCGTAGCGGCAGTGGGAGGCCCCATTAGCTAAAGTGGTGCTTCAGGTTAAGAATGGACCTCCGGAATGAATTAAGTTCTTAACCCGAGGTACCACTGTATATATGTGAGTATGTGTGCACGCGCACACACATACACACACACACACAAAGTCTGGTGTCTGGGAAAGTCTGACGTGTACCCTACCCTAAAGATGAGCCCTAAGTTCCAATATGGCAGCCCAGTTCCAGGGTTGAGACACGAACAAAGAGATGAATTCTGTGAAAATGTCTTCTTAATGTTGGTACCAGAGAGCCAAAGCATGATATAAACTACAGTGATACCTCGGGTTACAGACACTTCAGGTTACAGACTCCGTTAACCCAGAAATATTACCTCGGGTTAAGAACTTTGCTTCAGGATGAGAACAGAGATTGTGCAGTGGTGGTGCGTCGACAGTGGGAGGCCCCATGAGCTAAAGTGGTACCTCAGGTTAAGAACAGTTTCAGGTTAAGAACGGACCTCCAGAACGATTAAGTTCTTAACCTGAGGTACTTAAGTTCTTAACCTGATTGTATTTCAGGCCTGTGTTGTTGAAAGCCTCCAAGTGTAAACTCCCTCTCCCCTGTTCCAAGATCTTCTGTTAGCAATTCACCTTCAACTTTGGGGAAAGTGCACCATCTCTCTCAATCGACAGTTATACATGCCCTGTCTGGTCACCCTCCTACACTGGCCTGAACACATATTGCTCTTATGTCGTCAGCTTGACTCAATCCATTTGACCAATCAATAATGATTCAGTTTGTGTTGACACCTTCAGGATTGTTTAAGCTCCAAAGCACCCTCAGAAAGGCACATGTGTGGTCATGATCTTGCCAAGGGCATGCAGGGGGAGCACTTATGCTTAAAATGCTTACCTTGGAGCACATTTTATCACTTTCAGCTGGAATGACAATTGCATGTCAAGACCCCGAGCCCTCCCCATTTGTTGAACAATAACACATGGACACAGTATTTTAGGTTAATGGGCAAATAAAGGCCACAGCTTTATTGGTTACAGAATGTGAGTGGCATTGGCATAGGCATAGGAAATGAACCGACTACAGTGGTACCTCAGGTTAAGAACTTAATTCGTTCTGGAGGTCCGTTATTAACCTGAAACTGTTCTTAACCTGAGGTACCACTTCAGCTAATGGGGCCTCCTGCTGCCGCCACACGATTTCTGTTCTCATCCTGAAGCAAAGTTCTTAACCCAAGGTACCATATCTGGGTTAGCGGAGTCTGTAACCTGAAGCGTCTGTAACCTGAAGCTTCTGTAACCCGAGGTACCACTGTATATCTGACTCCTGCCCACCATGCGGGTAGTCTCATAAGGGTCAACCACCGGTAGGGGGAGCCCTGTTGATGTACATCAACTAAGAGCTCCCCCAGGGTCCATGATGGGGTCGTAGCGTGGCCTTCAGAGAAGATCCACACCCCTGGATCCCTTTAACAGAATACCCTTGAAGGGGAGGGGCAGGTGATGGCCGCAACCTAACTTCCCAAGAACCAGGTTTTACCAATGCCTAACCGCCTAACCTTACGAAAGTTGTGACGATTGCCATGAGGTAGGTGAAAACCAAATGGCTGGTGCCAATTTGCCAAGTGGAAAAATTCCTACCAGGCCCCCTCGACAGGCGACCACCCAATGTCCGTAGCAAGGCCAGGATATTGAACGCGTGAAAAAGGGGTGGGAGGGTGGGAGATCTGTGGAACAGAAACAAGAAGGGAGATCCCCTGGTTATGCATCTGATTAAATATGCTAATCCATGCCCCCCGGCCAACCAGATTGATTTGCCAGGGGCCGTGACGTGGCCAGGACTTCCCTCATGACTGGCATTCTCTGATTGTATTTCAGGCTTAGCCACGACCCCACTGTGTATGGGGAGACCACGTGGCCTGCCCACAACACACCCCACAAGGAAGTGGAGCGGCCCTGCGGCCATTCTTGGAATGGGGCAGTTTGACCTGAGTGGTCTGGGAATTGCTGGTTTTAAGACTGGATTACTGCAGTGCACTCTGTGTGTGGGGCTTCCCTTACACCTGGTCTGGAAACCAAGTGCTTTATTATGTTTTATTATGTTTTTATGTGTCGAAGTTTGCCCAAAGTGGTTGGGGCAACCCAGCCAAATGGGTGGGGTATAAATGGTGAGTTGTTGTTGTTGTTGTTGTTAAACTGCAGGTAGGGCCAATTGCTGTGGCACAATTGCTGACAGGAGTCTATCAGCATATGACAGCCCCATTCAGAGATGTGCATTTGTCATCAGAGCAAATTCAATGTATTACTGTTAGTATTTAAAGCCTTTAATATCTTGGGACTAGTTAACTTTAAAGATAGTCTTACTCCATATATGCCCACTTGACCATTTTGATCTCAAACTGATGCCTTGACAAGTTCATTTTGTACCTGTGAGAAAGTAATATTTTTAGTCTAGCACCATTTATTCTCTGGAACTCCCTGGTCGTTTAATATTAGGCTCGCACCTTCATTGCGTTGTTCCATAAATTTCAATAAACTGTAACCTTAAAGAAACCATTAAACCAATATTGCTTTTGTACTAGTCTGTATACCAGAATTCAAGGGTCTAGTGAGCTTTCCCTCCTTTTAATGCCTGTGACTTGGATGTTCATCAGCTACTGGAAGCCATTTATAGCCTTGTAAACGTGGAGGCAATTATATTATGGCCATTATATCAATTGTCACATAAAAAGGGTCTTCTTCTTCTTCTTCTTCTTCTTCTTCTTCTTCTTCTTCTTCTTCTTCTTCTTCTTCTTCTCCCCCCCCCCCTTTCTTTGCTTCTTTCTTAGGATATTCTTATTTGAAGTTGCTCATGCCAAATGTGTGAATTTAATTAAAGGGAGAGGAGGAAATACCCGTCACATTAATTGAGAAAACCGTGTACGCTTCAGTCACAGAGCTGCAGTGTCATTGTCAGCTGAAAAAGTCACTAACTCCATCAAATACAACAAAATGCAAGAACTTTGCCTCCTCAATATTCATGAACACCCAGAGTCTAATGATCTGACGGACTGACATGCTAGTCCCCCGTACAATAGTGTCTTATTGCAGACAACATAGATTCCAGTCCTGAATAATAAATTGAACTGGAAAGACAAATAGCTCAGAAGCAGATTAGGCTCCTTCCCAAAGTTGTGGATACAAGTCAAAACTAGTGGCCTGTGCACACTCCTAATATTTATAATATTTGTGTGTACAAATTGAAGTTGAATGGTTGCCAAAAAAACTGAGGTCAGCTGAGGCCACTCAACTACGGTAAGTTAGGTTAGGCAACAACCTAGTGAAGCTGTAGTTGTTGTTGTTTTTTATTCCAGAAATGAGATCCCTACGTTTTTGTATCCCTGCACAGGTCGTCAGAAACTTCTGTCCATTAGCATGCCAAACCTCAATCCAAAGAACTTTTTCTTACATTGCTTTTTTGGAGTGTACTCCTCACGGGTTCGGAAAAAGAATAAAGTAATGACAAATGGGTACCCTTGTCACTTGCTTGGTAAATTGAGTTCCCTTCCGCGTTGTGAAAACAGAAAGAACACAGTGAGAATGGGAACATCAAGACCTGAAAAATCTGTCTTTGATCTCTTTCTTAAGAACTCACCAAGAGCACCATGACATTCTGTGAGGAGGGTGGAAGTTAAAAGAAAATAACCCCCTCCATCCATGCCACAATTCTGTAGGATGATACTTTTTCTTTATTTCTTCAAACAGTTGAGGGGGAAACATTTAAAGTCACAGGCTTTCTTCCTTTCTTCCCTTTGCTTGATCCATAATAATCAGAATTTGTATTTCTACCCTCGGTTTATTTGGTTTCCCTGGGTGATAGTTAACGAAGGTTTGCTCAAAGTAGACCCATTGAAATTAATGTGCATGACTAACTTAGCTTCATTGATTTCAATAGGTGTACTCTGAGTAAAACTTTGTTCAATAGCACTCAATATGTTTTTATTCATTGTACAACACCTTAAACACTCTCTTGGAGTGGGGTTGTCTATGTTCCAGTCCATATTCAGATATGAAGCTCACTTCTGAGTGGGTCACAATGTTTCTTCTTGCCCCTGGAATCTTTGTAGCTTACTTTTCCATTCTACTTAGGGACCAGGATGCTTTTTTTTCTGTGGTGGTTTCATCTGAGATCAGGTAGCCTAACTACTACAACACAATAAGCCCAGGTGTATTTTAATGAATCACTCTCCCTCTCTCCAAAGGCAGATGTGAAAACCTAGCGAAGAGGTTTAGACATGCTTCCTGCTGCAGCATAAGGACCAGGCATCTTAATGGGGTTTACTCCCAGGTAAGTGAGCACAGGATTGCAACCTAGGCTTTGCTTTAGGGTTGACACGGAGGGTGGCAAACAGCTGTATGGCAGACAGAAATTCAACAGTTTAAGCCTTTCCTAGTACAGTGGTACCTCGGGTTACAGACGCTTCAGGTTACAGACTCCACTAACCCAGAAATAGTACCTCGGGTTAAGAACTTTGCTTCAGGATGAGAACAGAAATCGTGTGGCGGTAGTGGGAGGCCCCATTAGCTGAAGTGGTACCTCAGGTTAAGAACAGTTTCAGGTTAAGAACGGATCTCCGGAACGAATTAAGTTCTTAACCCAAGGTACCACTGTACTGAAGTACAATTGTGAGGAGAAAATCACCAGGACTACTCTCTAATTTTGTGTTCTACCATGGCCCCCAACAACAGTCATTGTATTGTGTTGGGTTATCCCATTCCCTCAGTCATTTTGTGTTATGTCACGCCCCCCCCCCCAATGGCAGCCATTTTGTAGGGTCCACAGCACTCTCTCAAAATTCACAACGTGCCTACTGGCCTCAGCCTAACCAAATCACAGGGGTGTGGTGGGGATTAAATGGGAAGTGGGCGGAACCATGCACCCCACTGTGAGCTTCTCGGAAAATACGTGGTCGATAAATGCAATAAACAAACAAATAGGTTGGCAACCTCTGCTCTAGGAGCCAGCTTAGTGCTTTCTAGGTGTTGTGGAATTCAAAAACATATGAACCATAGGTGCCAACTCCCTGGGGCCCCAGGTGCCCAAGCACCCACGAAATTCCCCCTGAAGGGGCCAGGCACCTGGAAATTTTGGTGGCAGGGCCATGCACGCTGGATGGCACCCAGGGCCCTGGACACCCACAGTCATGGGGCCAAATCGTCACTTCCTTCCATGAACCCTGACCATTGGCTATGCTGGCTAAGGCTGATGGAAGTCTGAGTTCAACAACATCCAGTTACCCAGCACTGTATTGGCTGCCCTCTGGGCAAATGGATGGTAGCCTTGGCAGCCTGCCGGAGAGTCCATTGAGATGGCTAAGAAACCACAGAGGTGTCTCTGATCCATAGAGCTGATTTATACATTTTCATATATTGCCAGCTCTGAAGAATGGAGCAGTATCAGGCATAAGGGGAGATCGTGCAACACGGATGTGCCTGATGGAGCTGGGAAACAATGCCTGAAGGCCTAAAATTAGATACAGCATTGTCTTTTCAGCTGCTTAAATCCAGGAAAAAAAGGGATGGTTGCAAACATGAGTCAGTCACAAGAAATATAGAAGTGCTATTTTTCCGATAAACTTCTCTAGCCTATTTAGGTGTCGGGAAATGCTTTGAAAACCTGTCTGAGCATTTCCCTCTCCTGCTCCTCTCCCGGAAATATATTATTTTTGACCTCTTCAGTTGTCCTAATTTGAATGTCATTGAATTATGTCGCTGGAGGAGACTCTTGAGAGTCCCAGGACTGCAAGAAGATCAAACCTATCCTTTCTTAAGGAAATCAACCCTGTGTGCTCACTGGAAAAACAACAACGATGACGACTAAACAACAAGAACTCTGCAAAAAAGGGAGGACTTCTTCCAGATACTGCTGTTACAATGGGAGTGTTGCTGGAATATGCTGGAACCAGGCAACATAGACCTCACAAGCACTCCCATTGTGTGAGGCTCAGAACTGTCCTGCCCTCAAAAGGAGATATCAAAGAGTTGAGAATGTCAGCACTGGAAAGGTGACCATGCTTCTGACATATCACGTGTGATTCAGAAGCTTATCTAAAAATTTCTAAGTGTTTCTTATTGCACTTTTCCTAAACAAAGCAAAGTAATGGTTGAATAAGATCTGTGGAAATTCAGTATACCTGCATGAGTTTAGAGCAGAGGAAAAGGCTAAAGGGGAGTTGGATCGAGGAAAGGATGAGAAAGGATGGAGTATGGCTACTTGATTTCAGCTGAAGGTAGTACCGTATTTTTCGCTCGATAAGACGCACCAGACCATAAGACGCACCTAGTTTTTGGAGGAGGAAAACAAGGAGAAAAATATTCTGAATCTCAGAAGCCAGAACAGCAAGAGGGATCGCTGCGCAGTGAAAGCAGCAATCCCTCTTGCTGTTCTGACTTCTGGGATAGCTGTGCAGCCTGCATTCACTCTATAAGACGCACACACATTCCCCCTTACTTATACGGTACTTTCCTCTCAGCTTTTGACTATATTTTATGAAAAGTGATTTGTCTGTCCATCTGTTCTCCATATGGTTGGATGCCTCTGGATATTGTTGCCCAATGTGGTTTCTGAGGTAAAGAAGGCAGCTTTTATTTCCGTTTGGACACCATTTTGAATCACAACGGAGGACTGAAAAGTTCCAAACTGCATCAATTTGGATGCTTCTGAATATACAGTCACCCAGTTTGGCACGATGGCTGAGATGGAAGAGTAGGTTTTGGTCTGTGTTTGGATACTGTTGGACAGCATGTTGAACCCAGATGACATACTGAATTGTTCCAAACTGCATTGATTTGGATTTGGATTTTGAAGATTTGACCCAATTCGATGTGATTTCATCCAAGTAGGTATGGTGGTTCCCAAGGCTTAGGAGCAGGTTTTGGCCTACATTTCAAAATGGGTGGACACAATTTTGAATCAAGATGGTGGACAAACATCATAATTTTAAAGAGGTGGTGGGCAATTATGCCCTAAGCTTCATACTATTCCTGGAGGTATCTATCAGGCCAGTTTGTATCAAAACTCACAGAAAATGAATGTCACACAAATCCCTAGTTGGAATTTTTCAATGTAAGCCTGAAGTTCATAGATTGGTTGCCTAGCGGCTAAGCTAAAAGATGCCTCAAATGCATGTAGACATTGAATGTGTCTTGGTTTTACTTTAAAGATAACAAGGGATTGTTGACCAGGATCAGAAATGTGGTGGACAAAGAGGCGAGTCTAACTCTTCTCGCTCCCCTGCACCATAGTCTTAGTGAAAATCCTTTTCCCCAAACTGTGATTGAACCCTGAATGATAACCCTGAGATAATCCAAATAAAACACAGCCTCCCCATCCAACGAATGGAAGGGGTGCAGCAGAGCAGGTGATTGAAAGCAAGAACTATGAAGCAGCAACCCATCAGTTCAAGTATTTTTATTTTTATTTTTTTTAATTTTTTTTTAAATTTTTCAAGAAATAGAAATTAAACAAAGAAAAACAAACACACTTATATACATATTTTCCAAAATGAAAACTAATAAAAAGAAAAAAAGGAAAAGGAAAAATATAAGATATAAAGAAAAAAGACAAAAGAAAAAAACAACAGTGGTGCCTCGCAAGACGAAAAGAATCCGTTCCGCGATTCTCTTCGTCTAGCGGTTTTTCCGTCTTGCGAAGCAAGCCCATTGACAGCTTAGCGGATTAGCGCTACAGCGGTCTAGCGGCTTTTCGCGATCAGCTGTTAAGCGGGTTATCAGTGGAACAGCTGATAGGTGGCTTAGCAGCTTAGGAAAAGGGGGGGGGGGAGCGAAAAAACCCGCGGGGAAATTCCCATAGGGAAATTCGTTTTGTGAAGCGCCTCCAAAACGGAAAACCCTTTCGTCTAGCGGGTTTTCCGTCTTGCGAGGCATTCGTCTTGCGGGGCACTGGCACCACTGTACTTTTTATAACCTGGAATATAACCAAATTCTTGCTTCAAATACTGCAATATATAAATCTTAGTTAAAATATTATAAAACTTCCACCGCATTCACCACCCGTCTCTTAGTTGTCTTGCTCACATTTACATCTGTTCTTCAATCATTTCCCTTCCTTAGATTCTTTCATAATCAATCAAATCTTTATGTTCTCTGTATTCTTCACAAGGTTAGTCTAGACACAACCAAACTCTCGTATTTGAGCCCTGTTTGTATAAATAATCATTTCCATTGTTTCTGAATTAAATTTTTTGTCTTATTAAATCCGTCAATTTTGCTAACTCCAGTTCAAGTATTTTAAATCTTTTATTCAATCACGTGCAAATTCCCTAAATACGTTAATTTGGTTTTTGCCAATTTCCCCTAAGTGTAATTACTCAAGGTGCTTATATGATTGCTATAGTAAGGCTACTGATTCAGGATGTTCCCGGAAGGTGTATTTGCCATATCTGCTCCCCTTCTGTTCTGATAATTAGGTCAGATCCATAGTAAACCATCACTGGCCTGAGATGAATTTCAAAGAGAGCTTTCTCTCTCCCCCATTTTCGCCTAAGTCACTCTTCCCAAGCCACTTGGCTGTCGCGTATTCCACGCGGCGCTTTCAGCGAGACACTAAGAGTTCCAGGTTTTTCCAGTGCAGTCTTTTTAATGTGAGCTATATACAGGCATTTACAAAAGAAACAGTCCATACAGAGTACTTACAAACGAATACTCTCCACCACAGCACCACCACACTACAGCACACCACCACACTAACTGTTAAACAGGCTTTCCTTTTAAAACAGGTGATAGCCAATCACACTAATCACACTCCTGCTGAGTCACTCTGACCCAGCAGAGTATTGCATCATCCTGTTGAAGCCTGCAGACTTATCCAGTATCCCAACACTCCTCCTTAAGTCAAAGGCTTGAGACCTAATAATTCTCTTAAGTCTCGAAATTTAGGAGCATCCAAACATTTTGTATACAAATCTGCCACATTACATTTTGTGTTACAGTGCTGTACCTTTAACACATTTCTTTCCAAAGCATTTTTCACATTTCCGTATCTTATAGCAATATGTTTACTCTTGCTTTTAAAGTTCTGCTGGTTGGCAAGCTGTTGTGCAGCCATGTTGTCACTTAGCACAGTGATTGGCATTTCAGAAGGTATTCCAAGCTCTTTTGTTAGGCAAGCAAACCACTCTATTTGTGATACACATTCGCTTATGGCTGAGTACTCTGCTTCACAAGTACTTGTGGCAACAAATGTTTGTTTCTGGGATTTCCACTGAACCAGGGCATTTCCAATATATATGGCATAGCCAGTGGTAGACTTTCCATTTTCTCTGTCCCCCCAGCTGGCATCAGCGTATGCATACACTTGCTGATCATATCCTGTATCCAGCACCAGTTTGTAATCTTTTGTGCCTTTTAGATACCTTAGGATTCTTTTAAGTGCTACCCAATCTCTCTGAGCCGGGTCTGCACTTCTTTGGCTTAACATGTGCACTGCCAATGTTATGTCGGGTCTTGTCCAACAACTTTAAATATAACAGAGAACCCAACAGAGAATGAAACGCTGTTGCATTCTCACATTTTTGCCCTTCTGGTTCATTTTTGTACTGGGTAGTTATGGGAGTGTCAACCTCATTTGCCCTCTCCATTCCATATGTCTTCAGCAACTTTTCAATTTTTTCCTTCTGACTCAGAGAGTAGACACCCTTTTCATTTCTCTGAACCTCTACTCCTAAGTAATTCTGAATCTCTCCCAAATACTTCAGTTTGTATTTGTTACCTAGGCTGTTTATAAACCAAGACACTTGCTTTTGTGCAGTTGTTATTAGACAGATATCGTCAACATACAAAAGTAAATAACAAACACTTCCTTGCACCATTGCTGAATATAAACAGGAATCAGCCAGGCTTTGTTTGAATCCCATCTTTTTCAAAGTTGTGTCTATGCATTCATGCCATAGACGTGCACTTTGGTGTAAACCGTATAGTGCCCTTTGCAGTTTTAACACCATGCTGTCTTTTTCCAGCTCATAACCTGGTATTTGCTGTAAATACACCTCGGCGTCAATAGGAGCATTTAAATATGCTGAGGCAACATCAAAATGATTAACTTTTAACCCTCTCAGACTTGCCATTGCTAAAACTGATTTTACTGTTTCAGCCTTTGCTGTTGGGGCAAACACTTCATCATAATGTATCATTTTCCTTTGTGTAAAGCCCCTTGCAACCAACCTGGCTTTCCTCTGACAACTACCATCAGCCAGCTTTTTCACTTTAAAAACCCACTTACAGCTTATGGGCTTTTTACCTTTAGGCAATTCTGTAGGTACAAACACATTGTTGTTTAGCAGAGAGTTATACTCTGCCTGCATTGCCTTTAACCACGCCTCTTTCTCTAGAGTAGGTAACTCTTGCACTTCTTCAAAGTTTTCTGGCTCAGTTACACAAACCTGGTTTATGGTGGCTGGGAACCCATAACGGTCTGGAGGTTGACCTTTATTACTTCTTGCAGACCTCCTTGGTTCATTAATCTCACCCCCTGGGCTACCTTCAGGACTGCTTTTGGGGTGGATTGACCCTGGAGATTTACCTCCTCCTGTCCCTGTTGCACTTTCTTCTCTCCCCTGCTCCATGCTAGCAGCTGGAGAAAAATGCTCAACCTTTACCTCCTCCCTTTCAGTTTCTCTGGGAGAGCTGCCAATTCTTAGCTTTGTTTCAACTGCCTTATCAGGTATGCTCGGCAGTAAAACTTTTTCTGGCAGCAGGTTTGCATGTATCTTGGGCCAATTTCTTTGCTCATTAAAGCTGGCTGATCGACTATAACTCAAAAGATTTTTATCATCTTCAAACCTGTAGGCTTTCGTACCACTTTCATACCCAAGAAATAGCAACTGCTGTGCCCTTTTCCCACCTTTTCTTCGGTTCTTTACAGGTATGTCAACCCATGCCTTTGTCCCAAAGATTCTCAAATGTTGCAAACTGGGACTTTTGTTATAGAGAATTTTATAGGGTATGTCATCTAGTACCCTTGACCACAAGCGATTCCCAATATAATTTGCGGTCTTAATACTCTCAGCCCAGTACTTAATTGGAAGATTTGCATCTGCTACTCCGTTCTCCTGAGGCGTTGCCACATTGGTAAGCCTATGTTTAATTCCTTGGGAACGCAACCAGTTTCTTAGGGAGCTTGCCATAAACTCTCCTCCCCTGTCTGTCTGAATAGAGCACACCTTTTCGCCAAGTTGCCTTTCTACCCTTCTTACCCAAAACTTCAAAGTTTGGGCAACGTCAGACTTTTGCTTTAATGGATAGACCCAGCCAAATCTAGAATAGTCATCCACTAGAATCAAACAGTACTTGTTATGGGAGACACTTGGTGGAAAAGGACCAGTTACATCAGCATGAATCAACTCCAGTGGTTTTTTGGTTTCTCTCTGGCTTGCTCTTGCTACTGGGAAAGCTCTGCTTTTAACCTCCTTGCAGATATTGCAGTCTAAGTAATTATCACAACTTTTTATGTTTTTCATCCCCCCACACAACTCCAATGTTTTGTTCAGCACCTTATAGCTTGCATGAGCCAGACGCCTGTGCAGGAGATGAATACACATATCATGGGTTGGGACATTTTGCACATTCGCAACCTTAGACTCACACTGCAGTACATACATATTAGCTCTAAGGTTAGCATTTGCCAACACTGCCCCATTTTGCTTTATCTGGCACTGATCTCCCACAAAGTTTACTTCAAAGCCTGCTTTTGCCAAGTCAGGAATGCTCAGGAGATTGTTTTGCAAACTAGGCACACACAACACATTCCTGAATGTGTGTCCCAGCTGTGGGAACACAACCTCCCCCTCACAAACCACATTAGCTTTCTGGCCCGTAGCAAGACTTACATGTTTTTTGTTTGTAGCCCTAGCATCAGTTAGCAGTCCTTTTCTTTTACAAAAGGTTTGAGAAGCTCCACTGTCCAGAACCCACAGCTCTTCATTTTCTTGACCATCTGCAGACACCCAAGCGGTAGACTCTCTCTGCTGCCTCCTGTGCTTCTGCTGTTTTTGTTGTGTTTTCGGGCAGTCCCGCAGCAGATGTCCACTGGACTTGCAGCAAAAACACCTTTTTACTTTGTTGACCACCGGCTGGTCTGCAGCAGCTCCTCCTGGCTGTTTCTCCGGCTCCCGACACCTCTGCTCTTCCCGGCTGTTTTTCCCTCTGGGATGCTCCAACAGCTGGGCTGAGGTCATCTTTCGCTCTGCACGCCTGTCCTCCTCTGCATACAACCGTCCGGTAACGTATTCCAGAGTCAGCTTATCAGTCTCTACCGACTCGAGGGAGTTGACCAGCATATCATAGCTGTCATCAAGGGAACTCAGGACTATAAAGACTTTGTCCTCTTCCCCCACAGGCCTCCCTCTTAAGGCTAGCTCCTGGAAACAGCCTGTTAGGAATTTTAGGTGGTTTACCAGGGAGTCCCCCGGTTTCTTCTGACACCGGTACAGTCTCCTGGTCAGTGTTATCAGTGAGCCAGCTGTCTCTCGCACATGGACAGCCTTGAGCGCATTCCACGCCTCACTTGCCGTCACCTTGTCAGCTACGTAGACTAGCTGGCTGTCGTCCACTCCAAGGATGATTGTAGCCAAAGCTTTCTCATCCCTTTCATCCTCCTCAGAGGGCTGCGGTGGATCTTCCACCACTTTCCACAGGCCCTCACGCTTGAGGAAGTGTTGCATGCGGACTGACCAGGTGCTGTAGTTCGTGGCCGTCAGCTTCTCCAGCAACATGCCAGTTCTGGACTGCTCCATCCCTGCAGCTCACCTCCAGCACCCACGGCTAGATAACTGCCACCTGTACTCTTGCGCAGCGGAAGCGTGCTGGGCCCATAACCCTGTCGCGTATTCCACGCGGCGCTTTCAGCGAGACACTAAGAGTTCCAGGTTTTTCCAGTGCAGTCTTTTTAATGTGAGCTATATACAGGCATTTACAAAAGAAACAGTCCATACAGAGTACTTACAAACGAATACTCTCCACCACAGCACCACCACACTACAGCACACCACCACACTAACTGTTAAACAGGCTTTCCTTTTAAAACAGGTGATAGCCAATCACACTAATCACACTCCTGCTGAGTCACTCTGACCCAGCAGAGTATTGCATCATCCTGTTGAAGCCTGCAGACTTATCCAGTATCCCAACATTGGCCTACTGTGATTATGAGGCGCTCGGTTCCATATCTACGAATCACAGAAGCAGTATTGTGGATGCTTGTACAGCATCCAAGTACTTGCAGTTTGATGTGCTTTCGAACTGCTAGGTTGGCTGGAGCAACGGGAGCTCACCCCATCGCGGGGATTCGAACCGCCGACCTTCCGATCAGGAAGCCCAAGGCTCAGTGGTTTAGACCACAGCACAACCTGTGTCCCTCCCTGACACCTAGATAGCAGCAAAAGAAAGGAAGGAAGGAAGGAAGGAAGGAAGGAAGGAAGGAAGGAAGGAAGGAAGGAAGGAAGGAAAGAAATCACTGGCTTTGAACAGCCTAGTGAGACTGAATGGAGTAACATCTCAAACAACGAAATGAAATGCAGGGCCAGGTCAGAGATCGCAGGAGGCAGAAAGAACAGCAGGCCAGCAAGTATTGACTGTGACATGTTCAATAATGCTGATTGACCCCCCACTGTCGGAGACAGTATGCCTCTGAATGCTACTTTGGGGAATTGCAGGTGCGGAGAGCATTGCTGCGATCAGGTTCTGTTTGCAAGCGTCCCAGAGGCATTTGCCCAGCTACTGTGGGAACCAAATGGCACTAAAAGCATTCACAGGGTGAAAGCTTTAACTGCCCACCGACGAGGAACAATTCCTCGCCCATTAGCTTTGCAATATAAAATTTAAAAAGCGTCCCCAATTTGTTATTCCAATATTGAGTTAATTGCAAAGAGTCGTTAGCAGCCATCATATTTGAGCTAAGAAGTAATGAAGGCAATTACCACAAAGGAGAGCTACACCGTTGGCTTTTTATATATAGTTGCATCTGCTGACTGCTGCAGTTGAGAATGGTTCTGTTCTTGCAAACCTGCTCCTTTATTAGAGGAGCAAATTAGTTTGGACTCATATTGAACAATCCTCGATTGACTCTGTAGATGCCTTTGCCAATGATCTGACTGCAAGTGCAGCAATCTAGTCTGCTTCCATGCACAGATCAGAAACAATGCCTTTACACAATTTCATACTAAACAGCCCTATGTAACCAGGCATGACATATGTTACTGACAGTCCCCATCTACCCCAGCCCAGTATACCTGAAGGAGCGTCTCCACCCCCATAATTCTGCCCAGAAGCTGAGGTCCAGCACCGAGGGCCTTCTGGTGGTTCCCTCACTGCGAGAAGTGAAGCTACAGGGAACCAGGCAGAGGGCCTTCTCGGTAGTGGTGCCCGCCCTGTGGAACGCCCTCCCATCAGATGTCAAAGAGATAAACAACTACCTGACATTTAGAAGACATCTGAAGGCAGCCCTGTTCAGAGAAGTTTTTAATGTGTGACATTTTAATGCATTTTTAATCTTTGTTGGAAGCCGCCCAGAGTGGCTGGGGAAGCCCAGCCAGATGGGCGGGGTACAAATAATAAATTATTATTATTATTATTATTATTATTATTATTATTATTATTATTATTATTATTACGGTATACCTGATTTCATTACAAAGTGGAGGTGGGGAGAAAGAATGTAGGAAGGACCATTTGATATGCCTTTGTGGCTTCAATAGCATGGAAAGCTAAACTCTGGTGACTCATGAAAGTTGTCCATCCATCCATTCAACCAAGTGAACCATGCATTGCATACAGGCAGCCCATGATTTTAAGCCTGGTCAATATGTGATTTACAGATGGTATTTAACTCTGAGTAGGCTTGCTAAGATGTATACGACTGAATCAGATAAGTGCTGGATATGAAAACCGGTGGAGGGAATGCTCTTTCATATGTGGTGGACTTATAAAAGGGTAAAAGTGTATTGGAAAATGATCCATAATGAACTGCAAAAAAAAAATTTTTAAAAATGTTTAAAAGTACTTCTCTCCCCCCCAACCATAATCCTTCTGTTGGGGATAATTCAGACTGAAATTCCCAGGTGTTGGGAAAGATGGAGGGCACAAGGAGAAGGGGACGACAGAGGACGAGATGGTTGGACAGTGTTCTCGAAGCTACCAGCATGAGTTTGACCAAACTGCGGGAGGCAGTGAAAGACAGGAGTGCCTGGCATGCTCTGGTCCATGGGGTCACGAAGAGTCGGACACGATTAAACAACTAAACAACAATGTATGCCACTACTGTGGTCCGTGTTTTGTTAGCCCAAAAATGGAAAATGAGTGAGGTCCCAACCAAAGAAGAATGGCAACTTAACTTGACAGAATATGCACAACTTGCAGATATTTATTTATTTTTCAATTTCTATACTGCTTTATATTTTTAATAAAAAATCTCAAAGCTGTTCACAGCATATTAAATCAACAAATCAATAAAACAATAGCCCGGCAATGTTCCTCCGGCTTCATAAGGAGGGCTGGGTGAATCTGGGCCCTGCCCCCTAGGCCAGGTGGAAAGGGCCTTGCGGGCAGCAGCCATCACATTCACAGCCAGGCGACTTAACTTATAGAATAAGAGAACAAGAACATACGTTTAGAGAAGATTGGAAAATGTTTATTGAATATATGGGAAATAACTGTGTATAGCTGAAAAGACTGGCAACATTAAGATAAATATGTCTTGATGGATGTAGTAATGGAATACCAAATGGTACAGTTTTTGTAAAATATTCAGGAATTTATATGTAAAATAAACCATGGAAAGAGAAGAAGGGAAGTCATTGATATTTTAAGGATGTAAAAATGAGTACTTTAAATTGTAAAACAGAAAATTTAATGACAATTTTATATAGATAGATGATAGATAGATGACAGATAGATAGATAGATAGATGATAGATAGATAGATAGATAGATGATAGATAGATTAGATAGATAGATAGATAGATAGATAGATAGATAGATAGATAGATAGATGATGATAGATAGATAGATAGATAGATAGATGATAGATAGATGATAGATGATAGATGATAGATGATAGATAGATAGATGATGATAGATAGATAGATAGATAGATAGATAGATAGATAGATAGATAGATAGACAGATGATAGATAGATAGATGATAGATAGATATAGATAGATAGATAGATAGATAGATAGATAGATAGATAGATAGATAGATAGATAGATAGATGATAGATAGATAGAGATAGATAGATAGATAGATAGATAGATAGATAGATAGATAGATAGCATGGTTAATATGTGTGTATAGACCCATCACACCAAACCTATAAATTACCTGTAAGCATCATATAGATACATGGGTAGGCAAACTGAGGCCCAGGGGCCGGATCCAGTCCAATCGCCTTCTAAATCCAGCCTGCGGACGGTCCGGGAATCAACATGCTTTTACATGAGTAGAATGTGTGCTTTTATTTAAAATGCATCTCTGGGTTATTTGTGGGGCATAGAAATTTGTTCATTCCCCCCCCCCCCCAAAAAATATATAGTCCAGCCCCGCACAAGGGCTGACGTACAGTGGACTGGCCCCCTGTTAGATGTCACTGAAATGTCACTAAAAGGGCAGAACAAGGGCGGGGTGCATGTGCAAAATGAAAGGCAAGCTTTCTCAATGGGTTTCAACAATGCACAATTTCACCTGTGTATGCAGTACCTTGCCACGTAAGGGAAACCTCTTGATTTTAACAAATAAGTATTGCAACCAAACCATGGATATGTTCTCTGGGTACTGATGAACTGTTCCACACAGATCCTTTGCAACACCATGCAAAATCATCTCAAAGCAACAGCCATTATCTAACATCACCTTTAAGCCCCAGATGGAAAAATAAAACAATAGAGGAGACAGGTAATGAAACTGGGGGATACAATTGCTGGCAGAATACAATGACTACCCTTTCCCCCCAAACCCCACCACCTCCAGTAATGTTTCTGTGGTTCAAGCTAAAATGTCCAAATTGCAATTATCAGCTATTAAACATGGGGGTAGGTATTTTCTGCATTATGAACAATAAAAGTTTCCCATTTGGTATCACGGGGGGTGAATTTGTGATATTTCAATGCAATATTACAGACATAAAGAGCAAGTTTTCTTGCAGGTATTTCACAATGACAGACAAATCGTCAACAAACTGTTATTTCCAAAGATGTTTCAATGTCACCTTATCCTGGATTTCTGATATAAATGCCCTGGGACCTCATAATTAGGCTTTATGTTCTGCTTCCAAGCATGTGAAACACATAGTTCCATTAAGCTGGCACCTCTTCCTTTAATTTCTCGAAGAGTAGTTTGTTTTTTCCCCTCCACAGTCTTCAAGATTTTATGGCTCTTATGACTCACTGGCTAAAACAGGCACGATCTTTCACACTCGGTGCCATTCTAAGTTAAAACACTGTTTTGATTCTCTGAAAAGAAATCATGTAACAGTGGTGCAAGAAAATGGCAGAGGTGTGAATTGGCCATTGTACATAATTTAGGAGAGGTGTGAATTGACCATTTCAGGTTGGGCCTTTCCTGCAGCAACATCCAGTTGACAGCTCTTGGCAGATGCACGGCACAGAAATTTACCCATCAGTTGCAATTCTTTATACATGTGGCACAGTGGCTTCCCAATTTCTTACGAAGGAGGTTACAGGAGTGCAAGTTTATCCTTGATTTGGAAGAAACCTCTCTTTGTTTCCCCGTGTCCTCAGGGGTTCCTCACAGGCTACCATTTTGTTGACTGTTGTCATAAGGCAGGATTAGCCACTCCAGCTCCCATAATCCCATGATCTGGCAAGGATCGTGTTGACACAAACATGTCCTCAGGCAATGGAAAACTTTCATACGGCCACTTCCCACGTGGATGTTCATTCCTTTTAAAAAATATTTTATTAATTTTCCAAAAGTAAAACAGCAGCAATACAAATTCAAAACTGAACAAAAGAAATTGACTTCCCCCAATCCCTTCCTTGGTTCCATTATTTATCAGCATATCACATGGCCATTGTAAATTTAAAAACCATTAAAATTACTTATTGTCCAGTCATAATGTCTTTACAAGTATTCCTAAAATCCTGCTAATGTGTTAACCTGTGTACATTGCTTCTGTCTATATGTAATAAAGTCCTTCCAATCTTTTTAAAATTCATTGTCATCTCTTCCTCTTAGTTTCTTTGTCAATTTTGCCATTTCAGCATATTCCATTAATTTAACTTGCCAATCTTCTTTGGCTAGGACACCTTCTTTCCAATGTTGTGCTAGTAGTATTCTTGCGGCCGTAGTTGCATACATAAATAAGTTATTTTGTAATCTTGGTAAGTCCACTCCTGTAATACCTAATAGGAAAGCTTCTGGTTTTTTATCAAATGTTTTTTCAACATCTTCTTCATTTCATTATGAATCATTTCCCAATAATTCTTTGCAATTTTACAATCCCACCACATGTGGAAAAAAATGTCCCTTCTGTTGTTTTACATTTCCAACACTTGCTTTCTTTAATTTACATTTTTGCTTATGTGACTGGAGTTAGATACCATCTATACATCATTTTCTTTCATCGCCTCACATGCTGTAAATTTTATCTCACTCTTCAAATGTTCATTTATCAGGTGTTCATTTCCTGATGACTGCAAACCAAAGCCCTATTCACACATTGTTTGTGCATAATATATTAGTGTCAGAGGGCCACACTTTTAGCCCTTCCACTTCCATCAGGTAGCCCATCCACTTCTTCCTTTGGCATCCAGGTAAGGCATATAATTCTTCCAATGCACAATTCCACACATGTAGGTCTTCATGGGGTCATGACATGTGCACAACTGTCTCAAGGGCATGGTGCTTGCATGCTGGAAATTCTTTGCGGAAAACTGTGTGGTTGCAGAAAGACTCAGCAGTGGGAGTGGGGTTAAAAGCATGGCCGACACAGATATGCATAGATATGCCCTAAATGTAAATAACATGTGAATAGGGCTGTGTGAATTCAGTATCAGAGTTCTAGCACCACGGACAGTGCAGTCATATCAGGTTAGAGCATAGCTATACATTATAGCAAAGGGACGTGGGTGGCGCTGTGGGTTAAACCACAGAGCCTAGGACTTGCTGATCAGAAGGTTGGCGGTTCGAATCCCCGCAACGGGGTGAGCTCCCGTTGCTCGGTCCCTGCTCCTGCCAATCTAGCAGCTCAAAAGCACGTCAAAGTGCAAGTAGATAAATAGGTACCGCTCTGGCAGGAAGGTAAACGGCGTTTCCGTGTGCTGCTCTGGTTCGCCAGAAGCGGCTTAGTCATGCTGGCCACATGATCCGGAAGCTGTACGCCGGCTCCCTCGGCCAATAAAGCGATATGGGCGCTGTAAGCCCAGAGTTGGTCACGGCTGGACCTAATGGTCAGGGGTCCCTTTACCTTTACCTTATACATTATAGCAGGCTTCCTCAAACTCGGCCCTCCAGATGTTTTTGGCCTACAAGTCCCATGATCCCTAGCTAGCAGGACCAGTGGTCAGGGATGATGGGAATTGTAGTCTCAAAACATCTGGAGGGCTGAGTTTGAGGAAGCCTGCATTATAGCTACTCATACAGGAATTTATTGACTTTGGAATTCTGTAGGTCCCTCTTCCGGGGATCCCTCGGCCCACAAGCAAGGGAAACTGGAGCGGCTTAAAGCAAAAGTTCACCCCTTGCATGCCCTGCTATCCCAGAGAGGTCAGTATCAAGGGTTGAACACGGCCCCACAGGCCTCTTTATCTGGCTGCCAGGACTCTCTCAAGGCCACCCCTCCCTTCTCAGCCCAGCTTCACACCCTCCTTGAGTGTTTTTGCCAGGCTGGAATGAGTCCTTGAATTCTCTAGTTCTGGTTCGGAAGAGTAGGAATATATACAGTACCTAAGAAAAGGAGCCACATTGCTGCCTCACTACTGGCCATACAGAGCGGAAGCAGGAGAGAGTTGTAATTTGAGAGTTCAGAAAGCCAGGAGACAGCTGATTCATAATGCCAAGCAGCCAGAAGAGGACTTCTGAGGTACAGAAGAAATGCCCAAACTAAGTCCAGGAGTCACGAAACATAAATGCATGTGCGAATTATCCTATAGGTGCAAGTCCAGAGTTGTGCATAAGGACCCATGGGTTTGGTACAATGAGATTGACTATCCCAGTGTTCTAACTATTGTTGTCATGGCCAAAAATATACATCTGGGATAGAGCTGGGCTCAAATTTCTCAGAAGACTTTTTTTGTAGTAAAATTTCTGACACTTCTCCACCCACCTGCAAACAGGCCCCTTTGCAGAACGTCCTCCATTTGTGCACTATTCTCTCTGTGTGGTAGCCTATGTCCTAGAATGACTCTAGCTCTGGGGCATTGCGGAGGATGCAACATGGTGGCTTGGCTACCAATGCACTTGCTCCTGCAATCGGGTGAGGGTGAGAAAGAGGCTGTGCTACTGACACGGTTTATGTTGAGCCTCAGCCTTGGGAAACAGTTAGAGATGTTCTCCTTCTCCTGGAGAAATTCAGTGAAATGCCCCCACCCTGGGGAAAAACATCTCTGCCCACAAACAGAGTGGAGAATTTCATGCACAGCTCCCACAGCCTGGAGAGCTCAGTTGGTTACAGCATGCTGCTGATAATGCCAAGTTTATGGGTTCAATTGCCATATGGGACAGCTGCATATTCTTGCAATGCAAGGGGCCAGACTAGATGACCATCAGGGTCCCTTCCAACTCTACAGTTCTATGATCTATGGGCTATATGAGGTACATGTATCTGTTGAGATTTCTATTCCATCTTAAGGTGCAGACAGGTGTAACTGTTGCGTGTCATATGTCTGTTTACATTCCAGCACAGCTTGCTGGGAACTTCCGTTGTGTATAGCTTTTGCTTTTCCTGTTCTCTCTGGGACGACGAGAGAGAGAGACGACATGTTTCTTTGTCCTGATTTATGATTAATAAATCTGTAGTTGTAGTATGCTTCCACAAGCCTCACGGCTATTCTGTGTGTGCAGTTCGCTCTGCTGATAGTGTGCCCTGGCTTTGAAGCCCAGGTCGCTGATTAATGTCGGAGCAGAGGCCAATGGGTCTTTGCAGCGGGACAGCTGGAAGGGGATGGCTCCGCTGGGGCTAGCCAGCTGGCCTCCTGGCCCTCTGCATGTTGACAGTATCAGGCTCACATAAGCAACTAATCCTGCTATGCATGTATTTTTACTCTTTTTTTATCATATACAGTCGTATCTTGGTTCTCAAACGCCTTGCGACTCGAATGTTTTGGCTCCTGAATGCCGCAAACCCGGAAGTGAGTGTTCCACTTTGCGAACATTTTTCGGAAGCTGAACGTCCGATATGGCTTCCATGCTTTCGATTAAGTGCAGGAAGCTCCTGCAGCCAATCGGAAGCCACGTCTTGGTTTCGAACATGTTCAGAACCTGAACGGACTTCCGGAATGGATTCCATTTGAGAACCAAGGTACAACTGTATCATATTATTGTATTATGAAAGGTGCCTACAAAATATCCCTCCTCTTATACACTTAATGTGAACTTCTGAAAGCATAAGCAAGAGATGTCGCACTAGCCGTAATGTGTGAGAAACCCCTATACTATTTATTCATGATACAACATCTAGAGTATTATTATTTCCCCAGTGTCGGTGGAAGAGAGGACTGTCTGGTTTCACTGACTGCCACAAAAGCTTCTGCACCTTCCCGGTGATTTGTAATACTTTTAAAAATGCAGTGTGACAATAACACAACTTGTAATCAACAGAGGTTGAAAGACCAGGTAGGGATGGTATTTCGGAATGCAACAGAAATGCTGAAACACAGATAAAGAAATACATTTTTGGATGCCATCTTAAAATCAGCAGGCTACACGTCCCCTTTTAAACCAAGGCAAAGTAACTGCAGGTGGAAGAAAACCTTTGTAGGAAGGAATCATTCGGCGGGGCGGGGAAAGGGAGAGAAAGTGCCTAGCATTGCTTTTCTGTAGAAATGTCGAGACGGTGCTCCAATTATTCAGAGGCATATCTCAAAACCTATACATTTCAAGTGGAGAAACATTCATTTGACATTTTAATCCTAACAGATATACATTATGCAAAAAGAGAGCAGGAAGAATCTACTTTCTGCTGCCAGTCCTTGAGCAAAGAGAAGGCGATGAATATGATAAATATTTTATTTGCTCCTTCATGTGTAGCTGGGATGTCATCATAAACAAGACTCAGTAACCTGTGTTCTACACTTGTCAGGGGAAAAAATGGATAAAAGAAGAATGGAAGGCAGGAAGAAAATGCATTACTCTTAATGCTGATCTAACGCAGGGCTCTTTATAAGGAACTGCCCTTTCTGCTTCTAAGGTTAAATAAATGTGTTTATCTTGGTCTTGAGGATCATGCCATCCCCCCATTACCTAAACATTAAGACTCCCCTTGAAATATTTCATTCCACTCTCCATGGAATGAATCCAGCAGCGTTGATTCAGGTATAAATTCAGAAAGTTGTTTCCTTTGGCGAGAGAACAGATTGATATTCAAAAAAGAGCACCGAAGGATAAAACCGAATAGAATGATATGTTAATAATCTGCTTTTTTTTTTTACATTAAACCCTGTGAGTGAAACTAGGATAGTTCCGATGAAGCAAAATATGTTGCAGGAAAAGTAGATGTTAAAGATTTGCTATGTTCCTACTTTTACCGTTTGATGTGCAAAAACACTGTGAGGAACTACGAGCCTTAGGAACATCAGAATAGCATTATTATTATTATTATTATTATTATTATTATTATTATTAACCTCCCTTCATCCAAGGATCACAGGGCGGTTTACAAAGTTCAGTTGTGGTGGTGGAGCGCTACATGTAGAGGGATGGTGCAGGCCTTGGGCCTTCCTGCCTGTGTGACACCTCCCTCTTCTGTTCTCTCCCTGCAGACACATAACCTGATTGACAATGTGATTGTAGGCTCCTCAGTCCTGGGCAACCAGGCAGTCTGCGATGGGCAGGACTCACAACATCTCTCTGCTGTGTCTGAGGTAGCGCCTAGTAGTCTCGTAATCTGGTGAACTGGGTTTGCTTCCCCACTCCTCTGTTAGTTTCTGTTTTCCTCACTGTGCAGCTGCTTGCAGTCACAGGACTGTTTACATTCCACAGAGTCCAGATACTGTTGGATTCTCACAGGAAAGGGAGACGGGATGTGATGTTACTGGTTTCCTGTTTCCTTTGTTCTTTCGTTTCCTTTGTTCAGTTGCTCTCTGCTTCTCATAGAGAGAACATGTATATTTCGTTGCTCTCTGCATAGTTTAGTAATAAAGTATAGCAATGTAGCTCATACCTGCCTCATCCATCCGTTGTGGACTTTGTTGTTTTAATGCTCTGCTGGGCTCAAAGGAAGATGAGCCTTATCAGCTCGGACGACCGGAGCTGAAATTCCAATATACTCCACATGCAGCTACTGGGTGACCATGGGCTAATCACACTTCTCTTTGAGGGCCAGCAGCCATTGTACAATGGAAGCAGTTCGGGGAGCAGAGAAGTCTCGGGAGCTGGCCTTACAGCTGAGCAGCCTTGCTTCCCTGTTCAGTACAGTAATTTGATTCACTGAAATTGTAAATGTTTGTATGCATTACCATGTGTTTAAATTTGGTTGGTTGGTAGTGTTCTCTAATAGTTCCCATGTGATTGGCTAACGTTGGTCACATGGGTGGTATCTAGTGAAGGAGAAACTCCATTTATGTGCAGCAAGATGAAAATGTTTTAGAATCCACTGTGAAGACTGCTAAGTGGAATAGAGTGTTGGAGTGCTTCTTCACTGCTTGAAAGAAAGAGAGCAAAGCTGCAGGAGAAGATAAATGTGGAAATATCTCATAGGAGCTGCAAGGCATGGCCTAATTGAGATACAGAAGGCTGAGTGCTGAGCTTTAGAAAGAGGAAAATACAGGTGTTTGGAATTTAGAAGAACAGACTGAAAGCTTGTGCTTGGAGAAGCATGTGACTGTAAATATTATGTTTTCATCTATAAGTTGCTGTGTTGTTGTTGTTTAGTCGTTTAGTCATGTCCGACTCTTTGTGACCCCATGGACCAGAGCACGCCAGGCACTTCTGTCTTCCACTGCCTCCCACAGTTTGGTCAAACTCATACTGGTAGCTTCAAGAACACTATCCAACCATCTCGTCCTCTGATTTCCTTAAGAATGGAGAGGTTTGATCTTCTTGCAGTCCATGGGACTCTCAAGAGTCTCCTTCAGCACCATAATTCAAAAGGATCAATTCTTCGGCGATCAGCTTTCTTTATGGTCCAGCTCTCACTTCCATACATCACTACTGGGAAAACCATAGCTTTAACTATGTGGACCTTTGTTGGCAAGGTGATGTCTCTGCTTTTTAAGATGCTGTCTAGGTTTGTCATTGCTTTTCTCCCAAGAAGCAGGCGTCTTTTAATTTCGTGACTGCTGTCACCTTCTGCAGTGATCATGGAGCCCAAGAAAGTAAACTCTCTCACTGCCTCAATTTCTTCCCCTTCTATTTGCCAGGAGGTGATGGGCCCAGTGGCCATGATCTTCGTTTTTTTGATGTTGAGCTTCAGACCATATTTTGCGCTCTCCTTTTCACCCTCATTAAAAGGTTCTTTAATTCCTCAAGGGGGCTTACCAGGAATATACTCCAATCTGAACAAAGCCAGATTGGATTGCTTAAGTAAAGAGATTCAAACGAATCTCCCAACTTGCTTCCTGCTATATATTGGGGAATGTACTCTGCTGCTGACTCGCAAGCGTGAGTTAGGAAGGATACTATTAAATCAATATATCATCTCCTGGTATCTACCACATTCCCACACATACCAGGAAGAAGAAGTGTGAGGTAGCAGAGAGGTCAGCTTAGTGCAAACAGGAGTGCTGGATTGGCTCTGAGAGTTAATTTACAATGTTCCTAACTCACCAATGCTTTGCCCCCACCTCCTTGGTCTCCTGTTCTTGTTTAATGCATCCAAGAGCAGGCCTTTGGGCCATTCAGTGAATCTTGCCCCCACATTCCTTCCCCCCCTCCAAATAATATTTATTATTTTCCATACATAAACATAACAAAAGAAAAAGTTGACAATAATAAAGAAAAGAAAAAGAAACAGAAAAAAGAAAAAGAAAAAAGAATATGAAACATAAAATAGAACAAACCATCACTATACTAACACTTAATTAATAAATTAAAATCCATCTTCATAAACATTATTATTTCACTTCCTCAAGTCTCTTCCATCTGAATTCCTTAGTAATTATATGTAGCAGCTTCCAGTATCATTATTTCATAAAACCACATCACAGTCATAATCATATTTCCTAACTTTTCTTATTGTACATTTTCTTATTTAATTATTTAATCCCAATTTAGTCCTAGGCCTAATTGATTCTTTCAAGTGATTACATATCTTTAATATTACAATATTTATTCAGATAGTCTTTAAATTTCTTCCAGTCTTCTTGGTGTTCCTCTTCTTTCTAGTCGCGGATTCTCCCGGTGAGATCAACCAGCTCCATAAACTCCATCATCTTCATCTGCCATTCTTCTACCGTTTTGCCCCCACATTCCTCCATGCTCTTCCATCTTCCTCCACCCCCAAAAGCTCTGAAATGTACCCAGGAGTTTTCCCAGTCAATGCATCTTCATGACAGGAAAAGCTGATTCTGTTGAATTCCTGTTAAGAGAACAGAGCTTCTTCTAACAAAAAGGTGGCATCCCATAATAGGAAAGGATGAATCCAAATAGTATATACTGGGTGGAAATACACGTTAAGGCGTTATTAGCTAGAATACAGTCAGCTGGGAATGTATTTTATTGCAAACTGCATTTCAATGCTGGCGGTGTTTAACAATGCCAAAGCAATAGCGTGCAGAACACTCAAAAAGAATTTAATAAAATCTTCTGAACAGGGTTCTTGCACCTTCCCCGCTAATGTACTTATATGAATAGTCGTTGTATTATCAATCACACGGTAATGATTGTCTCTTTCAAACAGAAGAATTCCAAATGCCAGCAAATGTCTAGGAATTATATTAAAACAAATGTTCATTTAAAGGCAAATTGGTTAACATTTCACTTACTGTTGTGTATCGGAGAGTGGAATTGAATTAGATGGCAAAAAATAATAATTTCTTCTTTGCTAGGTAGACTCGCTTGGATTTTTTTATGGTACTCTCCTTTCCCTTCATATGTACACTTACTTCCCTACATAAAGAGATTAGGATAAAAGAGAAGAAGAGAAGAGTTTGGATTTGATATCCCGCTTTATCACTACCCGAAGGAGTCTCAAAGCGGCTAACAATCTCCTTTCCCTTCCTCCCCCACAACAACCACTCTGTGAGGTGAGTGAGGCTGAGAGACTTCAGAGAAGTGTGACTGTCCCAAGGTCACCCAGCAGCTGCATGTGGAGGAGCGGAGACGCGAACCCGGTTCCCCAGATTACGAGACTACCGCTCTTAACCACTACACCACACTGGCTCTCAAAGTCATTCATTTGATTTGATAGGCCAGCCTTTGCTAGACTAGGCCAGACTTCATTAGCAGTGGCTGCTGTGAGTTGCAGTCCAAAATGTCTGCAGAATGCCAGGTTGACATTCAGTTTCAGATCATGCACATATGGCTGCAGAAGAGGAACGGATGGGAATGTTGATGTCAGGGTAGAGAAAGCAGAGCTAAGAAGCTCAAATCATATAGATGACTGTCATCGTTCTTTGGAAATTAAACCAATGTCCAAACTTTAACATTTACTTACAGCAACTTATAAGTAGAGACATCACCTTGCCAACAAAGGTCCATATAGTAAAAGCTATGGTTTTCCCAGTAGTGATGTATGGAAGTGAAAGCTGGACCATAAAGAAGGCTGATCGCCAAAGAATTGATGCTTTTGAATTATAGTGCTGGAGGAGACTCTTGAGAGTCCCATGGACTGCAAGAAGATCAAACATATCCATTTTGAAGGAAATCAGCCCTGAGTGCTCACTGGAAGGACAGATCCTGAAGCTGAGACTCCAATACTTTGGCCACCTCATGAGAAGAGAAGACTCCCTTGAAAAGACCCTGATGCTGGGAAAGATTGAGGGCACAAGGAGAAGGGGATGACAGAGGAGAAGATGGTTGGACAGTCTTCTCAAAGCTACCAGCATGAGCTTGATCAAACTATGGGAAGCAGTGAAAGACAGGAGTGCCTGGCGTGCTCTGGTCCATGGGGTCACGAAGAGTCGGACACGACTAAACGACTAAACACAAAAAGAATAAAGACACAAAAAGCTTCTTTTAAAAGTAGTAAGAAGTTTACTCACATTCAGTTCACAGTTGGAACCCTGAAGGCTTTAGCTTTAGCTTAGCTTAGCTTTAGCTTAGAGTTACAGAAGAGGGTTGGAGTTCATCCCATATGGGAATGAGCCCATGTCCTTTTGGCTGAGAGCCAGCAGACAGCAAAATACATCAGTATCAAGAGGAAGAAGAGTCAAAAAAGAGAGAGATGGCTGCATGACCAGCCCCTTTTATGGGGTCTCCCAGGGTCATGCCCACCTACCTGGTCACACGCAGGGGAAGGAAGCTCCAGACCAGGTGTGACAGGAAGTCCTCCTGGCTGGAGTAACACCCCTCTGCATGTCCACTCTGGGCAAACAGGAAGTGTTGTACTTGACTGCTTTTGTTACATCCCACAGTAAGCAGCTGTGACCCACCTGCCAGGAAGCTAATATAATGACTCTGCCACAGCCAGCAAGCCACTTCTGTTCTTAGCTCCCCTTAAGGATAGATAAATCTGCCCATTTCAGTTACTCTTGATTTCTGATTTTCACTGCTGTAAGTTCCATTTGCCACATATTCACTTACGCTTGCTTTAAACACACACACACACACACACACACACACACACACTCTTTTAGAAACTTCCATGAAAAATTGTACATATATACATTTTTTTGTACACAATTGTATTAGGGGAAAATTCATTTTGGCAAGGAATTTCCCCCTAATACAATGGGTTTCTGTGCGTGATTTCTGTATGCATTTCTGTGTGCACTTTCTACCCACTTTCTAATTATTTGCTCACAGCACATTGCAAAATGCAAACACACACACACACCGGCCAGATTTTCAAAGGCAAACTGTTGTTTTGATTAATACATTGGCTTGGGAAGTGTGAATCTGTTACATTTGCACTAAACTGAAGCAAATTAATCTCCCTCCTATCCGTATCTACTAGGACTGTATATACAGCTTGGACAAATTCAGTATCATTCTCCTTAGTGTTTTGATTTGTTGCTTAACATCCAGCCTGAATCTAGGTTCTAGGGAATCAAAGCTTGCCCACCACTTTGTTATATTTCCTTGGTTCTAATAAGGTATGTCATTCATTTGTCCCCCAACCCCACTCCTGGCCCAAATCTATCCCCCTGTCTCCTGGTTACAGACATGCAGAAGCAAATACAAGTGCAGAACCTCACCTGCCACTCTCAAAGGAGGAATTTTGTAGGATCATAGATATTCACTAAGATCTCCTAGCTGGGCACCTGAAGGAGTGTCTCCACCCCCATCGTTCAGCCCGGACACTGAGATCCAGCTCCAAGGGCCTTCTGGTGGTTCCCTCATTGCGAGAAGTGAGGTTACAGGGAACCAGACAGAGGGCCTTCTCGGTAGTGGCGCCCGCCCTGTGGAATGCCCTCCCTTCAGATGTGAAAGAAATAAGTAGCTATCTTGTCTTTAAAAGACATCTGAAGGCAGCCCTGTTTAGGGAAGCTTTTAATATTTAATGCTGTATTATTTTTAACATTTGATTGTAAGCCACCCAGAGTGGCTGGAGAAACTCAGCCAGATGGGCAGGGTATAAATAAATAAATATTATTATTATTATTATTATTATTATTATTATTATTATTATTATTATTATTGGCATAGGAGCCAACTCCTAGGAGCCGAGGTTCAACCCCCACCCACCCAAATAATATTTGAGGGGGCCACCACCTCAAAGTTGATGGGCGTTGCCTTTCAAATGCTCTTAGGCATGGTCGGTCAATTGGTACCAAAGAGAGATAAGACATTTTTTATGTATGCAACCACAGCAGCAAGAATCCTGTTGGCAAAGTATTGGAAGACGCAAGAATTACCTACTCTGGAAGAATGGCAGACGAAGGTGACGGAATATATGGGACTGGCAGAGATGACCGGCAGAATCCGTGACCAGAGGAAGGAGACAGTGGAGGAGGACTGGAGGAATTTTAAAATATATCTTAAAAACTATTGTAAAATTGTGGACTGATAAGATGTTAAGGGGTAAGAAACAAAGAATTACAGCTGTAAATGTTAAAACTTACGTAAATTTAAAAGAGATTTGATTAAAAATTGACCGAAGGGTTGCTTAAAAAATGCTAAAATAAGGATGTGGTGAAAGGAAGGTATGGGGAAGTCAATTTTTTTGTGGTTTGTTTTTGATGTATGTGGCTTGTTTTGTATTGTCTTTTGTATGTGTAAAAAACCAATAAAAATTTTATAAAAAAAAAAACACAAAAAAAAACAAATGCTGGAATGTAAACAGACATGTGACACGCAACAGTTCCACACGTCTGCTCCTTAAGGTGGAATGGAAATCTCAACAGTATGTAGGCAAAACAAATGGTAAGAGAAACTCACTCAGTGTCACTCATAAACCACATGGGAATGGATGGGGGGGCGTTCTACATTGTACAGTGGTGCCCCGCAAGACGAATGCCTCGCAAGATGGAAAACCCGCTAGACGAAAGGGTTTTCCGTTTTTGAGTTGCTTCGCAAGACGAATTTCCCTATGGGCTTGCTTTGCAAGACGAAAATGTCTTGCGAGTCTTGCCATTTTTTTCCACTCCCCCCCCTTTTCTAAGCCGCTAAACCGCTAATAGCCTTTTAGCAGCTCAGCCACTAAGCCTTTAATAGCCGCTAAGCCGCTAAGCCGCTAAACCGCTAATCCGCTAATAGCGCTAATCCGCTAAGCCGC
Organism: Podarcis muralis; assembly: GCF_964188315.1. Lineage (NCBI taxonomy): Eukaryota > Metazoa > Chordata > Lepidosauria > Squamata > Lacertidae > Podarcis > Podarcis muralis. The sequence goes on along the minus strand of NC_135664.1, from coordinate 15,208,811 downwards.
TAATGGGCTTGCTTCGCAAGACGAAAAAACCGCTAGACGAAGAGAATCGCGGAACGGATTCTTTTCGTCTTGCGAGGCACCACTGTATCCAGTATTCTGATGATATATTAATCTTAAACTGCAGCCCCTAATTTTCTCTTTTTCATGCTTCTTTGCCTTCTGATGCACACAGCAAGCTCTTCCTGCTTCTCTCCTCACATCAATCTACCCATAACAACTAACACACATTCAGGTCAAGTACATGCTAGCAGTATTTGGGTGAACTGCATGAACCAAAGCTAAGCACTTTTCAGTCCTGTGCATTTATGCGCTTGCTTGTATCTTTCCCATTGCAATCAACGTGTCTTAAAGGTGTTTAATTTTGGCAGGCTCATTCCGTCTTTTCTTTTTTTAATCCTTATCTCATCTTCACCTCTTTCTGTTTTTTGCAGTTATTGAAAGAGGCTTTGAAGCACACCAAGAGATCCCCCTTATCTTAATTAATGTGATGGAACTCTGTTCTCTGCAAACAGTACTATTTGCCATTGCGGAGCGCTGCCCTGATAGGTAGCAAGCCGAAAGCAGGTGCTGGAATTGTCAAGTGCCCAGCAATCCCAATGACTGTGTTGGTGAAACAGCTGAAACCTCTTCTCCTGGGGTTTTTAATCAACATTGTTAACAGCCTTATCTTTGCTGGTAGCAAAGGAGTTCATCAGTGGTCCATTTCAATTGTTCTCATCTAATACGCATTGCTCGGCTGGAACTTTTCCTCCTTAAGGGACGCCCAGGTGGATAAAAGAGATACGCTTTATGAAGTTATCCTGGTTAAATGGGGCAATTAATTTCAAAAGCGGCTTGGATATCTTGCAGAATGGCATCATGCTCAAGGATGGGATCCGAGAACCAGCGGCGGAGGAAGCTGCTCGGGCACCTGGGGTGCTGCACCCAGGGGTGGGGCAAGCCACCCATAGGGGCGGGCTGTACCGTGGGGCCTCCAGAGTCTGCCTGCCTCTTCCCACTCAGCTGCCCTACAGCTGGGGGGGGGGAGCAGCAGGAGGACCATTTGGGCAGCGCGGATCCTGCTTGTGCCCAAGCGCGTGCCCAGGAAAGACATGTGGCTTGGGCATGCTGCAGGCCCCGCGGTGAGTGCCACCCAGCATTTTGTCACCCCCTTCAGTGGTGACACCCAGGGTGGTCCACACCCACCGCACCCCCTTCCTCCATCTGGGGCAGACCATCAGTGCATGCTTCAGTCTTCTCCTTCCTGTTAAAGGTAGAGGTAAAGGGACCCCTGACCATTAGGTCCAGTCATGACCGACTCTGGGGTTGCGGCCCTCATCTCGCTTTATTGGCTGAGGGAGCCAACGTACAGCTTCTGGGTCGCGTGGCCAGCATGACTAAGCCGCTTCTGGCGAACCAGAGCAGCGCACGGAAATGCTGTTTACCTTCCCGCTGGAGCGGTACCTATTTATCTACTTGCACTTGGATGTGCTTTCGAACTGCTAGGTGGGCAGGAGCAGGGACCGAGCAATGGGAGCTCACCCTGTACACGGGGATTTGAAGCACTGACATTCTGATCAGTAAGCCCTAGGCTCTGTGGTTTAACCCACAGCACCACCTGCATCCCTCCTTCCTGTTACGTACATCTTTAACATACAGTGGTACTTTGGGTTAAGAACTTAATTCATTCTGGAGGTCCGTTCTTAACCTGAAACTGTTCTTAACCTCAGGTACCACTTTAGCTAATGCGGCCTGCCGCTGCTGCCGCGCTGCCGCAGTGCAATTTCTGTTCTCATCCTGAAGCAAAGTTCTTAACCCTAGGTTCTATTTCTGGGTTAGTCTGTAACCTGAAGTGTCTGTAACCTGAAACATCTTTAACCCGAGGTACCACTGTATTTGTTGTTGTTTAGTCATGTCCGACTCTTCGTGACCCCATGGACCAGAGCACACCAGGCACTCCTGTCTTCCACTGCCACCCGCAGTTTAGTCAAACTCATGTTAGTAGCTTCAAAAACACTGTCTAACCATCTCATCCTCTGTCGTCTCCTTCTCCTTGTGCCCTCAATCTTTCCCAACATCAGGGTCTTTTCCAGGGAGTCTTCTCTTCTCATGAGGTGGCCAAAGTATTGGAGCCTCAGCTTCAGGTTCTGTCCTTCCAGTGAGCACTCAGGGCTGATTTCCTTCAGAATTGAGAGGTTTGATCTTCTTGCAGTCCATGGGACTTTCAAGAGTCTCCTCCAGCACCATAATTCAAAAGTATCAATTCTTTGGCAATCAGCCTTCTTTATGGTCCAGCTCTCACTTCCATACGTCACTACTGGGAAAACCATAGCTTTAACTATACGGACCTTAGCTTCTCCGAAAAATTTGGTTGCTTGTGTCAGTCACTTCCGTATAAGATATAAAAAAGGGGGGAATATTCACAACATGAATGCAAATATAGTTTCCGATAAACACATAAATACTGTTTACCCAGTTTATTATTTCTGCTACTCTTTTAAATCACTCATTCAATCAATAAATCAATAAAGCAACATGTTTCCTTAGGAACAATGCAAGTTATGTTATCTACAGTCATTCATAGCTGCTTTGGGCTATGGCCTTGGTGTTTGGATTTCTTCAATACATAGCAACAGCTTATCTCCCTGTGAATAGGGCTGCACCTTGCAAATAGCAGGTGACATTTGTTAACACCACTGATACCATTCAAGAGTCAGTGAGATGCCAGTTGTCATATAAAGGTATCTATTTGTGCTCTTGCTGTATTTAGTTAAATAACATGGAGCAAGGCAGGCTTCATGTAATATCTGAAGCATCACTCGTTGGCTATTATTAAAGTGTGCCCCACAAGATATATTGCTTAACGTAACCAACCTGTTGAATTGGTTTATTTCTTACATACCTTCCAGCATTTTGCCAATGAAAATAGAGATGCCCTATTCCATAGTAGAAATAATAATTATATTATTTATACCCCACCCATCTGACTACCATGGATTGCTGTGGGTCAGGCTGGGTGGCCTAGAGTGATCTGCGGCTGTCAGAGGGCAGGGCAGGAGGCAGAAAGACCCATGAAAAGGCCAAGCATAATTCTGGTTGCATCTTTCCTGGAGAAGGTTGGAGCCTGATGTCACCCAACTCTTCCTCCTACCTGGTACCCCATCCCTGAAGCAGCATCTGTAGGATCCTGTGGTTTACAGGGTGCTCATTCCAAAGGGGTTTCCCAGCAAAGAAGCCCCCGTGAAGGAACACCCCACAAAATTGAACCCCCTCCTCTCAGTCAGGTGGGGGGGGGAGACTCCTTCATCCCAGTAGTATGTTTAATTGTGTTTTTTGTTTTTTAAAATATATAATTAAACATAAGCACACCCTCCAGCATTTCTCTGATGGAAACAGAGACTTCCTATTCGATAACAAAGACCAACACCAGCTCCCAGTACGTTTCCGAGCACAATTCAAAGTGTTGGTGCTGACCTTTAAAGCCCTAAACGGCCTCGGCCCAGTATACGTGAAGGAGCATCTCCACCCCCATCGTTCTGCCCGGACACTGAGGTCCAGCTCTGAGAGCCTTCTGGCAGTTCCCTTGCTGCGAGTAGCCAAGTTACAAGGAACCAGGCAGAGGGCCTTCTCGGTAGTGGCACCCGCCCTGTGGAATGCCCTCTCATCAGATGTCAAAGAGAACAACAACTACCTGACTTTTAGAAGACATCTGAAGGCAGCCCTGTTTAGGGAAGCTTTTAATGTTTGATGTATTACTGTATTTTAATATTCTGTTGGAAGAGTGGCTGGGGAAACCCAGCCATATGGGCGGGCTATAAATAATAATTTATTATTATTATTATTATTATTATTATTATTATTATTATTATTATTAAATTACTACAACAAAACAACAACAATTGTATTATTTATACCCTGCCTGTCTGACTGGGCTGCCCCAGCTACTCTGGGCAGCTTCCAAGATATATAAACCATAATAAAACAGAAAACATGAACAACTTCCTTATTACAGGGCTGCCTTCAGATGTCTTCTAAAGGGTGTATAGTTTCTTATCTTCTTGACTTGCGGGGGGGGGGGGGGTCGCCTAACCATACCCTCCAACATTTCCGAAGTGGAAGTGAGACATTCTGGGATCATAGCAGAAACTGGGACAGCTTCTTTAAATCTGGGACTGTCCCTGGAAAACAGGAACACTTGGAGGGTCTTTTATTATACTGCACAGGTAGGAAAACTCAAGCCTGGGAGTTCAAATGCGGACCTCTAGGCTTCTCTGTCTGGCCCATGGGATGTTCACCAGGCACCTCCCCCTCCCAGACACCCCTCTCTCATTCGGCAACACCCATCACCTCCCTTGAGTGTTGAGTGGGCCTGGCTAGAAAGTGCCATTGAGCTCTGATAATGCTGGATGGAGGAGAGAGCGGAATATGTAGAAACTGGCCCTGTTTACATTCATGTTTGCTTCTTGCCCTGCCCGCCCGCATGTGACCCTCCCCCAAGAGGCTACCCAAAAATGAATGTGGTCCTCAGGCTGCGGAAAGTTCGCCAGCCGTGTAAATCAGGCACCCCAAAACTCGGCCCTCCAGATGTTTTGGGACTACAACTCCCATCATCCCTGACCACTGGTCCTGTTAGCTAGGGATGATGGGAGCTGTAGTCCCAAAACATCTGGAGGGCTGAATTTGGGGGTGCCTGCTGTAAAGGATACATATCCTATTAAAATCACCTTTAAATGACTCTAAGTTAAACTGAGGGACGCGGGTGGCGCTGTGGGTAAAACCTCAGCGCCTAGGACTTGCCGATCACATGGTCGGCGGTTCGAATCCCCGCAGCGGGGTGCATTCCCATCGTTCGGTCCCAGCGCCTGCCAACCTAGCAGTTCGAAAGCTCCCCCGGGTGCAAGTAGATAAATAGGGACCGCTTACCAGCGGGAAGGTAAACGGCGTTTCCGTGTGCTGTGCTGGCTCGCCAGATGTAGCTTGTCACGCTGGCCATGTGACCCGGAAGTGTCTGCGGACAGCGCTGGCTCCCGGCCTCTAGAGTGAGATGAGCGCACAACCCTAGAGTCTGGCAAGACTGGCCCGTACGGGCAGGGGTACCTTTAAAAGTTAAACCCCCTTCAGGTATTCGGACTCAACTCTGATGAGCTTGAAGCGGAGAGAGATTCTGCACCATCTGCTGCATCCGAATGGTCTTCAAGGTTGTAATGATAAAGGGAAAACAGGTTATGGATATTATTATTATTATTATTATTATTATTATTATTATTATTACAATCTATTTCCTGCCCTCCGCCCTAAGGTCCCAGGGTAAGTAAACTGTTTAAAGGAGCTGAAGTTTACAGAAATATGTTGCACACAGAGAAAGAGGACTTTTGGAACTAGTGGATGAATCTTCTTATGGCATACATTAGGCAATGCTAGTCATACTCAGAGGAGACCCATTGAAATGAGTAGAATTGTAGAGTTGGAAGGAACCTCAAGGATCTTCTGATCCAACCCCCAGAGCTGGGCCAGATGAGTAGATGTAACTTGAGTCCATTGGATTGATTTCAATGGATAAGCTCTCCTAAGTGTAATGGGTCCAGAGGACGCACATCTTGCTTTTGTTGTTATTGTTGATAGGATCAAGAAAAATAATTTCAACCAGTTTCCAAGTCCTGCTGCAAAGTCATAACTCAGGGCTCAAATTAGAGGCTACCAATCACTTATGTTTTATCTTGTGTTTTATTCCGTGAACTGCCCCTGAGATCTCTTGGTGAAGGGCGGTGTATAAATTTAATAAGCATACAGGTGGTGCTGTGGTCTAAACCTCTTAGCCTCTTGGGCTTGCTGATCGGAAGGTCAGTGGTTTGAATCCCTGCGATGGAGTGAGCTCCCGTTGCTCTGTCCCAGCTCCTGCCAACCTACTAGTTCGAAAGCATGCCAGCGCAAGTAGATAAATAGGTACCGCTGTGGCGGGAAGGTAAACAGCATTTCCATGCGCTCTGGTTTCCATCACGGTGTCCCATTGCACCAGAAGCAGTTTAGTCCTGCTGGCCACATGACTATCTGTGGACAAATGCTGGCTCCCTCGTCCTGAAAGCGAGATGAATGCCGCATCCTATGGTCGCCTTTGACTGGCCTTAACCACCCAGGCATCCTTTACCTTTGCCTTTACCTATAAATTTAATAGTAATAATAATAATAAAGTTTAGCAGCTGCCTGGAGAATCGCATAAGCTACCAAAAGCAAATAGGAGTCCAAGCGATATTTTAAGTAAGTGCTCTTCATTTTATGTACAATAATCTCCAGACGACGCTGTTGAAATTAACCAACGTCAAAACATTTCAGGGGCATTTCAGCACAGACATTTGGAAACTCCCCTTTTTCTGGGGCTCAGCGTGCCGTATTTTAATGCGCTCTCCCATTCTCCTCCTGATTCCAGCGACTTCCGGCCATATGAGCGGAGAACAGAAACAATAGCATTTGGGCTTGGCTGACCAGCTCCTTATCATGAATAATGTATGGCTAATAACGCTGTAAAAAGGACAGTCTGCAGACAAAAGATGGTCTGGGAATATATTGCCACATTAGCCGGTGCTTGTAAAGAGTTTTACAGAAATGGTTGAAACTATAAACTTAGAAATGGATTGTTTCCCAGAGGATAGATGATAGATAGATAGATGATCGATAGATGATAGATGATGGTAATAATAATAATAATAATAATAATAATAATAATAATAATAATAATTTATTATTTATACCCCACCCATCTGGCTGAGTTTCCCCAGCCACTCTGGGATAGATGATAGATAGATAGATAGATAGATAGATAGATAGATAGATAGATAGATAGATAGATGATAGATAGATAGATAGATAGATGATAGATAGATAGATGATAGATAGATAGATAGATAGATAGATAGATAGATAGATATAGATAGATGATAGATGATAGATAGATATTGTTAGTCAAAAGCAAATGTGCTTTATGACACTTTTGTTATTAAGCAGGGAAGAAAGCTGACCTTTCCGTTGATGTGGTCCTGTCAATTTCTCCCCTTTATTGTGCACCATTTGAAATGTGTTTGGTTGATCTTTGGACTGATTTTGTGCATGCGTTTGAGTCTGCAGCAAGCACAGCGGCAGGAGGCGGACGGGTTGTGACAGTAAAACCCAACGCATGACTAGTAACTCAGTGAGAATAACGGTGACCTACCTTGCAGGCCTGTCGTTCAGGCGAGTGTCATAAAGACTGTGCAGTGTTTTGCAGCTTAAACGCGGAAGCATGGTAAGTGCAGCCCTGACATAAAATAGCGTCGTGATAACCATGACGAGTGTAGCAATATTCAATATTGAAAAATGAATAGATCTCTCTCCTCTCCTCTCCGCGTCAGCGGCCCTCTGTCCTAAAGCGATGCATAATTTACCAAAGCAGAATATAGAATATCTCCTGTCATAACTTCACTTTCCTGGGCTCCGGAGAATTAAAGCTTCGAAGTCTGAGGCAGAAATTTCTAATTAGAAAAAAACACACACAAAGCCATAGCCTCCTAGCATGTAGGGGGAGGGGGGGTGAGCATATGAATAAGGATTTCTCTGCCTCTCTGGTGTGATCGTGATAGGGCTAATTTCATTGAGACACGGTCTTATGTGGTTATGTAAATGGCACTGCCCTCTCTTTGTCAGCCAGAGAGTAATTTCCCCCAGAGCTTTCTCATTGTGGAACACCAGCTGGTGGGAGTTTTGCATTGTTAACCCTTATTACGAGGAGAAAAAGAAGAAACCCGATTAGAAGGGGGGAAAGACGCAGCGTAGATTTCTATCTTTGTATTTTATCATAATTCTGCTCATGGGAAACTAGGAGACAAAAGGGGGCTGGGAGGCATGTGGCAACTTCCATCTATGTCCTATTTAGTACACATTATTAAGATAAGATTTCAGTTAAGGCGCATTATATACAGTGTGTTAGCCTCTGAGTAGCTTGGCTGGCTCTTTCCAGTGGTGTGCTGGTCCCGTGGGTTACCCGAGAGGCGAGGTCCAAGTCCGGTCTGTGGTCAAAGGTGCAATGTGGAGGCAGTCCGTAGTGGCTGAAGCTGGGTGCAGGGCAGGGAGTCGGGTGAAGTCAGGAACAGGCTTGCAAGCAGGGAGCCAGGGCGGGTCAGGAGCTCAGGCAGGAAAGCAGGACAGGGTTCAGGCAAGAACTAGCAACCAACAATGTTGCTCCCACAACTTGGGACTGGGGCTGGCTGGCTTTTATCTGCCCTGAGGCATAGGGTGGCCCCGATCCTCTGGTGACTCACCTCTCCTGGCCTGGAGGCAAGCACTCCTCCTGCAGGAACTTAGTTCCCTCCGCCTCTTTGCTCTGGGCCTCTGCAGCTCAGGAGAGGCTGGAGGGTTACCAGACCCAGAGGCAACCTCAGCTTCCTCTGACGGGGCTGAGAGTGGAGCACCTGCAGGCAATGGGTCCTCCATCACCTCAGGAGCAAGAGCAGACTCAGCTGATGCCTGCACCTGAGGATCCAGCACAGGTGAGGACCCTTCAGGCTCAAGCCCAGCCCTGGCTCAGCTGGTTCTGGAGGCAGGGAATCCTGTGCAGGCTGGAATCCCTCAGGTTCAGCATCCGAGTCCGAATCCCAGGCCATCACAAGTGGTGAAGCTTCATGCTCCGGCACCGGGGGGAGAGGAGAGCAGGTGGGGACTGGGCTGGCACATGTCCTGGGGGTGTGGCATGTGTCCTGGGGGCTAGGCGCCCAGTGCGGGCGGGGGGGGGGGCAACCCCACCAGGATTGCACTGCCGGGGGTGGGGTGCTCCCCCAGCACTCCTCTTCCTCCGCCAGTGACTCTTCCCTTGATCAGTTCCCATGCAACTTTCACCGAAAGCTAAATACACAGCAAAGAAAGTAAAACCGGCCTCTTGAAAACATCGATATTAAGCCAAAAACCTTGATTTTTTTTTAAATGCAGAATTCTACCATGCCGTATAAGGTAATGCAGAACTGGGGGGGGGGGGGGGGAGAGAGATTGAGGATTGCTAAACAATGACACATGGGATATCAAATTAACTGAGTGGGAGTCCTGCTCCAAAACATTCAGCTTTAGGATAAAACAACTCCAAAACTTGCATTGGCTTATTTGGAAATTGACTAGACAATGTATACATCTCCATTGTAAATGTACGTGCTGCCAGTAATGACTCAGCAGAGTGTTGATTTTAGGAAAGTCTGCCTCCAAGATGTTCTCACATAGGAATGTCTGGAACATCCTCCCTGACTTCACATTTGGGGCTATCTCTCTTCTCTAATCTACTATCTCTGCAACCCCTTTGGATTAGCCCCTTAATAAAAAAAAGGTAAAGGGACCGCTCGCTGACTGTTAAGTCCAGTCGCAGACAATTCTTGGGTTGCGGTGTTCATCTTGCTTTACTGGCTGAGGAAGCCGGCGTTTGTCCACAGACAGTTTTTCCGGGTCATATGGCCAGCATGACTAAGCCACTTCTGGTGAAACCAGAGCAGCACATGGAAACGCTGTTTACCTTCCTCCCGGAGAGGTACCTATTTATCTACTTGCACTTTGATATGCTTTCAAAATGCTAAGTGGGCAGGAGCAGGGACCGAGCAACGGGAGCTCACCCTGTCGCGGGGATTCAAACTGCTGACCTTCCGATCAGCAGGCCCTAGGCTCTGTGGTTTAGACCACAGCGCCACCTGCGTCCCTAATACTCATTCTCAAATGAAAGTGAGCCAAAATAGCCAATGCAATTACATTTTCTCACATTCACTCCTTCCACCCTTCTCCAGGCAGAGGATTGAATATTTTTATGTAGCTCATGTTGTTGCGGACGAAACATGTGCACTGAAGTGCTATATTGCTACAACCAAAACTTGATATGTTGGAACTCGTTCTCATTTTCTTGGAAGGCATTGTCTGTCTGTTTGTTTTGATCTTGCCTTATAGAATAATTTTTTTAAAAGCCTTCTCCCCAGTGGCATATATGCAACAGAATACAATTACAAAACCCACATTGGAACCATGTGCTTCAAAATACAAAGAATATAATATAATAGCCATAAAATTTGTCTAGTGCTCTCCTAAAGCAGCTAACAGATTGAGGTTTAATCCTGAATGACAGAAGTACTGTTTTTGGGGGACAGTGGGTGGGTGGGTGTGGGGGGACTCCCTGGTCCTGAATGAGGTAACTGTGCCCCTGAAGGACCAGGTGTGCAGTCTGGGAGTCATTTTGGACTTACAGCTATCCATGGCGGCACAGGTCAATTCTGTGTCCAGGGCAGCTGTTTATCAGCTCCATCTGGTACGCGGGCTGAGACCCTACCTGCCCGCGGACTGTCTTGCCAGTGGTGCATTCTCTGGTTTTCTCCCGCTTGGACTACTGCAATGCGCTCTGTGTGGGGCTATCTTTGAAGGTGACCCAGAAACTACAACTAATCCAGAATGTGGCAGCTAGACTGGTGACTGGGAGTGGCTACCGGGACCATATAACACCAGTCCTCAGAGATCTGCATTGGTTCCCAGTACATTTCCGAGCACAATTCAAAGTGTTGATGCTGACTTTTAACGCCCTAAACTGCCTCTGTCCTGTATACCTGAAGGAGTGTCTCCATCCCCATTGTTCACTGAGATCCAGCGCCAAGGGCCTTCTGGCAGTTCCCTCACTGCGAGAAGCCAAGTTACAGGGAACCTTAACACAGCAGTTCTCAACCTGTGGGTCCCCAGATGTTGTTGGAATACAACTCCCATCATCCCTGAACTATGGCCTTGCTAGCTAGGGGTGATGGGAATTGTAGTTCAACAACATCTGGGGACCCACAGGTTGAGAAATGCTGCCTTAACACTATACACAGAACAAAAGAGATAGAAAAAGAAAGTGAAACCCAGGCTCCTTCTGGCCCTACTATTATGGCCAGCATGACCTTGACAGGTAGGTAGCCATGTTGGTCTTCCATAGTCAAAACAAAATAAAAAAATTCCTTCCAGTAGCACCTTAGTTGGTCTCTAAGGCGCTACTGGAAGGATTTTTTTAATGACCTGACTGAAAGAGATAGCAGGACCAGTTGAAACCAGCTGCACTCAGCTTCACTGAAGGAATAACCCAAACGCCACCAACTTTCTTGCACACAGAGAAGCTTCCAGAACCCTCTTGAATTAAGTAGAATAGGAAAGATCTCTACACATCAGATCAAGACTTTCTGTCCTAAGAAATGCAAACTGACAGTGGCAACATGAGAACGAGCCTTTTCTGGACACGGAGCTTTAAAGCATAGATCACACCTGGGAAAAAGTGGGGGGAAGTAGGTGTAAGTAAAGGTAAAGGGACCCCTGACCATTAGGTCCAGTCATGACCAATTCTGGGGTTGCATTGCTCATCTCGCCTTACTAAGCCGCTTTTGGCGAACCAGAGCAGCGCACGGAAATGCCGTTTACCTTCCCGCCAAAGTGGTATCTATTTATCTACTTGCACTTTGACGTGCTTTCGAACTGCTAGGTTGGCAGGAGCAGGTACCAAGCAATGGGAGCTCACCCCATCACAGGGATTCAAACCTCCAACCTTCTGATCAGCAAGTCCTAGGCTCTGTGGTTTAACCCACAGCGCCACCTGCGTCCCTTGAAGTATGTGTAGATAAGGCCTTATTGCCAGCTTCTCAATTTGCTCCAATGGGTGGAATAAATTCACATGTGCACCTCTTGCAGGCACAGAGCCACCCACCATATTCAAGAGGATTCTTGCAGGCAGAAGAGCTCCATTCCTAGTGGAATCCCCATGTATGCAAAGGGAACAATGGATCAGGCCGTAAGCATTGAAAATTGAGACGTAAAGCAGTAATAGAGACATAAGAGTAGACAGTAACTCGGGCTTTTGTGGCTGTCTTTCCATTGTGTTTGAGTTTCAGCTTTGCTTCCTTTTAGCTTACAGTGGGGATCTGCAACCCCTCTGAGACAGAAAACTATAATTCTTCCCATTTGCTGACATTTGTCTGAGCAACGAGAGGATTAGATGTGACACTGACATCATACTCAACATGAAAAGGATTTGTCTTTGTAATTCAGTCGCATGCCTTACGACGTCCCCACACCTCCTCGCCTTAAGAAATCTCAATGTTAAGGGAATACAATAGAGATAGAAATTTCAAAATGCATTGAATTCAGACAAAGGCAAAACACAGCTTTCAGAGTATTTCAGCTAGTGTTGTGGTACAGGTGGTTTTTCAAGAAACTAATCTGGGTGAATGGTTTGAACTAAGCTTCGAGAGTGCTTAATACAGAAATAATGTCAATGATTTCAATGGGGATACCAATTGTAAAGGAGAACTGAATCATGCACTGACAATTTTTTAAAAATGTGATCCCTTTTTGCAAAATTCACATTATTTTGCATGAAACTCTTGAAGTTAGTTCATGTTGATTAATAAAGGAAGCAGAAGGATGTGAAAGGAGAGAGAGACTAAGGCCATCAATTCCTCAAATGATATAAAATTGTGTGAAATAGTGTGAAAGATGGATCCACAGTTGCATTCAGAATCATGGATGCTGAGCTTAGGGAAGTCATTTTACCAAATTCAACCGATGTTCTCCAACAGTTTAAGAGGAGCTGGGGTGGGGTGAGTTGTTCACAAAATTATTTTGTGTCTCCAAAGGTCACTTAAACTGTGATGCTACGGAATGGCTCTAGATTGCTACTTGCAAATCATGTTCTCTAGCTATGGCCTCGTCTCACTATCCTGTTTTGAAAAGTATACTAGGCTTTTGGCTTTCTTTCTTTTTTTAAGTGACTACATAGTTTGAAGGCGATGAAACAGCATCTTCCAAATTTCCAACTCAGTAAGTTAAACTAGAAGAGCTGTACTGGTGATCTATAACTGTCATGGAAGAAGAAGAAAATTCTCTAGAGTGGTATGAAGTTTTTGCTGTTTAGTTAACCCACATTTTTAGGTTCAGAGACTTTTGGCAGGCAGCCCAGATGGTTTGGACTGCTACTGACAGGTCTTTCAAATGCTTGCTTGTCTTCTTTTGGTTTTATATAAAGCTTTATGGCAGAAGGTGATTGGCTTCATTATGTTGAAGCTTTAAAATAGACCTAGTATTGTTATTGCTAGTGACTACAAACATTTTTTAAAACAATAGGAGAAATATATTGGACAATGAGAAGGATTTCAAATATTTCTAATGGAAGAAAATCCAGGGGTCCTGTTACCTGTGTTAGTTATTTATGCTTTGATCCTCATCCAAAAGGAGGTTTTTGCTACCTGTTTCATTGAAAGGCCAATTAAATAATTACTCTACTCAACCCTGTATATATCAATGCTCCAGCTAGCATAATACAGTGGTACCTTGGTTTAAGAACAGCTTAGTTTATGAACAACTTGGATTAAGAACTCTGCAAACCCGGAAATATGTGTTTTGGTTTGTGAACTTTGCCTTGGAAACAGAGCATGTTCCGCTTCCGGTTGAGTGTGTTCCATTTGTAAATTGAGCTCCCCACTGCTATGGGAAACCACATCTTGGTTTAAGAACGCTTTGGTTTCAGAACGGACTTCCAGAACGGATTAAGTTTGTAAACCAAGGTACCACGGTACTTGTATTTGCAGCAGGTATGATTTCATTAACGAAAGAAGGGCCAGGCGTCTTTTCATAAGCCTTATTGAAAGCCCCACCTGACCATGTTAATAGACTCCCAAGCAGCCTATAACTTTGTCTCCCTAAAGATTCTCGTACAAAAAAATGCATTAGTCTGCTGAATTGGAAATGATTTATAGCATGCTGGGAAGCCATTACTGTGAGTAAGGATCAAACATTTATTCCTACAGTTCATTGACATTTATAGAATCATTGCCTATTGGGTTGTTGTTGTTTTTTTAAAAAATAAACTTATCCTTTCCTACCATGGATTTTAATACATTTGATTTTTTTAAACAAATACATTCTATTTTGTATAGATTTTTGTATCAAAAGCATGGTCTGTGATATCTTTCACACATTCCGTTTCAAATCAAGGAAACAATGAGAATGTGTATATTCAACAACACTATGTGGAGGCAATGGGAATGCAATGGGAATTGCACGAATGCTGATCTACCTATGTTTCTCCAGGTGTATGTTGTGTGAACAGGCAGAGTCCCCCCAATCACAGGCGTCCCCCTGAGTGGAATAATGACTCAAGACAATGTGCTATGGGATTAAAATTGACCACAACTTTATTAAGTTTCAGATGTAGGGAGACCTTGGCTCAGGCATTGGGCGTTTATCCCTCCCAGTCCCCCGCCGGGGATCTGGGAGACATCAGGGTTATCCAGAATGTGTGGGGATTGGGCTGGCTCTGGAGAACATATGTTCAAGCAGAGAGCCCGCCCCCTATTTTGCCACTGTCGCAGGGGAGAACAATGACAACCTCTCGAAGACCCCTTTAACGGGGAACCCTAGTATCACCGCCACAAGGGGTGTGTGGGTCACCGCTTCATGCCCCCCCCCCCAATTTAGGAAGATAGACTAAAGGATTCCGCCCAAGGCCTGAAACTGCCAGAGTTGTGACGTTTTGCTACAGGAAAGGCAAAACCTGCCAATGAAGGAAAATTCCTTTCCGGCCCTTCAACAGCGACCATGACGTAGCAATGGCCGCGTACCTGTGGAGAAGAGGTTAACTTGCAAAAGAAAGCTTAACTGAGGGAGGGCAGGGTGGCAGAAGCTCTGGAGCCAACTGACGCTTCGCAGGTAAGATTCACCTTCTGTTGTGGGGTTAGGGTGGCCCCTCCCATTACCTGGTCGATCCCCTGGCAACGCCTCCCCAGGCGATTGGGTGATTGGCTGAGGTAGGCGGAGACCTCCAGGTATCCAGCCTGGGGAGGGTGAAGCCAACCCGTACTACCGGGAGCCACACTGGGATCCGGGGGGCTGTGTGCAACCACGCAAAAGGCGCCCCACATTTGATGTGGGGAGTGGTCATTATCAATTTACCCTGCATGCTGCAGCATCCATTACTGACTTAGGCACATTTCAGGAGGATCTTTGAATTTGCCTTTTTAATTCTCAGGATGAAGCAGCAAGAACTGTTTTGTGTATGGGGAATGATATATAATGAATTTGGGGTGGGGAATGTTTAAGATAATGTTTGTTTAAAAACCAGAAGCCTTTTTGTTAGGAATTGTAGGTGCAGAGATACCAAAGGAATTGAAAAGACTGTTTATGTATGCTACAACAGCTGCAAGGATGCTGCTTGCCCAAAGCTGGAAATACGATAAAATCCCTACCCGGGAAGCTCCTGCAGCCAATCAGAAGCCGTGGAAGCCCCATCAGATGTTTAGGTTCCAAAGAATGTTCGCAAACCAGAACACTCACTTCCAGGTTTGTGGCGTTTGGGAGCCAAAATGTCCAAGTACCAAGGCCTTTGGGATTCAAGGTACAACTGTACACAACTTTTTAAAGACACCTGCATTGGGAAGATAAGATAAGATAAAACTTTATTCGCATTAGCCAATGGTCATAGCAACAGTAAAACATTACAGTATACGCAGAAAAGGAAATTTGATATAAGAGCACAATTTAAAGTCCTGAATCAGCCATCAGTTAGTGGCCCTTATTCTGATTGCCCCTGCTATGAACCTTTGCTGTTATCTGCTCATTTTGATCTGATAGAAGAAAGGACATTGTGGTAGTGGTTGAGCGCCCTGGGATGGTTAGTACGGGTGGAGTGATGATCTTGTTCCTCAGGTCTTTGTAGAGAGTACAAGACAGGAGAACGTGTGCCGCTGTTTCGGTGCTACCATCTCCACAGGGGCAAAGACATTTCTCAGGTGGGATCTGCATTGGGAAGTTTTTAATGTTTGACATTTTATTATGTTTCTATATATGTGTTGGAAGCTGCCCAGAGTGGGTAGGGAATTATTATTATTATTATTATTATTATTAATTATTATTATTATTTCAATATGAAAGTAGGCCAAGGGAAAGGGTTCCTATGTGTTTCAGTGTTGTGAAAAGTGGTTTCTAGGGTACCAAATCTCCTTAATATTTTTCACCTCTCATGCTCCTGTATCCCCCTCGTCCTTCTCATGTACAGAACATACGCTGCAAATAAATGGAGGTGCAACAAGGTTACTTTCATACTGTGCCGGCAGTGCTGTGTGACAATGAAGCATTAGGCAAGGCCATTATTAGGAGTTCTTTCGGTGAGCATTGCTAAGTATGATCAGTTCAGCATTTCATCCCGAGCCTAGTTAGTGGAGAACATTATGCCGAGTGATTATCCCCCACTGCCGTGCTTCTGAAATGGCAAGAGGTCAGCAATGGGATGATAATAAGAGCTTTCATTGTGGGACGGGGAAAGAAAAGTGGGGCTGGATAGAAAGAGATCAGCTTGACTCCTTTGTTGTGAAACCGGAGGTGAAATGAGAAATTGCGGAATCCAAAGAACTCGGTGCGAGAGAGGAAATGTATAGCTTTTTAATTCCTCGACATAAATGTAGCTGCAATTCTTTTTGTTCAATAGCCACTTGTATTCATTGTGGCAGTAAAACTAAAAGCTCCCTAAAGCCTTCTTTTAAGGAGTTCATTAGGAAGCTGTTAGTGAAGTTTCATGAATCTTTATTGCCACTGCAATCTAACGGAGACAGACCATATGTAGAATCTGAAACTCAGGGAGCAAATCGTCGCCGTAATGCATGGAGCATCTACACACCTTCTCTCTCTCTCTCTCTCTCTCTCTCTCTCTCTCTCTCTCTCTCTCGTTGTCCCAGTTGCATGACTTCATCTCCCTCCAGCCATGCCAACCCCATGGGGCTGAGGCCTCTACAGCACCAGCAAAGTCCGCTGAGATGTGGTTCAGTCCCCCAATCTTGAGGGGGCAGCAGAGGGCTGAGCAGCCCCACCACCTGACCCAGGGATCTGCCCTGACCCATGACTTCACATGGATCTGGCTCAAATTAAGTTCAGGACTATGTGGTCAGGAAGGCGCATGGATGGCGAAGAAGATACTGCTTCTCCATTCCTCCTCCTCCTGACCACACCGGAGAGAGCAGTATGAGGGCTCAACCCCATTGCATGCTGTTTCGCCAAGATGTTCCTTGGTGCATGATTCCTGCACATGATTTCTGCCCGCTGCGGCAGGCCTGTATGGTCTCCCCGTTCTGTTGTCCTCCCCACTCTCATATCACCGCCCTCAATGGGCACCAGCTCAGTCAGGAAAACTAGCACAATATTTCCCATCCTCACCTGCAAATTCCATTCCTTAACAACCTTTGAGGCAGTGTTTTTTGCTCCTTTCTGACAGAACTTGTGTACATGTACTTTTTTAAAAAAATACAGCTATTGAACTGTAGTAACATCATTGTCATTAGGGACGCGGGTGGCGCTGTGGGTTAAACCACAGAGCCTAGGACTTGCCGATCAGAAGGTTGGCAGTTCGAATCTCCGCAACGGGGTGAGCTCCTGTTGCTCGGTCCCTGCTCCTGCCAACCTAACAGTTTGAAAGCACACCAGTGCAAGTAGATAAATAGGTACCGCTCCGGCGGGAAGGTAAACGGTGTTTCCATGCGCTGCTCTGGTTCACCAGAAGAGGCTTAGTCATGCTGGCCACATGACCTGGAAGCTGTACGCCGGCTCCCTCGGCCAGCAAAGCGAGATGAGCCCCGCAACCCCAGAGTCGGCCACGACTGGACCTAATGGTCAGGGGTCCCTTTACCCTTTACCTTTATCATTACCCACCGCCGATACTGCTTGGTGCTGAGATATCATGCAACTCTCTTCAGACTGGGACTTGTGGAAGAACCTCTACAGAAGATAGAGGGCAGTTGGGGAATGTTTCAATCATCTACACGGAGAGGAATTTGGCATATGGTTCTGCTTGCAAACCACTATGTACACAAACACACACACACATATGAAATCTTTCGTGATTCACTTGATATTTAACGAGTTCTACAAAAGCATTTGAAGTGAGTAATTTCACATTGCTTATCCCCAGATAGCAACATGATCGTGATTTTTATTAACACTTGAGCCTGCTCCTTGAGCAATCTCTTTCTTCTGGAGATTTGAGGACACTTTATGCCCTATACTAGGGGAGGTAACGAGCTGTCACTCACCTCCAGACACAACAGCAAAGGAAGGTTGCTTTCTTGCAACAAATGGAACATGAAATGTGTGTGCACCGGGTCAAAACTTAAGCGAAAACTCTTGAGAAAAGTCAATACCATTTCTTTTCCCAGGCTTTTCATCTGTACGCTAGGCCTCAGTTTCCAATGGCAGCCAAAAACCCAAGTCTGTGTTGGCTCTTCAGGGTGAAGAATACTGCGTTATAAAAGGATGTGTTGACATTTGTTCTGTTTAAGCTGGTGATTCATCATTCAAAGTGTTGTGTTCAAACAATGGAAATCAGGGAACTGTAGTAAAACCTTTAGACACTATATGATCTCACCAAAATAATTAGGAGGCTAAATAAGAGTAAGCTCTCTCACAGCTTTATCTCAAGTTAAGCACAAAGAACTATTATGTTGTAGTTCTTTCGCTGACACTTTCATTTGGTGTACTTTTCTGTTCCCTTTCTAAATATCTTAAAATAAAGGGTTGCATCAGACTAGATTGTACTCAGAGTAGATCTATCAAAAAATCAGTCAAATTAAACGAGGAACTTGAAAAGTGAAGGGACATCATGGGGTGCTCACCCCAAGTACAGACAGAACCTTCCGTGGTTTTCAGAAAGGTCTACATGCTAGCAAGTGGGATTGTGAGAACAAGAAAATGGGTTAATATTCCAAATTGTAACTTTATACGCGGGTGGCGCTAGGGACTAGGGCTTGCTGATCGGAAGGTTGGCGGTTCGAATCCCCACAACGGGGTGAGCTCCTGTTGCTCGGTCCCAGCTCCTGCCAACCTAGCAGTTCAAAAGCACGTCAAAGTGCAAGTAGATAAATAGGTACCACTGCAGCAGGAAGGTAAACGGTGTTTCCATGCACTGCTCTGGTTCGCCAGAAGCGGCTTGGTCATGCTGGCCACATGACCCAGAAAAACTGTCTGCCGACAAACGTCGGCTCCCTCGGCCAGTAAATGTTGCACTGTCGCAGAACATAACCTATATAATCCACAGCAGGAGATGTGTGTACGCTTCAGAAAACAGGACACTTATTTAACTGTCCCTGTGTTCCAAGGGCCAGAAATGAAAGGCAGTAAACCTGTGTGTTACAGTGGTACCTCGGGTTACGAACTTAATTTGTTCTGGAGGTCCGTTCTTAACCCAAAACTGTTCTTAACCTCTACAGCTGGGGGAGGCAGTGGATCATCTTGTTACCCCCCCAGCGGTGCCCGGGGTGGACCACCCCCTCCACTCCCCTTCATATGCCCCTGCCTACTACTGCAATATTGCTAGACATGGACTATTGAAAGGCATCCTGCCTTTGGCGCGGTGTTCCCTGACAGCAGTTTATTACGCTTACTATTTCTTGCTCACTGGAAGGACAGATCCTGAAGCTGAGACTCCAATACTTTGGCCACCTCATGAGAAGAGAAGACTCCCTGGAAAAGAACCTGATGTTGGGAAAGATGGAGGGCACAAGGAGAAGGGGATGACAGAGGACAAGATGGTTGGACAGTGTTCTCGAAGCTACCAGCATGAGTTTGACCAAACTGCGGGAGGCAGTGGAAGACAGGAGTGGCTGGTGTGCTCTGGTCCAGGGGGCCACGAAGAATCGGACACGACTAAACGACTAAACAACAACAATTTCTTGTTTATGATCTTTTGCATAACTGTGCATATATTATATGTGGATGCTTATGATTTGTAAATTTTGTATTATGACCTAACTATTGATAATACATTATTAGCCACGGGTTACGTTTGGATTTGTTCAGATGTCTTCTGACAGGAGGACGTTCCACAGGGTGGGGGTGACTACCGAGAAGGTAGACTGATATGGACTGAAGCACCATCAATGCTTGAGCTACAGTATCCCTAACATGGGAAGCATTCATCTAAAATTCGCCGTGTCGTCGTTTTTCTCAGGGCCTTATTTTGCCGCTGGAAATCCTTCACCCTAATTACTTGTCCTGTGAATATTTCTCTGCAGCCCTCTCCTCACTTAAATCCCCCTTGACATTGACAGATAAAACTCCGTTGCCCTGAAATGAACCAAAACCGATCCCGCCAATAAGCTGGTTTATAACAAAGGCCTTCGACATCTGACAGCAGTTTTTGTACCATGGGGCCAGAGGATGATTTCAGTTCCCAGGTCAGCACCCTGCGCGGCATATGGAGATGATTCCGCTAGCAATGTCTGTTTAATTAATTTCAGTCTGCTTCACCTATATGGGACTTTCACTTGCCTGCTGCTTGGTCTGCTCATCATAATTAAAACTGGGTTGTACGGGTGAGGAAAGACAACCAGTACCGATTATATTGATCAATGTTGATGTAAGCCTCCAAAATGTATTTTGTATCATTAAGTTTTTACCTCTGTCTTCCATACATTTGATTTTATTGCTTTGGCTAGTGGCTGATGATGCAAATAAAGATTCTTCTGATCTGATCTGGTAAATATGGTTGAAATATTTTCAGAAGAATTGTGTGCCTCAATGTAAGCAAAACAAAGCAAATAGATAACCTTCACATTCCTAATATTAGCCAAATCTTATACAGTGGTACCTTGGTTCTCAAATGTCTTGGTACTCAAACAACTTGGAACCCAAACACTGCAAACCTGGTAGTAAGTGTTCTGGTTTGTGAACTCTTTTTGGAAGCCGAACGTGCTCCGTTTTGAGTGTTATGCTTCCGATTTGAGCGCCACACTTCCGTTTCGAGTGTTATGCTGAGATCTGTCTGTTTTTTGCTATTTATTTTATGTTGTTTTTTTTTGTGGCTCTTTCTTTTCTTTTTGTGACTGTGTAGAACCCAGTTCAACTACTGATTGATTGATTGTGTGACTGCAGTACATTGTTTATTTCTTTCATTTTATGGATCAGTGGCCTCATTAGAGAGTAAAATTCATGTTAAATTGCTGTTTTAGGAGTTGTTTTTAAAAGTCTGGGATGGATTAATCCATTTTGCATTACTTTCTATGGGAAAGCGTGCCTTGGTTTTGGAATGCTTTGGTTTTGGAACAGACTTCCAGACCGATTAAGTTTGAGAACCAAGGTACCACTGTATATTGAAAAATACACTTATACATGACGTGTGAACACCCCAATTTGTACACTATACTAGATCATAGGTTTTGGTTTTTTTAAGCTATAGATATCAATGAAGACTATGCATATACAATCACTTGAAGGAAAGGAGAATGTGCACATAAACTGGAAATGGTAGATATTGACTAAACAATTGTATTTATTCATTTCAAAAATTGTATGAACTACTTATGTTTTAAAAAAACAACAAACCCCATCTCTAAGCAGTGTACATAAAATAATATAAAATCATGCTCACAGTCTCTAAGTGGTGTTGGAAAGTGTGCACAATTTCAAGCGAGCATGTAGTCATGTTTTATCAGCAAGCCCAAGAGGCTCTGTGGTTTAGACCACAGCGCCACCCGCGCCGATTGGAAGGTTGGTGGTTTGAATCCCCGCGGCAGGGTGAGCTCCCATTGCTCTGTCCCAGCTCCTGCCAACCTAGTGATTCGAAAGCACACCAGTGGTACCGCTTTGGTACCGCTGTGGTGGGAAGGTAAATGGTGTTTCTGTGCGCTCTGGTTTCCATCACGGTGTCCCGTTGCACCAGAACCAGTTTAGTCCTGCTGGCCACATGACTTGGAAAGCTGTCTGTGGACAAACACCAGCTCCCTCGTTCTCAAAGTGAGATGAGCACCACAACCCCATAGTCACCTTTGACTGGACTGAACCATTCTGGGGTCCTTTACCTTTACATGTTGTATAAATTGTTCCATCAATGTACTGAATCTCTGTGAAGGAACAATGCACATTGCCCGACTAATGTATTGATCCAGTCGATATTCTGTATAAAAAGCTTCTCATCAATTAACATTTCCACATTGCTTGGCAATTCTGTGTAATAATATGCACAATCCCTTTATGACACTGTCAATGTGCACATTCTTCATAGCTTCATGTGCATATTAATTGACGTTTGTGTGCACAGTGCACTATATCCTCATATAAACTGCAAGATGAAAAGGAAGTAGTCTCTTGAATTATCTTCACATTTTTCATTAGTTGATATTGGGTGTCGACACTAATCAGTATGATCACTGTCATATATTGAGGCTGAGAAAGTGGGGGGCAGTTTCAAAAGGCCACCTCTTAAGTTTGTGGCGAGAGAGAGAGAGAGAGAGAATTGTGGGCTGACTGGTTCACAGTTCAGTCCCTTCACTCTTTAGATGACATTAGCTGTTATGATTAGAGATGGAAGAGAAATTTGATTTGGTTTGTGTTTAAAGCCGGATTTATCAAATTCATACTTTCTGAAACAGTACGAGAACCAAAACACAGCGAGCCTTCAAAATTCGCACTTATCCAAATTTTGTGATGCAGTTCTCTGACCAATAGATGCTTACAAAAATGTGCCTATTGGGAGATGATGTGCATGAAAATGACTATATTAGTGAAGCAAACATACTAACGTAATAAGAAAATTCTGGGACAGCCAGTGGCCCATGTAGCCCAAAATTTCACAGTGGACAACCAGATTTCTGTGGAAAACCTATAAGCAGGATATTGAATATTGCTGTATCCAAGCATCTTTTCACTATTTTAAAAATATTCTCAGGCTCTCATGGTATCCATTCTTCAAGGTTTGCTTTGCTCACTTACAAAGCATAAGTGTAGCGGCATTAAATTTGCAATATGTTAAACTCCTGGAGGATCACGACGTAATTAGGAATCATTGATGCTGCGTAGACTTTCACTGCCCTAAAAATAGCTTCATTTCCCACATATTTATCTGTGTCATCTAAAAATAGATGTCAACACTATAGCACCTTCTTTCTATTTTTTTTTAAAAAAAGAAATATGGCATATGTTTCTGTTTAAGCTCAATTTCAAAGAAAACCAACGGAAACAGAGAACTTCAAAAGCAGATGCAGGAGATGAGAATTTCCTCTGTATGATTTCAGAATGCACAAATACTAGGGTATACACCAGCCGCAGGATTTGGTCCAGATCCCAATTCAACGCTTCAAAAAAAGAGCCTGATTGGCAATGGTTCTCTTGTTATAGTAATATTTGAGTCTTCTGCTGCAGTTGGTGCAGAGTATGGCACCATAGTTAAAGCTATGGTTTTCCCAGTAGTGATGTATGGAAGTGAGAGTTGGACCATAAAGAAGGCTGATTGCTGAAGAATTGATGCTTTTGAATTCTGGTGCTGGAGGAGACTCTTGAGAGTCCCATGGACTGCAAGAAGATCAAACCTCTTCATTCTTCAGGAAATCAGCCCTGAGTGCTCAATGGAAGGACAGATCGTGAAGCTGAGGCTCCAATACTTTGGCTACCTCACGAGAAGAGAAGTCTCCCTGGAAAAGACCCTGATGTTGGGAAAGATTGAGGGCTCAAGGAGAAGGGGACGACAGAGGACGAGATGGTTGGATAGTGTTCTCGAAGCTACCAGCATGAGTTTGACCAAACTGCGGGAGGCAGTGAAAGACAGGAGTGCCTGGCACGCTCTGGTCCATGGGGTCACGAAGAGTCGGACACGACTAAATAACTAAACAACAACAACAAATGGCACCAATCTCTTTTTGATTCAGTGTGTGAATGCAAACGGCTGAATCTCATGTTCATCCTACTCAGAGTAGGCCCACTGAAAATGATGGAGATGACCGACTTGGTTCATTTTATTTGGTCTACCCTGACCAGAACTGAGTTGGAGACAACCCAAAGACAATAAATCATAAGAGGGACAAGTGTATTCGCATTCTACAGCAAGGGATGTGATCTGGAGAAATGGGGTATGGGTTATGGGAGTTTTGGGGGCCAAAGAGAGAGAAGTTGAGGGCCGCATTCTGCCCCCTGGCCTGAGTTTCCCCACCCCTAAGATAAAGCATAGCAGCTTCTTGAGGGCCAAGCACACCAAAAATCTGGCTGAGAATAGATTTCAACTAAGCCAGCCATCTCACAGACAAAGCATCCTTTAGACCACGCTTAATGAAGAACGTGTATCCATGAATGAAAATAAGAGAATGCAATATATTTTACCTTAGAATACAACAAATTATCATTAAGCAGATAATTTGTCTAGCAAATGATGTACCTTTAGAAGTAGAGCTTCAAACAGATGGAGAAATGGCTGCACTTCCTGTGCTTTTGGCAACCGATATTGTGGAAAACATTATTTAGTTCTCTTTGCCACCCAAACTGTCTGGGTAGTTCACAGTTGTAATGCTTTCTTCACAGCCTGTACTTGACAGGATCCACATGATTTCCTCAGATATTCACCTAATCACAGTAAGTTCCGAAGTGTTGATGGTCATTATCAAGGTCTGGCTGTGCATCAAAGTAACAAGGCCCAATTTGCACAACCACACAGCAGTGCTGGAAACAAGAGTGGAGCTGCTTGCTCCCCCCCCCCCCCACACACACTTTGACAAATGTAGTCACAATGTAGCATGCAGTTAATACACCATGGTGGCTTTTTAAATATATATATATTCAAGAGTAGTAGAACTACGCTGAGTTCAGCTCTAGCCTGAAAATCTTAGGTCCCAACAAGCTGAACGCATCCCACCAGTAATAGGTGGTTGCCCACTAGAAGGTCAGGGAATTTCCTACTTTTTCTGCACCATTAGAACCAGTGATATGAATCCAGATATATACTGTAAGCTAGGTGCCACGTGGGTGGCGCTGTGGTCTAAACCACAGAGTCTCTTGGGCTTGTTGATCAGAAGGTCGGCAGTTCGAATCCCCTTGATGGGGTGAGCTCCCGTTGCTTAGTCCCAGCTCCTGCCAACCTAGCAGTTCAAAAGCACGTCAAGTGCAAGTAGATAAATACGTACCGCTCCAGCGGGAAGGTAAACAGTGTTTCTGTGCACTGCTCTGGTTTGCCAGAAGCGGCTTAGTCATGCTGGCCACATGACCCAGAAGCTGTCTGCAGACAAACGCTGGCTCCATCTGCCAGTAAAGCGAGATGAGCGCCGCGACCCCAGAGTCATCCGCGACTGGACTTAACGGTCAGGGGTCCCTTTACCTTTTTAGGTGCCAAATGGCTCCTTAAACCAGGGTTACAGTCATCAAAATGGAATGTCTAGTTGCCATTTTTGAGCCAGATAAGAGCAGAGCCTACATCACTATTGAAATTATAGTATTATTATGCACATCAGGTATCTTGGATGTCATGAAGTTTCAACTGCCTCTTGGTAAAAAATAAAAATCTAACAAATTTATTGCAATAGTCAAGCTCTTTCAAGTGTCTGGATTTCTGGCTTTAATCATACTTTAGTATTCCCTTTTATTATCTGGAGTTCCCCCAAGCAGCAGCAAAACAAAAACCGCACATTTTGGCTGGCTGAATGACATGGACATTTCCTTCCCCATGTTATTAATTTCCAGTTCTATAGACGGCAAGCTTATTATCCTCAGTGGCAGTCACCTCACAGCGTGAGTCAAATCTGATGTAAATCTTCCCTGAAACTTTTAGGAGAGTCAAGGACGAGATGCTCTGATGATTCTGTTACATCTGGGAACCGTAAACACCTTGGTACAAAATCACCTGAATCTGAGCCAAAGTACAGTACATGAGGTTTGCTTTCTGGTGTTGCAGCCACCTCACAAAAAGTACATCGCGATCATGCAAAATACGTTGATGAAAGTCAAGAGAACTCAATAGCAATCAGTGATAATTTGGGGAGGGAGATTTCTTCCCAGATGAAGGCCCATAAATGAGAAAAACGAAAGATTTCATTTTGAAATATCCAATATCCAATAGTACCAGTCTTCATGAAACTGTATGAGTTAATTGTCATGGAAAAAGTTGCTCTAATTGATTGCATTGGCTTCCCATGACTACAGCTTAGACCGACCTAATTTCACAAGGCTAAATGTCCTGAATTAAACTAACTGAAATCATGCTCTCTTATGAAAACATCACACCTTTAGAAAGGGATTACAATTCTACAGCTGATGTTTTAAGCTCAAAACATTAATAGAGCTGGTTGGTGAAAATCACCCCCACCTATTCAAAGAATCCCTTTTATTCCCATATCACTTGATGATTATGTAAAATTCCTCTATATTCTATCATGATACAAGTAGATATTATGCAGACATGTTGGCTGGATTCTGCCAACACGGGGGCCAAATTTGTAGTGATAGCTGTAGACCAGAATCCTTAAAATGTTAATAGAGTTGGTTGGCATATATCCCACCCTCAGCCTCAAACTACTCAAAGAATCTGTCTTGTAACCATACCACTAAACTTTGTAAAGTTACTGCTTATTCAACACCAGCACCACCAACAACAATCCAATAATCACAAGGATCACGTGGCCATAATTCTCCAGTGATGGCAATAGCCTTGTGCCCTTCTACATGGGTCTTCCCCAATGCAGTATATCTTTTGGAGAACTGTCTGTCTGCTTTTCTTTCCATCTCTTCTCTATGCCCTCAGACACCTCTTGAGATACCATTGTCCAACGTGGCATGATGGTTCCCAAGGTGGAGGAAGTAATTTTTGTCTATGCTTGGACACTGTCAAATGCTTTTTTGAATCAAGATGTTGGATCACAAAGTTCCAAACTGAACCAGTTTGGCACTGCAAGGTTTTCAATTAGGGGGCAATTAGAATAAGATCTATTATTCGATCATTGATGTCAACCTCCAAAATGTATTTTGTATAGTCAAGTTTTTACCTCTATCTTCAGTACATTTTATTTTATTGCTATGGCTAGTGGCTGATGCAAATAAAGATTATTCTGATTCTGCACCAGTTTGGACACCACCAGAGTTGTTGTTGTTGTTGTTTAGTCGTTTAGTCGTGTCCGACTCTTTGTGACCCCATGGACCAGAGCACGCCAGGCACTCCTGTCTTCCACTGCCTCCTGCAGTTTGGTCAGACTCATGCTGGTAGCTTCGAGAACACTGTCCAACCATCTCATCCTCTGTCGCCCCCTTCTCCTTGTGCCCTCCATCTTTCCCAACATCAGGGTCTTTTCCAGGGAGTCTTCTCTTCTCATGAGGTGGCCAAAGTATTGGAGTCTCAGCTTCAGGATATGTCCTTCCAGTGAGCACTCAGGGCTGATTTCCTTAAGAATGGATAGGTTTGATCTTCTTGCAGTCCATGGGACTCTCAAGAGTCTCCTCCAGCACCAGAATTCAAAAGCATCAATTCTTTGGCGATCAGCCTTCTTTTATGGTCCAGCTCTCACTTCCATACATCACTATTGGGAAAACCATAGCTTTAACTATATGGACCAGTTGTCCAATTTGGCATGACAGTTCCTGAGATTGAAGAGCAGGTTTTGGCCTCCATTTGGATACCACCAGGTGCTGTTTTGAGTCCTGATGGTGGACCAAACCTTGACAAACTGTGCCAAGATATCTGATGATATCTGAACATAACGTTGCCCAGTTTGGTGCTTGTGATGGTTCCTGAGAGTGAGCATGCCTGAGTCAGGTTTTTTTCCCTGGAGAAGTGGGAGGATGAGTAAAGTGGATCAAGATCTGATGGCTGCTTTCCATAATGTTAGACAGCAGCAGCTAGGTTAGTGGTGAGTATGAAATGGGAGTAGGTGGCAAGGTTTTCATTTTTTTAAAAAAAAAAAATACTTTAAGATTCAACAATAACAAAAAAAAAATCCACAATAATTACTACTTCAGTTCATTACAATTGACCATCTTTAACAATAGTTGAAAAATTACAGAACATCACTTTAACTTACTCAGATTTTCATATTTAACTTTTATCTCTTTATCTCTTTCTTAGCAAATCAAAAAGAAAAATGAAAGGACCAAAAAAAAGAAGGTAGAAAGAAAAAGAAAAGGGGAAAAAAAAGAATTAAAAGAAAGAATTAAAAGAAAAATAATTAGACTCATTGTATTATTATTTCTATTATTTTTTCACACACAGTTCAATATTACTGTATTACTTTCTTTATTTTCATCAGATACCAAAAATATTATATTTTTTATTTTACAAGAATCATTCTAGTTCTGCCAGGAGATGTTTATTATTACAATAGTTTTCCAGATATTCTTTAAAGATTTTCCATTCTTTCTGTTTTGAATAACCTCTGACTCTCCCTGTCATCATGGCCAGCTGCAGATATTCTAGCATTTGGACCTGCCACTCATGTATCGTAGGTGTTTTATTACTTTTCCGGTTTCTTGCAATTAAGATCCTGGCTGCTACTGTCGTGTACATAAAAAGGGGTCTAATTTCTTTTTTTTATTTCTGGTGGCATTATGCCTAGGAGGAAGGTTTCAGGTTTTTGCTTAAAGGTTTTCAATGGTCGTGGCAGTGGGGAGAGCTAGGACCTGAACCAGTGAACTTTGGGGGCAATGATAGGGTGGAGAGGACAGCATAATGAGGAAGCCACGCAGGTCTGCCGTAGCACCAAGGGGGTAGCCCTGCTGGCGGCAGGGTTTCTTGCAGGGCACATGTTGCTGAAGCTGCACCCAGCAGGACTGAACCCCCTTTTTGTAAAGGGACGCAGGTGGTGCTGTGGTCTAAACCACTGAGCCTCCTGGATTTGCAGATCAGAAAGTCGGTGGTTCGAATCCCTGCAACAGGGTGAGTTCCCGTTCCTCTGTCCTAGCTCCTGCCAACCTAGCAGTTGGAAAGCACACCAGTGCAAGTAGATAAATAGATACCACTGTGGCGGGAAGGTAAACAGCGTTTCCGTGCACTCTAGTTTCCATCACAGTGTTCCGTTGTGCCAGAAGCGGTTTAGTCATGCTGGCCACATGACCCGGAAATCTGTCTGTGGACAAACGCCAGCTCCCTTGGCCTGAAAGCGAGACAAGCGCCACACGCCTTTGACTGGACTAAACCGTCCTGGGGTTCTTTACCTTTACCTTTTACTTTAGGAGGAGAGGAAAAGGAGATGCAGTTTCCCCTTCCCCTGCCTCCTCCTGACCATACAGTGTTAAAGATATAAAAACCAATTCTCTGATCCACTTAAATCCAGATATGTGTTGTTGTTGTTTAGACTTACTAACCATAATTCCCTAGGGTGCGCCGCAACAATCTAAAAATACCGTATTAAAATAAGTTAAAACAATTTGCAATCAGAAGAGTACGGTAATCCGAAAGACCTAGATCTCAGGTATCAAAGGCCATGTGTTGTGCTTCTTTTCAAACGATAGCAAGAGAAATTGACTTGTGAGGTGGTGTTTGTTCGATAAAAGATTGAGAGTTTGGGTGGGGGAAGGGAGGCTCGTTTAATTTCATTTTACACAGGTTGTACAATGACAATAAAGGTATTATTATTATTATTATTATTATTATTATTATTATTATTATTATTATTGCAGTCATACCTTGGGTTACAGATGCTTCAGGTTGCGTTTTTTTGGGTTAAGGACCCGCCAAAACCCAGAAGTACCAGAACGGGTTACTTCCAGGTTTCGGGGGTCATGCATGCACAGAATCTCTAAAGCATGCTTTGCGCATGCACAGAAGCACTGAATCACAACCCATGCATGCCCAGATGCGCAGATGTGGGTTACGAACATGCATCCCGCACGGATCACGTTCGCAACCTGAGCGTCCAGTGTATTATTATTATTATTATTATTATTATTATTATTATTATTATTTCCAAATCTGCATCTGCACAAAGTATCTGTAAATTAACATAGGCAAAATCTGTCCCCTCTTTTGTCTGGCAATGCATAAGGAGCCACTCACAGAGAGAGAAAATTGAAGCATCCTGTATGTGGTCCCTCACCCGCATCTGAGCTGTACTGTATTCAGGCTGTGAAATAACTATACACTATCCTGTTAACTGCAATCTTAAGCTTTCTCCTCCCTAGCTTTCCTTGAGACTAGTAAAGCTTGCTGCATGCCTGTAATTTTTATTTTATTTTTAAAGAGTTCAGCTAGGGGGCTGTTCAATATCCTGGTAATGAACCTCTCACATTGCCAACACCTGTGCTGTACCTAAATAGCATCAATATAACTAGTGGAAGGCTTACACCGCAGAATTTCTTGGACTTATCCACTTGTGTTTATCCATGGGTTCCAAACAGTTGGGCTAACAAGAGATTTAGTTTTGTTCTGTTCTTTTGCAAATAAAACCCCGACCAACATCATTGCAAGTGGTCCTGTCCTGTTCACCGATGGAGAACTTGTCTTTGGGCACCTCACTAGTGTGTATTTTCTCTACGGGCGAGCCCAAGGAGGCTCGATTTACCGTTTTAATCAGTCATTTGATACAGGGATGTTCAGAAAAGCAATTAACAACACGTGAAGCATGGAAAGAGCAGAGGCAATTAGGAAGGCAAACAACAGCATCAAGACAGCCTCCTCTGGAGAAACATGAGTTGTAATTTCCTTGGCACCTGAATTTGGCTGTTTATTATAGAACGTATTTGGGGATCTTCCTTGTAACAGAAAATCATTGGACCATGATCAAAATAGAGACAACATCTGCTCAATTAAAAGCAGCAGCTATAGTGTTGCGGTTGTTTTTTTCTTTGTTATATTAAAAAAAAGGAATCTCTGAGACTATGGAGAAGTTAATTTGCTATAGACATTGGAACATAAATAATCAGTCGTAGTAGGAGCTGTAACATCATAACTTGGCAGATGTGATGATAAATGGTGACCAGCGTTAACTGATGTCCCACCTTGAAAGTAATGTGCAAGTTGTTTATGCTTCCTGTATCTCGACTCATTAAATGCTACATTGCTTGATCAAAAGTCAGCCGACATCACTTTAACCACAGTAGATGGCAAACGCCTTGCCTTCAGATGTGGTAGCTAACCAAAACTTTGTACTAAGCCAATCCCTTCCAAACCAACTAATAATAATAATAATAATAATAATAATAATAATAATAATAATAATTTATTTGTACCCCACCCATCTGGTTGGGTTTCCCCAGCCACTCTGGGCAGCTTCCAGCAAAGACACTAAAATGACACACATTAAAAACTTCCCTGAACAGGGCTGCCTTCAGATGTCTCCTAAATGTCAGGTAGTTGTTTATCTCTTTGACATCTGATGGGAGGGTGTTCCACAGGGTGGGCACCACTACTGAGAAGGCCCTCTGCCTGGTTCCCTGTAACTTGGCTTCTCGCAGTGAGGGAACCGCCAGAAGGCCCTTGGCGCTGGACCTCAGCATCCGGGCAGAACAATGGGGGTGGAGACACTCCTTCAACCAACTACCCAATCAAATCCCATAATATAAGCATGCTGAGAAGTATGGAGACCATACACATTTTGCAAGAGGTGTGTGGGGTGGTGGGACCTTTTCAAGTCTCTTTCCTGACTACCACAACCAATTTCCTAAGTTCTCACCAGAAAAGGGGAAAGGGTTGACTATAATTATTTCTCCTCCTTTATTGAAAGCATCTTTAATCTGCTGTTTGCTAAAAAAAAGTTCCCAGAGCAGCTCATGGATCAATAATAATTCTTAAAAACACAATTCCTGCGCTCAGGTTCACAGCACCAAAAAGAAAAAAGAAAAAAGAAAAAAGAAAAAAGAAAAAGAAAGAAAGAAAGAAAGAAAGAAAGAAAGAAAGAAAGAAAGAAAGAAAGAAAGAAAGAAAGATGCACAGGGAGGGAGGGAGGAGGAAAAAGCAAACAAGCAGAAAAAGCAAAAGAAAACTGTACATAAATAAAGACACTGACAGGACTGAAATAAAACCCATAACGTTTATTGTAAACATTTGGTTAGACCACAAGATGTAATGCTGTAATATAATAAGGAATGTATGTCGGAAGTATAATACAAATTTTTTTTAAGGAATTATAGACACTTATATAATGTATATATAGTAATCATGCTTAAGCAAGAGCAATGAAAAGAAGGCAGAAGAGGGGTGGAGGGAAGTTAACTTGGATAAGATATAGGTTTAAAGGAGAATAATATTGTTAAGCTGTATTGTGTTTAAGATATTTGGAAAAAAATAATAAAAATTATTTGGGGAGGGGAGAGAAAAAGCAAACTTAGGCACTAATTCTTAAATTTACACTGCTTACAATGACCAGCAGGGGTGGAAACAGGGATGGAATATACATTATAATAGAAGGGCCAGGGAGACTTCAGGAGCTATAGGAAACATAGTTTCTACAGTGCTACATTTGCCATGACTCTTAGCAGTTAGTACAGTCCTATTTTGTCCTTGATTTTCTACTTTTACCTTCTTGTAAACTGCTTTGAGGTGGTTGTGGTTGTTATTTTAACAATCAAGTAAGATATGAATTTTAGGAAATAAAAATAAGTAAACTTTTGCACCCCTTAAGGTCTAGAGACTCCCGTCACCGTTCTTCTCCACTGCTATGAGTAAAACAAGGAACTATGGCAACAGTTGGCAGTGATCATGGCAAGATTCGCAGTTACATACCTGACCGAATTTTTCAAAAAGGTTTCGGCTAATAGTGGGATTTTGGGAAGGGCAGATCCGAGGGGAGGGGATGAGATCTTGGGTAGCTTATTGCAGTTACACCACCCAAATTCTGAACTTTGGCAGCCCAGAGTTCTTATTTCCTGTAACAAAGCACGAAATCAGATGCACAGGATTCCAGAGTTATTACAATATTTTGAGGGCTATTTGGATTCGTATTCCTCCCGTTTTGAGAGCTTTGTTCTGCGAGAGAGAGAGAGAGAGAGAGTGTGTGTGTGTGTGTGTGTGTGTGCGAGAGAGAGAGAGAGATTTAAGCCAGCGGATTTCTCTCCCCCTGAAGGAGATTTCATTGACCTAGTTCCACACGCAGCCAGACATAACATGGCAGCCAAGTGACCCAGGCTCTCCGTCAAAACAAACCATTAAAAAAAGCAGCAGCTTGAGACTGATTTAGGACCCTCCGGTCTTTAAACGGTGCCTGGCGTCTTTGATCTGCTAACCGATCACAGGTGGATGAAAGGCGATCCCAAAGACAATTAACGGCAAATTCGACAGGTTCACTGTTTCAAAGAGCCAAGGTAGAGTTTCACCTAGAAGCATGTGGCAAGAGAGGGGGGTGAGCGGAGCTTAGATTCAAAGACCCGCACCAACCGCCAGGCTAGCATGAAACAATTGCCCAGGAGAAGGGATAATGTGAAAAGCAACAGCTGAAAAGCACATGCTACCGAATTTCCACACAGGGGAGGAAATCCTGCCAGCAGTGATTATATGCTGGTCCGCCCTTGCATTTGAAAGAGGCTAAATATTCCGACGTAAAGCTAAAACTGGAGAGGGCAGTGGAACAGCTCCAAATAGAAATATCCAAGCCGGAGTTGACTGGTAATTTGTCCTCAGCAACCATTTTGGACATTAACTCCATTCTTCATGGAGAAGACATTCTAAACAAGAACAGACGAGTGTTTCATTCCCTTCTGTACCCACCTCCTCTCCCCATTTCCCTTAACTGTATTCTCCAATTCACATAGTACATTATTTTAGGTTAAAGAGAGATGCTTTGCTTGCAGAATAGTACCCATGGCAACACTTGGAGCCAGGGCGAGCAGGAGATTCTCCTTCCATGTCGTTTCCCTCCACACCAAAAAGACTAGTGTGACAAAATAGTGATTACAATGACAATAAAGATATTATTATTATTATTATTATTATTACTTGCTACCTAGAGGATATTGATTACAGACCCTCCAAATGTCCGTATTTTCCAGGGACAGGCCTGGATTTACAGAAGCTGTCCCGGTTTCTGATCTGATCTCAGAATGTCCCATTTTTCCTTAGGACACCCTTATTTTCATGTGAGAAATGTTGGAGGGCATGGATTTATGCATCCCCCAAGCCAAAGAGATATCTCCCCTATATGGGGAAGGTTTTATAAAATGTTTAATGTTTTATTATGTTTTCAAATATGTTGGAGGCCACCCAGAGTGGCTTGGGCAACCCAGTCAGACAGGCAGGGTATTATTATTATTATTATTATTATTATTATTATTATTGACTAGGACATCCCTATTTTCATGGGAGAAATGTTGGAGGGTATGTGATGATTGAGAGCTTTGTTCCCTCTGTGTGTGTGTGTGTGTGTGTGTGAGAGAGAGAGAGAGAGAGAGAGAGAGAGAGAGAGAGAGAGATATTTTGTGCTGAACTACAGCTCCCATCAGCCACAGCAAGCATGCCCAATAGCCAAGGATGATGGGAGTTGTAGTTCAACAACATCTGGAGGGCCAAAGTTTTCCCACACCTCAAATTAACATTCCTCACCCCTCAACAGTGCATGGGGGGAAAGAAGTCTAACAGCACCCAATTAATTCACTCTTTCTAATGTACACACCATATAGTTAAAGCATCATCTATTTAAAGACATGTCTGACTGCAAAGAATGATGGGAACTGTAGTTTATTTTTCCACATACCTACATTTCCCAGTACCCTTGATTAACTAGAGTTCCCAGGATTCATTGGGGGCAGTTGTGTGCTTTAAATGTATGGTGTGTACACAATTTTATTTGTTTGTTTGCTTGTTTGTTGAGGTTCTCTTCTTACTCTGATACTGTCTCTGGGAATAGTGGTACAGAAATTAAAGTCACTTGGCAATAAAAATCCACCCACACACCAGCACACACTGCATGCCAAAATACTGAACCAATATGTTTCTTTAAAGACTCTTTGTATGAGAATCAATAGGTATGGCTGGGTGGCTGACTCAAGCTAGCAGTGGCGGGCAGTGATTTATTGGCAATTTGTAAATGTGGGCAAAACGGCACATTATTTTTATATATTCCAAATGAACAGAAAATGTCTGTTCCCATGGGCCAGGTGCCTAGCAAAATGTTTATGAATGCAACAAAATACAGGCTGTTTATTAGCAACACGGACAATGGACCATGTAGTTGCCACGTCTCGGCAGCTAAAACTCTTAACAGCCCCATTCTGCTCATAACTATAGCTCTTGCCAGGCACATTTAGAGTTGCGCTTGTTGGCTGTTACTGTAATATGCTAGGGAAAATCAGAAAGTAATGCCCACCCAGATTCCTTCCTGTAGTTCCTGGATGGTGAAACGCTCTGAGGCACCCTGGGCATAGCTGTCAACGTTTCCCTCTTTTTAAGGGAATTCCCCTTGTTCCGAATAGGATTCCTCGCAAGAAAAGGGAAAAGTTGACAGCTATGACCCGGGGGGGGGGGGAGCAGCAGGGCAAATGGGTGCCTAGACTAGCCCCTAACCTCCAGCAGGGATGTCAACTTGAATAAAATATTGGGTGGGGGGGACCCCAATAAGCCGCACCCCACATAATCACATGACACCACATGCACACACCATGTCAGGATGCTGTTAGCGGCTCCCGGCTGGTTGCCCAGGAAAGTATAAAGACAAGCAAAAGTTTCTTACCATCCTTTTTTCTTCTTCATTTTTTACAGAGAGAGGCTATAGAACCCAGCCTCTTGGATAATGGCATTGTCCCGAGTGAATCTCCACCTCCCATCTCTCCCACTTCCTCATTTGTCATTCTCATCGTCTCCTCTATGGGTGCTGCTACGGGTGCCCTCTGTCTTTGAGCTCTTTGCTCTCCTACTTTTAAGGCTCGCCCGGTTCTGGGAGATGGAGGGTCTGGAATGCTTTCTAATGGCAACATGTCAGCCAGGGGTTGTTCTGGCTCTCCTATGATTTCCCAGCTTTCCCCCTCATCTGCCTCTGAGCTGTGACCTCTCTCAAACCCCTGTTGTAAATCTATACTGTATTCCTCTCCCTCCTCCCTGGAAGGTAAAGGATGCGGGTGGCGCTGTGATCTAAACCACTGAGCCTCTTGGGCTTGCTGATCAGAAAGTCAGTGGTTTGAATCCCTACAACAGAGTGAGCTCCCGTTGCTTTGTCCCAGCTCCTGCCAACCTAGCAGTTCGAAAGCACACCAGTGCAAACAGATAAATAGGTACCACTGTGGCGGGAAGGACACAATCTCACTGGAGCAAGATGGTTTGAGCATATTACACCGATCCTGGTCTGACTGCACTGGCTACCAATAAGTTTTCGGGCCCAATTCAAAGTGCTGGTTTTGACCTATAAAGCCTTAAATGGCTCAGGGTCGCAAGACCTCAAGGACCACCTCTTCCCATATGAATCTACTCAGACCCTGAGATCATCTTCTGAGGCCCTCCTTTGTGCGCCTCCTCCTCAAGAGGTCCGGAGGGTGGCAACACGAGAACAGGCCTTCTCTGCAGTGGCTCCCCGTCTGTGGAATGCTCTCCCCAGGGAAGTGCGCCTGGCACCTTCATTATACACCTTTAGGCATGAGGCATAAACATTTCTTTTCAACTAGGCCTTTGGTTGATCCGATTTACACCCTATGCCCTTTTAAAATGTGTTTTTTGTTGTGGGGGTGGCTATTGGGTTGTTGTTTATATTTTTATTAGATATTTTGTAGTTTTATATCTTGATTTTATCCAGAGCCAGAGCCAGAGCCAGTGTGGTGTAGTGGTTATGAGCGGTAGACTCCTAATCTGGTGAACCGGGTTTGCGTCTCCACTCTTCCACCTGCAGCTGCTAGGTGACCTTGGGCCAGTCACACTTCTGTGAAGTCTCTCAGCCCCACTCACCTCACAGAGTGTTTGTTGTGGGGGAGGAAGGAAAAGGAGAATGTTAGTCACTTTGAGATTCCTTCAGGTAGTGATAAAGCGGGATATCAAATCCAAACTCCTCCTCCTCTTCCTCTTCTTCTTCTTCTTCTTCTTCTTCTTCTTCTTCTTCGAACCACCCTGAGACCCCAGGGTATAGGGTGGTATATAAATTCAACAGCAGCAGCAGTAACAACAACTCTCCCCACCTGCGATTCCCAGCGTATTGCCTCTGATAGCACAGGCAGATCATAGCCATTGTGTCAAGTAGACACGGAAAGCCTTCTCCTGTTCTCTTCCCACGAGAGTGTGCTGTGGGGCAGCAGAGGGGCACTGCCAGCACCACTTTGGCACAAGAGGAGCAGAGGCAGCCGTTCCACTCTCCCTATTAACCCAACTCCTAAAAAGCACCTTCTCTTTCCTGCAGTGGTTACCAGACATTCAGTTTTATCCAGACATTTGCTCATCGTATCTGTAAAAACTTGTTTGGCTGGATTTTATTTTTTTTATAATTTTCTTTAAAAAAAGAAATGGTTGTTTTGACTGGATTCTGGAAAGAGGCCCATCTGACTAGAATTTCAGTCATAGATTTTACCAGGATGGTAAATGCTTCCCTCACCGCCAACCCCTTCCCCTGCCAACCCCATGATGTTTTGGTAGCTCAGAGAGTTTGTTTGAAGGGTCAATTTTGGCAGGCATGTCCATCCAATAATATACATGTGGGGCAGGCATCAGTTCTGGGGAGTCCGAAGGCTCTGTGTGATTTTCCTTGGTACACCTCTACATATTGAAAAAATCCATGCGCTGCCTGTCATTTTAGCACCTTAGGCCCTGTCTATTCTGTTAATAAGAATCTCCGACTCCAACCTTTAAGGGTCACCTCTCATAGAGCTTCTCTCAGGCTGTCATATTATCTATCTATCTACAGTAGTACCTCAGGTTAAGAACTTAATTCGTTCCAGAGGTCCGTTCTTAACCTGAAACTGTTCTTAACCTGAGGTACCACTTTAGTTAATGGGGCCTCCCGCTGCAGCCATGCTGCCGCCACACAATTTCTATTCTCATCCTGAAGCAAAGTTCTTAACCCGAGGTACTATTTCTGGGTTAGCAGAGTCTGTAACCTGAAGTGTCTGTAACCTGAGGCGACTGTAACCTGAGATACCACTGTATCTATCATCTATAGATGGGTTAGCGGAGTCTGTAACCTGAAGTGTCTGTAACCTGAAGCGACTGTAACCTGAGATACCACTGTATCTATCATCTATATCTATCTATCTATCATCTATCTATCTATCTATCTATCTATCTATCTATCTATCTATCTATCTATCATCTATCTATCTATCTATCTATCTATCTAATCTATCTATCTATCTATCTATCTATCATCTATCTATCTATCTATCTATCATCTATCTATCTATCTATCTATCTATCTATCTATCTATCATCTATCTATCTATCTATCATCTATCTATCTATCTATCTATCTATCTATCTATCTATCATCTATCTATATCTATCACCTATCTATCTATCTATCATCTATCTATATCTATCATCTATCTATCATCTATCTATCTATCATCTATCTATCTATCTATCTATCTATCTATCTATCTATCTATCATCTATCTATCTATCATCTATCTATCTAATCAATCTATCATCTATCTACCTACCTATCTGGGGTTTTTTTCAGCTGGAGATGTTCACAGTGAGTTCCAGCACCTCTTTTTCTAGAAATTTAGCACTGCTGTCTGTCTGTCTGTCTGTCTGTCTGTCTGTCTGTCTGTCTCTTTGTCTCTTCCCTGGTTCTTCTTCTTCCTCATGTTCTCCCAATATTTCCCAGCTTCTCCCCTCTGCAGCCTCTGAAGTATGCCCTTCTGCAAACCACTGTTCTAAATCTATACTGTCTCCCTCTTCTCTGGAAAGTGCAGGGGGAGGGGTCCCCACCATTCCTCCTCAGTCCAGTCCCTGACAGTGGCCCATTTAGTCAAGCTGTGGGAAATCCACAAGCACACAAACACTCTCCCTTCCTGTCACTTCCAGC
This sequence comes from Podarcis muralis, assembly GCF_964188315.1. Lineage (NCBI taxonomy): Eukaryota > Metazoa > Chordata > Lepidosauria > Squamata > Lacertidae > Podarcis > Podarcis muralis. The sequence goes on along the minus strand of NC_135664.1, from coordinate 15,170,181 downwards.
AACTGGTATTCAAAAGCATTGCTGCCTCTAACTGTAGAGACTGTGGCACCATCATGTTATTATTACGTTCTTCAGGGGATCAATTACTAGCATTGTGCATCTATGAGTCTTCACTTCCATCTGTAAAATGGGAACAGTGCTATATAATAGGTGTATATGTGTAAGAGAGCGAGACAGAGAGGAGGCTTATTAGGTCAGGGTTTGGCTCATTATAAATACTGTCTATGGTTGTACAAAGTATGACTCAAATTTGTTGGCATCCTATTGAATTCATTCCTGAGCCGTACACTGTGGTGGAGGCCAAAACATGTATAAATGTGTTTTGTTTCTGTACCCCATCAGTGCGAACCTACAGGTCTCGATCTAATAATAGCCACATTCATTTCACCATCGGCAAACATTTTTTGTCATCCAGTGTTTACTTGGGTCAATGGATTCTCATATATTTATTTATTAAGAGTTATTTGCCCGGATTGTCTAATAAAGAGCAAATGTATTACAAGTATCTCCCCTTGGCAGTGTACACGGCAAAATAATATTACAGGCAAATATGATAAGCTTACCTATGGAAGCGAGATGAACTGAAATTTGGGTTCTACGGTTTTCTGATAGCATAAAGATTCTCATAAAAGGCCCTTGAGCTGTGCTTTCCCCTTCACCTTTGGGACTCTTTTTCAAGTCCAATTTGTAGTTCCAAAGAAAATAACTGAGGCAGTTCTGCTTGGTTTCTGTTTGGCAAGGCTCCTTTCTGAAGGAGTGCAGTCTCTTAGTCCAGCATATTAGCTGACTCACTACAAACCGCACCCCTCCAGGGAGGTTTTTATTCACTCCTCCCCCTCCTCCATCCGCCATATTTCAGCGAAGAGGCCTGCATGTCGGGATAAAAATAGCTATTAGAACTCTACTGCATCTTCAGTGTTTCTGACAAGATTATTATGGGAGCAGCATGCAATAAATTGTCTCCAAACCAATGCTGATCCAAATCTTCCGAGTGCCTATGGCTTGCATAGCCAAAAGTAATGCTCGGGAGCAAGAGAGAAATATTAGGCAGGGCCATCTTACCCATAGAGGCTAGTGGCGCAGGGCGCCAGTTCTGGAGGGCGCCAGGGAAGAGGCGGAGGCTGGACGTGGCACCTCCCGGCATCAGCTCGCCACCTTCACCTGCCTCTGCCATGCCGTGCTGAAGCAGTGCCGCGCCCGGAGCCTCCGTCTGCCATGGCCACCACAGCACAAAGCGGTCAGCTGAGCTGGGAGCCTCCGTGGCCAGCCTCCACCTCTTATTCGCCGGAGGAGCTACCCTCCAGCCGCTGCCCACCTCCTCAAGCCCCGCAAAGCTGTCCTCCCTAAAACAACAACAACAACAATTTATTTATACCCCACCCATCTGGCTTGGCTTCCCAAGCCACTCTGGGCGGCTTCCAACCAAATATTAAAATACAGTATTGCATCAAACATTAAAAGCTTCCCTAAACAGGGCTGCCTTCAGGTGTCTTCTAAAAGTTTGGTAGTTGTTGTTCTCTTTGACATCTGATGTGAGGCCGTTCCACAGGGCGGGTGCCACTATCAAGAAGGCCTTCTGCCTGGTTTCCTGTAACTTGGCTTCTCGCAGTGAGGGAACCACCATAAGGCCCTCAGCGCTGGACCTCAGTGTCCGGGCAGTGTCTGCTGGACCTCAGTGTCCAGGTAGAATGATGGGGGTGGAGATGCTCCTTCAGGTATACTGGACCGAGGCTGTTTAGGGCTTTAAAGGTCAGCACCAACACTTTGAATTGTGCTCATAAACGTCAGCAACTCTGGGAAACGGGGAGTGTGTGTGTGTGTGTGCCGGAGGGATCTTTGCACCACGGCACCAGATATGCTTAAGATGGCTCTGGTATTAGGAAACTCAGGGCAACCCCAAGGCATGCAAAACTGCAACAAAAAATCCCTAAAGGGAGAGGAAGGGCCATGACTCTCTGGTACAGCAACTGTTCTGAACTGCTCTGAACTTAACATTGCAAGAATGCAATGTGGAATGAGATCACATCAGATCAATTACATTTTTGTGCGGCTTTCGTTTTACATGGACACACACGTTTCGTTGTGCAGCCTAATAAATAAAATGTCAATGAAGCAATCTTGATATGATTGTACGATCATTGTATCAAGATTGTTTTTGAGTGGTGCTTTAATCATGCACAGTTGTGCATGTGCACATCAGTTCAACACTGTGCAAAAGAAAAACACTTAATGCAGTCACATAGGATCCTAGAAGGGGCCATAGCTTAGTGTCAGGGCATCTGAGTTGCATGCAGAAGGTTCCTGGTTCAATCCCCAGCAGCTGCAAGTAGGGCTGGGAGAATCTGTGGTCTGAAACCCCAGCGAATTGTTGCCACTTGGTGTAGACATTATGGAGCTATATGGACCAAAGGTCTGACTCGATGTGAAACAGATTCCGATATTCCTAGCAACTCCAAATGCAGACTCATAAGTGACATGGAGCATTGTGAATGGGAGAGAATGTCAACAGGGTAGCAGAGGCACCAGGTTGCCCCCAAAATTGTGGGGGCCCAGGCATACATTGTGTGTGTGTGTGTGTGTGTGTGTGATGTAATGCATGTCACACGTCACATATGTGTGATGTCGCTTCCTCTGGAGAAGGCCACATTCTGGAGGAGCCGGCCGCTGAAGCTGTGATGCATGAGGCAAGAGGCGTGTGACATCATGCATGTTTGACACACAAGGGGGTCCAGCCCCTTTCCCCAAAGATTGAGGGGGCTGGAGTCACATCACCCCCCTTGAGTTGGTGTACCTGCAGGGTAGAAAGGGAAATGGAATTCTGAGGTTGACTATGAGAAGATCATGTATGAGTGGCCCACCTCTGGTTCCTAATGAGAAACTAGCCACAGACAGAGTCGCCCATAAACTTCAGTGGAGAAATGCCTTGCCTGGGGTTGAGTCATGGTGTGTCCAACTGAGAGAAGAAGGGATGTTCAAGAAGGAAGGGTGAGAAACTTGCAGGCCCTGGATAAAGATTTGTGGGCCTGCCCTGTGGTATTTAAGGGACGCGGGTGGCGCTGTGAGTTAAACCACAGAGCCTAGGACTTGCTGATCAGAAGGTCGGCGGTTCGAATCCCCGCAACGGGGTGAGCTCCCATTGCTCGGTCCCTGCTCCTGCCAACTTAGCAGTTTGAAAGCACGTCAAAGTGCAAGTAGATAAATAGGTACTGCTCCGGCGGGAAGGTAAACGGCGTTTCCGTGTGCTGCTCTGGTTTCGCCAGAAGCAGCTTAGTCATGCTGGCCACATGACCTGGAAGCTGTACGCCGGCTCCCTCGGCCAATAAAGCGAGATGAGCGCCGCAACCCCAGAGTCGGCCACGACTGGACCTAATGGTCAGGGGTCCCTTTACCTTTACTACCTGTGGTATTTATCCTAAACTGAGAGAGAGCTAACCGTGAATCATTACTGGAAGAACAGTGCTATACATGTCAGCATCTTTGGGGAAAAGCACTGACATGCACAGGAACTAAAAATGTCAGGATCAGCTCTCGAGATGATTTTTCGAAGCCTATTTTTATATGTTATTATTACTGCACAAGCGCGCGCACTCTGGACAGCTTGCAGGAAACTGTGATTTGTGATTTGAATAAAGCCAGCACTCCCCCCACAACACACTTTTCTTTTCTCGCTGTAACCGATGCCAAGTGTGTGTGCTAATGTTAACATGTTCAGACCCTGTCTCATTTCGCCGGGGGCAACATTATACAATTAGGCACGTGCAAGCCCTCAAATATGTGAGCTTTTACGGTTTATTGTTCTATTTCATGGCACACTTGAGGATTATTTCATGACCGGGCTGCGCCACCAAACCTCACGACTTGCCTGACTTTCTTCATCTTGTTGTCCTGAAATGTTGATGCAGACTTCCTTGTTTTACTGTTTCTAAAGTACCCGTCTCAGACACACCAAGAGCTGTCTCTGTTGTTGTAGCCTTTAATTTAGTCTACTGTCCAGGAAGTGGCCTGTTTGATACCCTCTCCCTTTTACTTAACCGAGCCGAGTCTGACATTTCTGAAAGGAAACAGCTGCACTTCAGGAAAACACCAAAACGCTGGTTATTCTTTCCCTTATGTTATTGCTACAGATGTGCAGGCAAAGACTGAACTAGTTATTCTGCATTGCGTCCATTCACCTTTCTATACATTCCGACATGAATACACGGTTCCTTCTGTCATTTAACCTTGTGCTAAATTGTTGCCCCATCTTCTTCCTGCTTTCTCCTTCCTGCCCACCCAACCCTTTGTTTCCCCAGTATTTCTGCAGCAGTCACACCCCCTACTGTCCCTTGTCCCTGAGAATCCCATCTCTAGACAAAATAACTTTCTACTTCTTCACCACAGCTGCTGCTCCTGTTTTAAAAACATGGCAAATCCTTCCCTCTCAGCAGGAGGGTGTTCAAGGTCCAAGATACTGACTGCAAGTTAGCTATCAAGCTAAGTTCATTGTCCTACTTTTGGTGTACAAACCCTACATGGCTTGCAATTAAAGTAAAGGTAAAGGGACCCCTGACCATTAGGTCCAGTCGTGGCCGACTCTGGGGTTGCGGCGCTCATCTCGCTTTACTGGCCGAGGGAGCCGGCGTTCAGCTTCCGGGTCATGTGGCCAGCATGACTAAGCTGCTTCTGGCGAACCAGAGCAGCGCACGGAAACGCCGTTTACCTTCCCGCTGGAGCGGTACCTATTTATCTACTTGCACTTTGTGCTTTCAAACTGCTAGGTTGGCAGGAGCAGGGACCGAGCAATGGGAACTCACCCCGTCGTGGGGATTCGAACCGCCAACCTTCTGATTGGCAAGACCTAGGCTCTGTAGTTTAACCCACAGCGCCACCCACGTAATAACCTCATCCCTTATACAGTGGTACCTTGGGTTACAGATGCTTCAGGTTACAGACACTTCAGATTACAGACTCCAGTAACCCAGAAATAGTACCTCGGGTTAAGAACTTTGCTTCAGGATGAGAACAAAAATCGTGTGGTGGTGGCATGGCAGCAGTGGGAGGCCCCATTAGCTAAAGTTGTACCTAAGGTTAAGAACAGTTTCAGGTTAAGAACGGACCTCCAGAACAAATCAAGTTCTTAACCCAAGGTACCACTGTATACCCAACTGATGACTACACTCAGGCCCATTTGCCCCTCCCCCATATTTTTGGGTATGGGGCCACCCCACAAAGTCCAAAGGTGTCAGGCTGGACGATGTGGGGTGGGGATGCTCCTTCAGGTATACTGGGCTGAGGCCATTTAGGGCTTTAAATGTCAGCACCTTTCCTTAAGGTCAGATCTTTCCTTTTAAACAAATCCTTTGAAGTAGATATTTTCTTTCTCCTTGTCTGTATCTGCATTGGATTTCAAATTCATTTTTGTATAGGTCTTTATTGTCAATGTTTTTATTAATCACTTTGGGTCCCAGTGCTACTGGGTCCTGCAGTGCTACTGTACCTGTGTTCCAGGAAGAAGCAATTCAGCAAGCGGGTTGAAGACACCTTGGTAGCTTCCTGGAAGGGTTGGTTCCTGTTGCTTTCAGGGAAGGGGAGGCAATTGGATGGGCTCTGCCAGTGAGTTTGCACCGCAACACCTTTCCTCGCTCTCCTGGTAAGCAAGAGGAATCCATCTGCCGGGAAGGTAGCAGAGCAATGGCACCCAACCTGATGAGCCACTTCTGGTTACATGCTCTGCAGAGAAAGGAAGGAAAGATAGAGTATATCTTCCTTCCTGCCAAAGCTACAGCAGTAGACAGCTAAATACATGGAAAAGAGGAGCACTCTCCATCTTGGAGTAAATCCAGAGGCAAATTCATGAAGTAAACAAATAGGATGGTTCCCACCCCCAATACATATGTGCAGACAGTGCTCTCCCCCTAAAAGGATGTTTCTCATTTTGACTCAAGAAAATCACAATTTTAAAGTTAAAATCGGGGAAAATAAATACAGTAAATGGACAAAAGTACAAAGTACATGCATTACTAATATTGAAATCAATGAGGCCAAACTTTCATCAGTAAAACACCACACATCAAACGCTCGCTTCCATCTGAGACTCAGGAAACAGCATGACAGAGAAAGAGGCCACCACCAGGAGTAGCAACGGAACTGACGATTCACCGCACTAAAGAAGAAACTATTTTTTTAAAAAACATTTTTAGTTAGTTTCTTCTCCCATTAGATTCTCAAAATATTTAGGGGTATGTGTACCCCTGTGTAAAGTTAAAGGTAAAGGTACCCCTGCCGGTACGGGCCAGTCTTGACAGACTCTGGGGTTGTGCGCCCATCTCACTCAAGAGGCCGGGGGCCAGCGCTGTCTGCAGACACTTCCGGGTCACGTGGCCAGCGTGACAAAGCTGCATCTGGCGAGCCAGCACAGCACACGGAAACGCCGTTTACCTTCCCGCTGGTAAGCTGTCCCTATTTATCTACTTGCACCCAGGAGTGTTTTCGAACTGCTAGGTTGGCAGGCGCTAGGTCCGAACAACAGGAGCGCACCCCGCCGCCGGGATTCGAACCGCCGACCTTTCGATCAGCAAGCCCTAGGCGCTGAGGCTTTTACCCACAGTGCCACCTGCGTCCCGTACCCCTGTGTACACCCCCCCTAAAAAAGTACTGTGTGTAGGATACAGATTGTTCCTGGGTGTAATGCACTGGTGTGTGGCAAAAAAATTCACAGGGGAACAGTTAGGGCCAGAGGTGCCAGCTTGCAAGGACAATTGTGGGGGCCAATGTCCCACCTGAGAGCATCACACCTCCCTCCCTAAGCAGAGCAGAAGCTTCCTGGGCTTTGGGAAGGATGCGCCAGTCTTTAATACTGAAATACTCTAATTTACCAGGAACATTTAGGGGGCTAGGCTAGTCTCCCTAGTTCAATAACCTCATGTCACTGGTGCAATATTTTATCTGTTTGGACAGGGCTTAAATATATATTTTATATTTAGTTTCACTAAAGCACCGCTAGAAAGTATAGCTCTCAGATTAAATAATAAGCCCAAGAACTATGTTTCCAAAAATTTATTTTTTTCCTGTAGTATTGTACAACAATTACGAAACTTCCAAAGCCATTTGTTAGAGGAAATTGTTCATTAGCTTGCTCTGAAGTTTAAAAACACACCTGCAAATTTTAGGAGTTTTCATTCTCCAGCACCTTTTCTTTTCTTATATTAAAAAAAAAGCTCTTAAAAATTCATAAGCCTCGCAAATGTGAAGCTGTGAGGAACTGCACTGCAAGTTTCTCACCATTGCCAGGGAAACTGAGACTTGCCTGGAAAAAAATGTAGGTTACAATGTGTATTTTGCATGAGATTCCCTAAGAATGTGGCAATGCATTAACAAAGAACTAGTCTCATTCACAGAAACATATTATCATTCTATAGAAGATCACAGTCAGCCAACAATATAGCACTCCAGCAATCTTCTGTTTGTAGGCTTGCTTGTTCAGCTGTTTGTATGCTCACAAATCTTAGCTTAAAAAATCTGCCGAAATACTGGAGTTGAAGCAACTCTTTGCCATGAAGCACTAGATGCCAAATACATTGGAGATGGTAGGACCAGTTCGCACATGGAACTAGTGGGGAAGGTAAATGTAAAAAAGATAAAGGACCCATGAGTGGTTAAGTCCAGTCAAAGGTGACTATGGGGTTGGGGCGCTCATCTCACTTTCAGGCCGAGGGAGCTGGTGTTTGTCCAGAGACAGCTTTCCGGGTCATGTGGCTAGCAGGACTAAACCACTTCAGGCACAACAGGACACCGTGACAGAAACCAGAGCGCATGGAAATGCCGTTTACCTTCCCGCCAGAGCAGTACCTATTTATCTACTTGCACTGGTGTGCTTTCCAACTGCTAGGTTGGCAGGAGCTAGGACAGAGCAACAAAAACTCAGTCCGTCATGGGGATTTGAACCGCCAACCTTCTGATGCGCAAGCCCAAGAGGCTCAGTGGTTTAGACCACTGAGCTTCCAATGTTCTCTTATAATGGCAATGACACTCACATGAGAGATGCCAGAAAACTGAGTTCTGTTGAGTTCCAGCTGAATAAAAGCCCTGGGTGTACACAAGCATATATATTCCCTTGCATTGATATGAGCCTGTGTAGAAAATATCATGTGAAACCAGGGGGACTAAAGTGTGTTTTACATACACACTTACCTGGGAGTAAGCCCCATTCAACTCAATGAAGCTTACTGCTGAGTTGATGGGTATAAGATTGCACTGAAGCTCTGGATTATTGCTTAAATAGCGCTAATACAGAACCCCCCCCCCCTTTTAACTGTGCATTCATCAAGCTGGCTAAATTCTATACAGTTTCAAAAATACTTAAAAACCTTTTAGAATCAACGGCAAGACATGGAGGTAAACCAAAGGACTCTCTCTGAATATATCCCTATCATTTTTTAAAAGAAAATCATTCCTAAATGCTCCAAAGGGGGGAAGCCGTTTGATGAATAGCTGGAGCCTACCGTCATGTCGGCTTTCTCAAGGCAATCAAAAGAATCCATCAGGGTGAACATAATAGTTGAAATACAATTGCCTTTCTCCGGGGTGGGCAGAAAAGTTATGTATGGCAGCTGGAGCTGTTGAGCAGCTGACAAGTTGCATTTTTATGGCCGGCTTGAAACAATCTGTTTCGATGTTTCAGGAATTGCCAGAGCTTCTCCGAAAAGCCGAGCACGCAGTCAGGACCCAACAAGCGCTGGTGCCGAGCTGAGGTTTAATTAAGTTACCTACTGAGAAACCTACCACAGGGAAAGTTCTTCAGCAAGCGTTGGGTTTTCAAGCCAGTCAAGGGCATCCATAAGAAGACAGATATTTCAACACCGGGAGTGTTTCGCCCTAGTTCCTATACAATCGTATGAATTATACATCTTCTCAGGCCACATAGGAATTGTACTGGTACAGAATACCAGTGTTTCCATGAAAGGAAAAACAACAACAGGTAAATCAAGTCAAAGAAGCTATTACTCTGGGACTTCTGGAAAAAAAAAAATAATGATTTTTTTAAAAAATGATGAAATATACATTTATGAAGAAACCAGAAGCCTTTCTCTTTGGAATAACAGGTTCTGAACTGCCCCCAAAAGATGTAAAAGTATTTTTGTATGCCACAACTGCTGCACGGATGTTATTAGCCAAAAAATGGAAAACACAAGAATTACCAATGGTAGAAGAATGGCAGATGAAGATGATGGAGTTCATGGAGCTGGCTGACCTCACCGGGAGAATCCGCGACCAGAAAGAAGAGGAATATCAAGAAGACTGGAAGAAATTTAAAGACAATTTGAATAAATATCCTAATATTAAAGATATGTAATCACTTGAAAGAAACAATTAGGCCTAGGATTAAAATGGAATTAGAGTACAAGCTTGTTTTCTACTGCTCTGGAGGATAGGACTTGAACCAATGGCTTCAAGTTACAAGAAAGGAGAAAAACTCCTGACAGGAAGAGCGGTTTGGCAGTGGAATGGTCTACCTGGGGAGTTTGTGGACTCACCTCCCTTGGAGGTTTTTAAGCAGAGGTTGGATGGCCATCTATCATGGATGCTTTAGAAGAGATTCCTGCATTGCAGGAAGTTGAGCTAGATGGCCCTTGGGGTTCTATGATTCTATGATAGCATTTGAAGCAGCAATAATGAGATGGCAACTGAGCAACAGAAAGAGTTACTGCTTTGTTTGCATCTTGTAGGATGTATCCAGCCATTGCTGTAATGGAGAGACTTTCAGCAACATCACAGCTACACAAATCTATAGGATCAAGGTATCAGCATTCGCAAGAGCACCGGCTATTGTTAACAAACTAAAAAGTGTTTTATTTGCTTTGGTCTTAAATGCCACAGAAGAACCCTATATAAATCCCAATGCTGACAGCTTTAAAAGATATTTCCTTTCAAAAGCATACAGTCATGCAACACACTTATCTGTGCCTTATGTAAAGCTGGTTTATTCGCACATCGCCAGGGTTAAAGGATTTGAATGCTCCAGTAATACCGCTGGAATCAGATACCAGCTTTAGAGGTGTAAATTACAATCTCTTGTATGTACATTGAAAGCTCTCCAGAATTCACAACTCCTTAGGGCTTGTTGAAAACAGAGAGAGAGAGAGAGAGAGAGAGAGAGAGAGAGAGAGAGAGAGGGAGGGAGAGGGAGATCTTCACTAACTGCAACTGATAAGATTGAGAGCCAAGGAAAATTTCTGCTCAGAGCCAAAAGATCCATAGATTATTTCCCCAGACAAACTCAAAAGAAAGGAAAGTGTCTCCATGTAGCCTCTTGCTAGAAGAACGAGCACAATTCAAATAAGACATGCCAATGGGTCTTAGTCGGGTTTAATCAATCCTTTAAACAGAGCTGTAATAAATTTGGATGCGAGAGGCAAAAAAGACACATGTGAATCAGCTCTCGAAAACTGGAAACTAAGTCTTTGTAGAATGGGAAAAAAGAAAGAAGTATTTAATGTGATCATTAAAGAATGAGTTGATATGTGAGTGTATAGCTATCAATGTTATTTATGGCTTCTTTTATTCAGTTCATAGCGACTCGATCTTTTGATGACAGATCAACTCTAGACAGCTATCATTTCTCTCCCTAGCAAATTGTCAGGCTCGGCATTCAGATAAGTTGGATTATTGTCCTTATGTAGCCTCTCTAAACAGGCACCTATAAATAACGCTCTCCTAATCTCAACTTAGTTTTTATGTGTATTAATTCCAAGATTAGGAGGAGAAGACAGAAGGGAATGTGTGAAGTCAACACGAGGCAACTGTGTCAATTACATTCGCTATGTGGTTTTTTCTGTTTTCTTTAAAAGGAATAATAGAACAAACATGCTAATACTGTTCTCTGACAAAATCAGATGGACTGGACACCATTCAACTCAATTCATATAGCAAATATGTAGAATAATTAATAAATATTGGGAATGAAATATTTTGCTACAAATTGTGAGCTGAGCAGTTAATTTGTCCCACATTGATCCTGCTAAAAATGTCTCATCACAGGATAATCTGACTTTCAGCCTTATGTGGTTCATTATATAAATTCATATCCAGTTTTAGATATTTTCCTTGACCAGAGACAAAAAGGAAGTAATGATGATTGATAGGCGATGCCACGTTTTAGCTGAAAATTTGTTATGGCTTTTGCAATGTTTTTTTAAAGGCTGATTGCCATGAAATGCGATTATTGGTCAAGCAAGACAATTTTCTGCTTCAATGATGTCCTCTGTCATGGATTTGCCCTTAGATGCATAATATGCCATTCACCAACAAATAGTTCAGGTTGAGGGGCAAGAGGATTAGGTGACAAGATAGTCAACACAAATTCATTTATTTTCACTTCTGAATGGGATGTACAATTCATAAGTCTGTGGTAGGGATGGATCCAAAATTCCTCTCATCTGAACTTCACACATTTTGAACTTTTGTACTACTTTGTTTTGAAGTGGAACTGATTTAACAGGAATGCTCATTGAGTTTCCGCTTTTTTAATTTTCAAATTTGTATAGTGCAGCATACATATCTTGAGTTTCCCACCGATCATTTTTTTAGTTTCTTTGGTTAATTTCTGTCTCCCACCCTCTCTGTGTTGTCTATAACTCTCTTCGGAGATTTGGCCTGAATACAAGAGACAAAAAGTGCGTCACTCCTTTTCCTGCCTCTGCTTTGGAAAATCTCACATATAATAAAAATGCAAGAGTGTCCTCACACAAGCCTCCCACTGGAGGATTTGCAGGGCTGTAGCAACAGGCTGGATTTGAAGTCAGGGTGGGGTAGGGGAGCAAAACAGAATGCAGGTTGCACAATAGCAGAAGAGAGACATGGTTTCATAAATGGGGTTGAAAAGGTGAAATGAGAGCTAAGTAGTTGTGTGGGATAGGAATGGGACGTTCTAGGAAGTTAATCCTGAGCCCTTGGCCGCCTAACTCAAATGAGAAGGTAAATGCAACCACACCATCTCCTATCCTCATGTGCAAATCTTCTTTCAAATTTCTACTGATCTTTTAGAGCAGGGGTAGGCAACCTAAGGCCCGGGGGCCGGATGCGGCCCAATCGCCTTCTCATTCCAGCCCATGGATGGTCTGGGAATCAGCATGTTTTTACATGAGTAGAATGTGTCCTTTTATTTAAAATGCATCTCTGGGTTATTTGTGGGGCGTGTCTGGTGTTTTTGCATGAGTAGAACGTGTGCTTTTATTTAAAATGCATCTCTGGGTTATTTGTGGGGCATAGGAATTCGTTCATTATTATTTTTTTCAAAATATAGTCCAGCCCACCACATGGTCTGAGGGACGGTGGACTGGCCCATGGCTAAAAAAGGTTGCTGACCCCTGTTTTAGAGGCATGTTCAGTTCCTTCCCATTCCTCCTTCAATGGCTGGGGGTGGGGCTTCTTTGCACAAGTTAGGCACAATACTAACTTCAAATCCAACCACACAATATGCTGATGGAGCTTAAGACAAGAGTAGGATGGCATAATTTTCTGAAGCAAACATGTGATGATTCTGCCAGAAAGCAAAGCTGTAATCCTGTGCGCATTTGTCTGAAGGGGGGTTGGGTGGTAATTCCCATTAAATACGGGGTGACTTGTTCCCGAGTAAACATGTATAGGAAGATTGCAGTTGTACAGTTGCAATCCTAAATAATCTTAAAAGGTAAAGGTAAAGGACCCCTGACAGTTAAGTCCAGTCGTGAACGACTCTGGGGTTGTGGCGCTCATCTTGCTTTACTGGACAAGGGAGCTGACGTTTATCCGCAGACAGTTTTTCCAGTTCATGTGGCCAGCATGACCAAGCTGCTTCTGGTGAAACCAGAGCAGCACATGGAAACACATTTTACCTTCCTGCTGGAGTGGTACGTATTTATCTACTTGCACTTTGATGTGCTTTTGAACTGCTAGGTTGGCAGGAGCAGGGACCAAGCAACAGGAGCTCACCCCATTGCAGGGATTCAAAGTGCCGACCTTCCGATCGGCAAGTCCTAGGCTCTGTGGTTTAGACCACAGTGCCACCCGCGTCCCTCCTAAATAATCTTAATAGGCTGCAAGTCCCACTGATCTCAGTAGGACTTACCATTAACTCATTCTCCTTAAGTATGGGTTGAAACTGTGAAATCATCATTTTAAGAAGAACAACAAGAAGAACAAAAATGAAGGCAATAGCTTGGACCCCAAGATTAACTCTAAAAGTTCATGAAAGGGAAGCTTCCTATCCCTATCTCCTCCTGCAGCCCCCTGAAAATCCTGTCTTGTGGCTTGGGGGCACCACTGAAGAATGTGAGATGGAGTACAGTGGGCAGAAGATCACAACGACCAGAATTTTAGAAGACATCTGAAGGCAGCCCTGTTTAGGGAAGCTTTTAATGTTTGATACATTACTGTATTTTAATATTTTGTTGGAAGCTGGCCAGAGTGGCTGGGGAAGCCCAGCCAGATGGGCGGCATATAAATAATAAATTATTAGGATCCATTTGGGTCAATTCTTTCCCATATCAGTATCCTCATTTTGTTCAGGAGGACTCCACAATCTTCAGCTAAACTTTTTTTTGGTGGGGGTACAGTGGCATGGGGGGGAACCCACACACAAAAAAAACCTTGCATGAATTTCCTTCAGGTCCAAGCTATTGCCATTATGTTGCCTTCTGTGACCTCCCGTAACTTATTGCGGGATCTGTGCCAATATCAAGATCACTCTGTTTATTACCTTTTGAAATCTAACCTTTGAATTTCCATTGCTCAGGGTACTCTGTGCTCCAAATCAACACAGAGTTCACATCCTGCACAGCATCTGAGCATCAGAATCTTGATCAACGTGCCTTGTGCTATTGTTACCGAGCGCGGAGATGGAACAAGCCTCCTTCTCTCTTTTTTGGATTTGCTGGGTGTGTCGTGGCGGAGAACGTTTGGAAGACAAAATGCCAATGAGATGAGAATAGAATGTTTGTCTGAGTTTAGCACTAGGGCAATAGGTTCACTGCAACGCGAGCACAGACACAACAAATAGTAGCCGAGAAATGACGGCAGCGTGAATGACCTGCTCTAAGCCACAAACAGCTTTGCTGTCTGTACAGCAGATGATTAACTGTCCTATTTTTATTCAATCCTGTTTGCTAACTCACTAAGCCACAGACAGTTAACAGAAAATTATTCTCTCTCTTTAAAGCTGTTGGTTATGAAGTGCATCATTTGATCCAGGAATGTACAAAGCAGTGTATATTTATTGACCGTGATCTTAATTGACCTATATATGTATATATATATATATATATATATATTTGTGGGGGAACGGCCTTGGTAGGCTAGATGAATCCCCCTTGCCCTTCCAGACCCAAGATGACCTCCCTTTCCAGCTTGTTACTAAAACAATCCCAACAACACGATGCTGTCAACAGACGTAAGCACCCAAAGCTGGACGAAGCACACTTTGTAACAGGCCAGAACAGGACATGAATAAGAGCCTAACATGATTCATTAAGCAGGCTTATTGATATGCCAGTGATCTTTAAACATTAGACACTTAATAGAGCTCTGCCAATGCCTGGATATGCATACTGTACTAACAGATCTTTGAAAATGAACTTCTCGGACCCAATGGCAGCTTCCCAATCCCTCTTCTTTTTTTAACATTTAGAGGACATTACAGACCGATGACATTTTAGCAGCAGGAACAAATAGTTTTTGCACAAACATTTATCTCGTTGCCCTTTTAAGGAGCAATGAGCCCCTTTCACACATGTACCCTGCCCTCCTAGTTTCTTCTTTTTTTGTCAAATCTTTTATTTTATTAAGTTCTACATTGCAAATTTAAATTCAAACGTTAAAAATCAACACCACAATTTAAATTCCCTGAATCCTTCGACTCCCCTCCGCCCTTCCATGGTTATTATTATCCATCTTTTTTCAATTGCTTCTCTTATTTTCCCTAATTATTTTTTTTTTAGTTCATCTTTATTGAATTAAAATACAAATATACATACATACATACATACATACATACATACAGGGTAAAGGAACCCCTGACCATTAGGTCCAGTCGTGACCGACTCTGGGGTTGCGGCGCTCATCTTGCTTTATCGGCCGAGGGAGCCGGCATACAGCTTCCAGGTCATGTGGCCAGCATGACTAAGCTGCTTCTGGCAAACCAGAGCGGTGCACAGAAACGCCGTTTACCTTCCCGCCAGCGTGGTTCCTATTTATCTACTTGCACTTTGATGTGCTTTCGAACTGCTAGGTTGGCAGGAGCAGGGACCGAGCAATGGGAGCTCACCCCGTCACAGGGATTCAAACCGCCGACCTTCTGATCGGCAAGTCCTAGACTCTGTGGTTTAACCCACAGCGCCACCCGTACATACATAAAGATAAAAAAGGAAAGATTAAGACAAGAAAAGAAAAAGGGAAAAGAAAACATACAAAACAAGAATTTGCATTGTTATATAATCATTCATTGAATTTCTAAATAAAAGATTTCCAATTCTTCTCATTGTACTTGTATTGTTATTTACATTGAATGCACAGCCTTCTATTACCCTGATTGGTTTTCATGTACTCTAATAAATTAACATTTGCACATTGTATTTTACATGGATCAGTTTAATTCTGCAAGGAGATTGTTATTTGGACAACATGTTTTTAGGTAATCATTGAATATTTTCCATTCTTTGTATACTTTCTGGTTTGAGAGCCCTCTTACTTTCCCCATCATTTCCCTAATTTTTCTTAAATAATCCGTTTTCACCGTAATTTTTAGTTGTTTACAGTGTTCTCTTGAATACATTGTAAATTCCCCCCATTCTTTCTTAAAGTTCTTCTCTTCCTGGTTTCTGATTTTCCCGGTCAGTTTCTCCATTTTGGCATAGTCCATCATCTTCATCAGCCATTCGTCTCTGGTGGGGACTTTGTCTTCTTTCCATCTCTGGGCCAGTAGTATCCCCACTGCTGTTGTTGCATACATAAATAACCATTCCTTTGGTATCTCTGCACCTAAAATTCCTAATAAAAATGCCTCTGGTTGATGCCTGGCTATTTTTAATAGATATTGGCTGGTTTGGTACAGATGAATCTGTATCATTGTAGACCTCAATGGCTCATTTCACACAGTCACTGGCTCAAAATCTGGTATGTGTAGTGAGGTCCATCCATCATTCTCACAGTGGCAGAGGGAAAGAGCCAAGGAGCTTGGGTTTGATGCATGGCTGCCCCGTGTGGTGAGTCATCCAAACTGCAGCTTGGGACATCTTCCTGGGCACATGAACCAAAAACTTGTGGACAAACGCTGGCTCCCTAGGCCTGAAATTGATATGAGCTCCTCAACCCCATAGTCACCTTTGACTGGACTTAACCATCCACCTACCTTTTTTTTAACTTTATTATTGATGGTTGTTATGCACTATTTTTTTTTTTTTTGGCATGCTTTTCACTTGGTTGCAAGTCACCTAATGGTGCCCTGTATAAGGCTAATGTCACCATCACTTCCGTTACAGTAGCATACCCCATTCGTATTGCACTTCTCCTCAAAGCGACCCTGTGAGATCCTGGTTATTAGACAAATAAAAAGAGAACAGAATTAGGTTTACTAACTCTCTGCATGCAACTGGAAGAGAAATGTCCAGTGTCAGGGGTTCAGGGACAGAGGCACAGGTGAGGGAGGAGGCGGAGAGCGAGGGGGAAGAATCCCAGGGCAGCGAGGAAGAGGATGACGATGACTTGAGGGATTCCATGAGTCTTTCAAGTGAATCGGAGGATTCCCAGAAGGGGGCGCCTGTGGTCAGGCCAAGGGGAGTCACAGGGGGGACTCGTCAGGAGCAGGGGACCAGCGGGGGAACCCAAAGTGGGAGCTGGGGTTCGGGACTGGCTTCTCCGCCAGAGCGCAGTGAAGGGGGTGGAGATTCCAGAGTGACAGGGGAAGCAGGTCCCAAAGCAGAGAGGGAGGGGAGATCGGAGCAAGACATCCTCCCGGAAGGGGAGGGGAGTAGTGCTGGGAGTAGTGTAACTGTCAAGAGGAAGGTTAGAGGTTGCGAACGCGCGCCAAGTTCAAATGTGGAGGCGCGCGGAAGAACAGGGAGCCCGGAGGAGGAGCCAGGTCCCAAAGCACGCAGGAGGGGGGAAGAGCTGTCTGGGGATTCCGCGTCAGGGGAATCCAGGAGGGGTGAAACCCCAGGGGGCAGGAAGACCCTGCGGAAAAGGAAAGAAAGGAAGAGGTGGAGCAGCACAAGCCTCTTAAAGTGGTGCAGAGGCGGGACTGACTCAGAGGGGACTTCAGCGGTCTAAGCGTAACAGACGTGGGGCTGCGCGCCTCGGCTGTGGAGCGTACAATGGACTTCAATAAACATTTTTGTATATAAACTGGACTTGGCGTTGGTCTCTTGTGAGCTGGGACCTGAGGCAGCCCTGACATCCAGATTATCCTTCGGGAACAACTGCATGTGGGAGGCGATGACAGTGTGTCTTTCCTAGAAATTGTATGGAAATAAACACACGATTCCACATCTTTCTCCGCCGCTCTTTGTGAAGGAGGTGAGCCTAAGAGTCAGCTGCTGAGCAGGTGCTCAGACAGTGATGACACCTACTTTCGTGTAAAAGTATGTGGCATATGCACCAACCTGATCTGAGGAGAAACACATAGGCGCCGACTCCATGGGGCCTGAGGGGGCCCGAGCCCCCTCAAAAATTCGTTAGGGGGGGCTCCGCCCCCCCAATAATTTAAGAAAATTATTAGTTATATTATGCTTACCTTTTAAAATACATTCAGTAATGAGTTAAAACAAAGCCACTCCCGATCTAGAGAGGGGGTGGGGTTGCGGGCTCTCGACCCATCAACAATCTCGCGGGGCTGGCGTCAGCCCCGCGAGAAGCGGGGATTCCCCCTAGCTCATTAATATTCACCGCCCACGGCGGCAGCCAATCGGCTGCCACAAAGGGCGGGCCCTCACAGGTTCACTTAAGGTCGGGGCAGCCCGGGGCTCTCCCCTTTCGTTCCCCCAGCAGCAGCGGTTTGGAGGTCTTGGGCCCCCCCAATATTTTTTATAAGTCGGTATGGGCCCCCCCAATATTTTTTATAAGTCGGCGCCCCTGGAGAAACATCTAGGATGTTGTACCTTCCATGCCTCTGTTAGAATACGGTGGAGTTCTGGGACCATCACAGATGATTTCTTCCTCTCCATTTCTTATAAGCCAACTTCCAACTGTGCTCAAAAGCTGGAGTCATCTTTGGCTCTGTTGGTATGGATCAGTCCCATTAAATGAAAGCTGGCAAATTTGTTTTTCCAGTGCAGGAACAAAGTGTCCACTGCTCATTGTATTTCCTAGGGCATGCCATTAGGGAGATGAATTGTCTCGGATTCAGAGCCAAAAATTATATGAGGAACAAACAAGGGTTTGAGAAGCAGGCATGGGGGCTGTTTGTGTAAATTAGTCAACTCACTGCTGGTGCCCTTCACACTCGCAGTCTTCTATGCTACCAGTGTGGAAACCCAGTGTATTGTATAGAATATGTACAATATTTTGTACAGTGTGAAGGGGAAGCAGATGGCTAGGAAGAATAAAACTTTAATGTTCTCCAATCTGTTTACTTATTTTAATCAGCCACCATGAACACCACCCACTGTGTGCCGTGTTGACGCGAGGAAGTGCTCCTGTGTCGCAGCACCAGAAAATCCCAAGAAATGTGTCGAGGGTAAAAAGGCTGCTTAATTGGAATTTGAAAGCTAATATGCCACTCAAAAGATTATGACACGATAAGGGTGCATCTGTGCAGGAGTGTGCTTTCTGCCTGAAGCCAATTTGAGAGAGCAGCTTTCAAAGATGGCACAGTGTGCTGCATGCATCTGTCTCACACTTCTGGCTTCAGAGCATAAGAGACATCGGTCCTGCTGCTGTCTTCATTTCATATGCAGGTGTGTCGGGTTCCAGTGCAAACAGGCGCGATAGATTGTGCACTACAGGGCAAAACAGCCGCTTCCACATTTACAAACTCCTGCATCATTGTCCTCATTTGTTTATTTGCATTTCTGTGGCGCTGTGGTCTAAACCACTGAGCCTCTCGGGCTTGCTGATCAGAAGGTCAGCGGTTCAAATCCTTGTGACCGAGTAAGCTCCCGTTTCTTTGTACCAGCTCCTGCCAACCTAGCAGTTCGAAAGCACGCCAGCGCAAGGAGATAAATAGATACTGCTGTGGCAGGAAGGTAAACAGCATTTCCGTGTACTCCGGCTTCCATCATGATGTCCCGTTGCACCAGAAGTGGTTTAGTCATTCTGGCCACATGACCCGGAAAGCTGTCTGTGGGCAAATGCTGGCTCCCTTGGCCTGAAAGCGAGATAAGCGCTGCACCCCATAGTCGCCTTTGACGGGACTTAACCATCCAGGGGTCCTTTACCTTTATTGTTTACCTTTACAACAGTCTAAAACAGTGGTGTAGAATGTGTTGGTGGTGCCCGGGGCAAGGCAAGTATTATACCACGTAACCTCCTTCTAGGCTTCGCACATGAGGCAACGGGAGGACGTTGCTGTGACCCTGCGGTGGCAGCTGCTCACAGAGGTTACTTGCCCATTGCTGTGTTTGCCCTCTCAGCTTGGCGAGCTCCCAGCTGTCATTCCTTGGAGCACTGGGTGGTGTCCCAGTAGCGCCGGAACCACTGCTGCAGCAGGCCAAGGAGGAGGGCAGCAGAGAGCAGGCTGGGGCGCCAAGCGCAGCCCTTCCCTGGCTGCCTCTCCTTGACTGCTCAGCATGACGGTGGGTCCAAGGAAGTGCCACTGAAGTTCTGAAGTCCTGCCCTGGGTATGGCTCACCTCCCCATGGTTTCAGAAGTAGACCCTCCAGGTGTTACTATTTTCCAGGGACGTCCCTGATCTAGTTTCTGATTTGACCCAGGAATGTCCCACTTTTCCTTAGGATGTCCCTATTTTCTTTTTATATACCTATTTTTCACTCTATAAGATGCACCAGACCACACCTAGTTTTTGGAGGAAAAAAACAAGAAAAAAAATATCCTGAATCTCAGAAGCCAGAACAGCAAGAGGGATCACTGCGCAGTGAAAGCAGAAATCCCTCTTGCTGTTCTGGCTTCTGGGATAGCTGCGCAGCCTGCATTTGCTCCATAAGACACACACACATTTCCCCTTAATTTTTTAGGAGGGGAAAAGTGAGTCTTATAGAGCAAAAAATACGGTATATAAATGATTTTTATTGGTTTTACATATAATCACATTATGTAACATCATACCCTCTTGCTTTATCTATTTGGTCCCACTGAGTCTAAAGACTTCCCTCCCTCCCGTCTGATGGTTAACAAAATGAAACTTTACATCTTTACATTTTGTTTCATTTCCTGTCCTTCTTATAGGTAAAGGTAAAAGGACCCCTGACTGTTAGGTCCAGTCGCAGATGATTCTAGGGTTGTGGCGCTCATCTCAATTTATTGGCCGAGGGAGCGACATACAGCTTCCGGGTCATGTGGCCAGCATGACTAAGCCACTTCTGGAGAACCAGAGCAGCGCACGGAAACGCCGTTTACTTTCCCGCCAGAGCGGTACCTATTTATCTACTTGCACTTTGACGTGCTTTCGAACTGCTAGGTTGGCAGGAGCAGGGACCGAGCAATGGGAGCTCACCCCGTCATGGGGATTCAAACTGCCGACCTTCCGATTGGCAAGCCCGCGTCCAGTAAACTATATTATACTACTCAGCCTGGATAGATAGCAATTTCATGTTACAAATCTTCAGATAACCCTGCTAGTGATGTTAACTGCTTACTGTTGTCCTTCAAATATAATATAAATTTGTTCCAGTCTTTTTGGCATGCTTGGTCTTGCTGGTTCCAGATTCTTCCCATCAGTTTTGCCAGTTCTGCAAAGTCCATCAGCTTCACCTGCCACTCTTCTTTTGTCGGTAACTCTTATTGTTTCTATCTTTGGGCTAACAAAATTCTTCCTGCAGTTGTTGCATACAAGAACAATGTGCTGGTCCCGGGGGGAGGTTACCGTGGGGCGAGGTCCAGGACCTGAGTCGAGGGTCGGCAGACAGTCCTCCACGGGCGAAGCGGGGTCCACAGCGAGGAGCCGGGCAAGGACAGGAACACTGGAGGAACAGGACTGGATGCTGGCCGAAACAACTCTACAATGATGACGTTGCTCCCGCAACCTGGGACCGGGCTGACTGGCCTTTATGTTCTCTGAGGCCAGGGGTGGTCCCGGTCCCCAGGAGACCCGCCTCTCCTGGCCTTAAGGTGAGCACTCCTCCTGGGAGAAACCAGTTCCTTTCACCTCTCTGCCCTGAGCCTCTGCAGTTCAGGAGAGGCTGAAGGGTTACTGGGCCCAGGGGGAGGCTCACCTGTAGGCACTGAGTCCTCAACTACCTCTGGAGCCAGAATGGGTTCACCTGGTGCCTGCTCCTGAGGATCTGGCACAGGTGCAGGCGCCTCAGAATCAAGGCCCTGCCCAGTTCAGCCGGCCCTGGAGGCGGGGACTCCTGTGCAGGCTCGGATTCCTCCGGTTCATCCTCTGAATTGGATTCCCAGGCCATCACAAACAATTTGTTTTTAAATTGTCTCGGTATCTCTCTACCCACTATACCCAATAAATAAATAGTAAATAATAGGATGTCCCTATTTTCATTGGAGAAATGTTGGAGGGTATGGAGTTACCCGACCCCTGAGCCATCTGAAGGCAATCCTGTATAGAGAAGTTTAAGAACAAATATTAATGTTTTGATATGTTTTTATATACCGTATTTTTCGCTCTATAAGATGCACCAGACCACAAGACACACCTAGTTTTTGGAGGAGGAAAACAAGAAAAAAAATATTCTGAATCTCAGAAGCCAGAACAGCAAGAGGGATCACTGCGCAGTGAAACAGCAATCCCTCTTGCTGTTCTGGCTTCTGGGATAGCTGCACGGCCTGCTTTCGCTCCATAAGATGCACACACATTTCCCCTTACTTTTTAGGAGGGAAAAAGTGAGTCTTATAGAGCAAAAAATACGGTATATTGGAAGCTGCCCAGAGTGGCTGGGGCAACCCAGTAAGATGTGTGGGGTATAAATAGTAAAATTATTATTTTGGAATGGGGTGTCCCTATTTTCATGGGTGAAATGTTGGAGGGCAGCCCATGAAGTCTCAGTGAGGGAGCCACCGACCAGGGCCATAGCTTCCCCCCCACACACACCACCCATTTCACGAATTGTGAAAAAGACTCTGTATGTACTTTTCCTTGTTTATTTGTTTATTTTGTAACACAAGGAAAGCTTCAATAAAAACTAATTAAATTATAATAATGACCAAGTGCTGCACCTGTTCCAGCCAATGAGGATTCTTCCACAAGTGAGTGCAGAGACAAAAAATCCTGCCCAAAGTATTTAACAATTTGAATCTAAATCAGCTGGGGTGTACATAATGAAATAATCTCAGTCGAGTAGGGGGCTTAGCACTGAAACAAAAGCATCTTTTGTCAAGTTGTTTTTCTCCCCCAAAAGTTTGGATTGGATTCCTGCCTAGTTGGGCCCTGGTATTGCAAACATGTGAGTAATACTCCACTATTTACTACGTTGAGGTGCTCCGTGTTGGCACAACATGGACACTGGAAGAGAGAAAAGAGAGACATTTCCATGGCAGAATGTGAGTTGTTAATATTTTACTGTGTTACACAAGGGTGGTGCATTTTAAAAAGGGTTGGAAAATAAAATAAAAGGAGATGAAAGCTTGACAGAATTAAGGAGAGGCTTGTTTTATAAATATAACATATACGTTATTTGCAATTCTTAAAAATAAAACAAAAAAATAGAATGCAGAAATGTCGTGTAGAAGCAAGAGTATTACTGCAGTGGAAAAGTAGCTGTGCGTGATGCGCTTTTAAAGATGGAAAAAATATTACCGTAAGGAAGTACATCTTTTGTTGTATTTAGGAGGATTATGATGGATTTATACGAAGTGGCAGTACTAGACACCCCTTGCCTCACTCTCACAATGACGTCAATGTTATGGCACAGATGGAAGACAGATCAGAGATACACTGATCCCCAAATCCTAGTCGCCACCTTCGGGGTTTTTTTCCATTTTGAAAAAGGTATAAAAAACATAATGGGCGACATGATTATAGCTTGTGCGGAAAACATTTTAATTGGAAAATCCAGCTCTTAAACCTGTTTGGGCTTACATATTTTGCATACGCATGCATTTGATGCATTCAGCATTCATGTTTTTCCATTAGTGCTCTTCTCTGACACATACAGGATGAGAATAAAGGGAATAAATCCTTCAAATGGGAGGAACACCCATGCGGCCTCCTGGGGAACTTGAAGCTAGATGTCTGGCCTTGGTCTCTGAAATTGGACTCAGGTATCTTATTTTGTCCAGGGGGGGAACCGCATTGCCCAGTTTTGATGTTTGCAAAATGGAAGAGTAAGATATAAAACATATGATGATGAAGAAGAAAGAAGAACCGCATGTACGGGAGAAGGAAAGGAAGAGCCACAGACATCCATGATTCGTCATGATTCTTCCATGGACTAGGAGAGAGAAGGATGCAGTTGGATAGATGGACGCACAGTAGCGCCAGGGCTGGATCAAGACATGCTGAAACCCTAAATTGTGTCAAGTTTAAGAGGCCCTGTAGCATTACCAAAAGAGAAACAAAAAGGTTTGTGCTATTTTAACAGAAGGGACAAGGAAAATAGACAGAACGCATATGCAATCTAACAAACAGCAAACTAGCAATCTAACAAAACCTTTTTCCCCCCTAAAATTTTTATTGGTTTTCACAAAATTGCAAACACACAAATAAACAAACAAACAAACATAAATCATAACCTTATTAAAATTAATCTTACTAACATTATTTAGTGACTTCCTCGCACCCCCCTGGTAGAATTTCAATACATATCCTTTTAATGGTTTTCCAAATCAAAGTTCTTATAAGCTTAACTTAAACACTTAACATCATTCTATCTTACCAATTCAACATTAAACATATTGATTCATCACAGCAATCTAACAAAAGCTTAAGGGTGGAAAACTTTGTAACTTCTTTGTGTCGAGAGGCCCCTCATAATCTGAGACCCCAAACCATAGTTTAAGCTAAAGGTACCCCTGACCGTTAGGTCCAGTCGTGGACGACTCTGGAGTTGAAGCGCTCATCTCGCTCTATAGACCGAGGGAGCCGGCATTTGTCTGAAGACCGCTTCCAGTTCATGTGGCTAGCATGACTAAGCCGCATCTGGTGAAACCAGAGCAGCACACGGAAACACTGTTTACCTTCCCACCGGAGCGGTACCTGTTTATCAACTTGCATTTTGACATGCTTTCGAACTACTAGGTTGGCAGGAGCTGGCATTGAGCAACGGGAGCTCACCCCGTCGTGGGGATCCGAACTGCTGACCTTCTGATCAGCAAGCCCTGGGCTCAGTGGTTTAATCTGGGACTGAGTAACACAGCTGCAGGATCTCCTTACCTCATATGTGCCTGTTTGTAGTGGCGAAGCATGTGCCTGCACTTCCCAGGGTGGGCACGCTCCCAAGGGGGCCGGGGCATGGAGGGTGCACTCCCAGGCACGGGATAGCCGCTGGGGTGCACGGAGCGGCGCGTGTGCCCTGTGGCTGGGGGCAGAGTGAGCTGCCGATGGTGGACATTCAGTGCACCGCTCGCCCATGACTCCCAAGCCTCCCCCAAGCTTTCAAAATGAAGCGAGAAAGGGGGAAATACTGCTGGCAAAGCGGCGCAACCCCCCATTCCCCCGATGGCTCAAGGTAGGCTTGGGAGTCGCGGGCAGGTGACGCACCAAATGCCACCCCCCTCAGTGAAGACACCCGGGCCGGTCTGCCCCCACCACACCCCCTTCCTCCGCCCCTACCTGTTTGACCGCTTCGATCTGCAGAACTAAATCTAAATTCTTCCAGCCCACACACCAGAAGAAGCGGACCATTTGGATCCCTTCCAGTTGGGATCAGGCCTCATCATGGGACTGAGACTGCCTTGGTCGCACTGGTCGGTGATCTCTGGCAGGCTAGGGACAAAGTTGAGAGCTGTTTCCTAGTTCTGCGGGATCTCTCAGCAGCTTTTGACACCATCGACCATAACATCCTTCTGGACCATCTTGAGGGGCTGGGAGCTGGAGGCACTGTTATACGGTGGTTCCGCTCCTTCCTCCTGGGCCGTGTTCAGAAAGTGGTGTTGGGGGATGAGTGTTCAGACCCCTGGGCTCTCACTTGTGGGGTGCCTCAGGGTTCTGTCCTCTTCCCCATTCTTTTCAACATCTACATGCAGCCTCTGGGAAAGATCATCAGGGGGTTTGGGCTGGGTGTTCATCAGTATGCGGATGATACCCAGCTCTACCTCTCTTTCAAATCAGAACCAGTGAAGGTGGTGAAGGTCCTGTGTGAGTGTCTGGAGGCAGTTGGAGAATGGATGGGAAACCCAGCCAGATGGGTCTGGTATAAATAATAAAATATTATTATTATGTTATTATCATTATGTGTGGTTAATCCAGGTGGGGAGGGGGTGGTGGTTCCTACATCAAATAGGGTGACCCCCACAGGGACAGCTGTCTGGGAAGTACCTTTGGCCCTGGCACCACATGGGCACATGGACATGGCCACTCCCCTGGATCCCTTCAGTGGGATACCCCAGTATTTGGAGGGGCAGGCAGAGACTACAACCTCCCCTCTGTCCTAAATAAAGGATTGCCCCAATGCCCAACCACCTGCTTAAATGGGCAAGGGGTGGATCCAAGGGAAGCCCACTGTTGGCTCATTCAGCTCCGCCCCCTGGCACAGCCCAAGTCCCAGCCTGCATCCCAATTCGCCAAAGCAGAGTGCAGGCTAGGATCCAGTTCCTGATAGGGGGCGGGCTTATGCCCCCACCACCTATCAGGAAGGGCACTAAAGTTCCAGTTCCCTCACTGGAGCCCCAGTGAAGCCTCTGCCGTACCACAATGCCACCTCACCAAGAGGGTGAGCAGACTTAGTAGAGAATCAAAGCTGTTGGCTAATGAAAGTGAGTTATGCCACATTTGTGCCTTCCTTAGCTTCACTGCACATCACTGTAGGCAAGTTGTAACACTACAGTGCCTTATTTAATAAGCAGATATTAAACTAACAGAAAACTAACCAAAAAAACCCCCTAACCACAAGGCTATCCAGGACTCTCTACATGAAGCTTGGGAGAGCCAGTGTGGTGTAGTGGTCAAGTGCTGCGGACTCATAATCTGGGGAACCGGGTTCGCTTCCCCGCTCCTCCACATGCAGCTGCTGGGTGACCTTGGGCTAGTCACACTTCTCTGAAGTCTCTCAGCCCCACTCACCTCACAGAGTGTTTGTTGTGGGGGAGGAAGGGAAAGGAGAATGTTAGCCGCTTTGAGACTCAGGTAGTGATAAAGCGGGATATCAAATCCAAACTACTACTACTACTACTACCCTTCTTCTTCTTTCTTCTTCTTCTTCTTCTTCTCCTCCTCCTGAGGCCACCTCCCTCACTGGTCCTGTTTTGCACATTCCTTAAGTATTTTTGCCTCGCTGGTATGAGTATCCTTGAAATCTGTCTCGCTTGCATGGGTGTGTTTAAATTAGCATTTGTAGCTCCACCCACCGTTGCTTCTGGCTCCGCCTCTCACAGGCATATGATCCCTAGAAGACTGTCAAGAAAGGAATGTGCCCCCCAGGCCAGAAAAGACTCCCCACCCTTCGCCTATAGGATTACGAAGAGCAGGGTGCAGAGATAATTTTCATTGCGTATTCATCAAATCCTGCTCTTTGATACCTAAGCTTTTGATTACAGTATATTCAGTTCTTGGAGGAGGAAGGGGAGAGAATACAATCCAATAGAGCGATACAATTTTGTGCGGATGTCAAAAAACAAATTGACCTAAAAACCCCATTGCTGCTTTGTTCCAAAGTACATTTATTTCACTGCTGGAAAAGGGTCATGTAAGAAAAGCACCGCAGACTGCCAGGGCAGCTGCTCTAGTTTTTACCTGCAGAAATGTAACAAATGTAGTTCATCGGAGGTAACAGGCACTGAAGGACTGCTTATTTCTAGACATTCATATACATATAATATTGGCAAAGGGCCAGGCTCTTCGGCTATTCATTGCCTACCTTTGATTTTGGCACGGCTTGGCAAAGAACTTCAGTATGCTCACCTGAAATATAGGTGAGCCTGAAGAATAAACACATGTGATGTAGCTGCAGAATGTCTCTTCCCCACCTCCAGCACTTTCTTGCAATCCTTGATTGTGTGGCGATTTCCCGCCTCCCCCACGGAAATAAAAACACAGGACTCCAGTATTTTAGGTTAATGGGCAAAATTAAGCCACAACTTTATTGATTACAGGAATTGAGCGGTATTGGCTTAGGCATTGGTCCTATCGACTAACCGGCTTCAGCCTGATTGCATGAAGGCCGGCAAGGGTTAACCACCAGTTGGGCGAGTCCTGCTGATGTACATCAACTAGGAGCTCCCCCGGGGTCACCACTCGGGGGCGTGCCTTAGGCCCACACCTCCATAGGCTTTGGACGAGGCAACGCCCCCCGGAATCCTTTAGCGGACTACCCTTCGCTTTGGGGGAAGGTGATGGCACTTCCTTCCCCCCCCCACTCATTTGCATAACAATACCCTTACCAATAGGGACGCGGGTGGCGCTGTGGGTAAAACCTCAGTGCCTAGGACTTGCCGATCGTATGGTCGGTGGTTCGAATCCCTATGGCGGGGTGAGTTCCCGTCTTTCGGTCCCAGCTCCTGCCCACCTAGCAGTTCGAAAGCACCCCTAAGTGCAAGTAGATAAATAGGTACCACTTTATAGCGGGAAGGTAAATGGCGTTTCCGTGTGCTGCGCTGGTGCTGGCTCGCCAGAGCAGCTTTGTCACGCTGGCCACATGACCCGGAAGTGTCTCCGGACAGCGCTGGCCCCCGGCCACTTAAGTGAGATGGGCGCACAACCCTAGAGTCGGACACGACTGGCCCGTATGGGCAGGGGTACCCTTGCCTTTACCTTACCCTTACCAATGCCTAACCGCCAATGCCGAGGAAGTTGTGATGATTTGCTATGAGGTAGGTGAAAAACCAAATGGCTGGTGTCAATTTGCCAAGTGGAAAAAATTCCTACCAGGCCCCTTGACGGCGACCAACCAAAGTCCATAGCAATGTCAAAGAACCAAACCTAAAGGGTGGGAGGGTGGGAAACCAAAGCAGATGGGGGACTGGAGTGGAGAAAGAGGGAAATCCTCAGGCGCACCGGCCCTAAATAGCGCAGGCCACACCTCCCAGGCCAGCCGATTGGCTGGCAAGGGAGATGATGTGCCCAAGGATTCCCTGCTCTCACGAGGGCTGCAAGCCAGCCCCCCGCACAAGGGGGGAGGGCATGAAGCCCGCAACCCCACCTCCTCTCCAGCTCGGAAGTGGCTTTACCACAAAAAAGGCTCTTGACTGTCACATTCCTTAGTATCCTTGGCTATCAATGCAGAGGCTGCAACCGGTATGCATTATGCAAATCAAATATATTTCCATCTAAATGTGTGCTTTCACTCACACAAGTCCAAGATCAAAGTTTTGGAATTCTTTGGCAGGGGCTGGGGAAAAAAGAAGACCATGAGATTGGTGATAGTTGACCACGTCTTGTTCAACCCAAGTTCGCAGGCAAACAATGCCTCATAGTGACAGGGCTCAGGGATGGATTTAGGGCATCACACCCAGTTTTGTTTTGTTTTTCATTTTTCATTTATGCTTTTCAGATTTATACATTTCACTAATTTTACAATCATGTTAAAATGATCATGACTTCCAAAAAAAAGAAAAGAAAAAAAGATCATGACTTCCCTCTCCCTTTGTGCAGTTCCTTAAATTTATTTTTAATATCTTCTGCATATCCTAATTAACTTAATTTGCTCATTTATTCATCTGCTTTAAACATATACTCTTATGAAACTGCCAGTTATTACAATAATCCTGCCAATGTTTTTATCTGTTTACATTTTTTTCTGTAAATATTCAATAAACCATTTCCATTCTTTTATAAAAAGTATGTTATCTTGATTTCTTATTCTTCTGGTTAAGTTTTGCCATTTCTGCATATTCCATAGGTTTCGCCCCAAAATGGAAAGAAGTAGAAGTCCCAGCAAAGGAGAACACCCAGATTGCCCATACTGGGTGCTGATCTGAGAGGGCTCTGCAAAGGTCGCCACAACAATGGCTTAGAATGGAGCACAAGAGACGGGGTTACCAAATTTTGTCATTACACAGGGTGCCGCTGAAATGTAAAAACCCAAAGTCCACCACTGCAGAGCAGTGTGATAACAGGTAAAACAGGTTTGTGCCCAGTAAGGTCAAGTCAATCCAGTACAATAGGATGTGGTTCAGGCAGTGTAGAAGCCCATGCTGTTCATGGTGAAGAAAGCTGGCTGGAATGTTCTCCATCACGACAGTGTTGCTGTTTTTTTCAGCAAGGTGCAAATGCCTTCTGAGTGCTTTTGGAGTCCTGACTTCACAGCCGCTGTCTGTGCTCCTAAAGGGCCACTCTTTTGTTCTGCAGCCTCTGGATCCTACACTGTGGGGGCTGCCTTGGCAGTTTTCCAAACCTATGGAGTAAAGCAGTGTCCGCTGGCCTGGAAGGACTGAGAATGGGGGACAGCAACACAGAGACACTTCCTCCATATCAGTCAGCCAGTGTGGTGTAGTGGTTAAGAGCGGTAGACTTGTAATCTGGTGAACCGGGTTTGTGTCCCCACTTCTCCACATGCAGCTGCTGGGTGACCTTGGGCTAGTCACACTTCTCTGAAGTCTCTCAGCCTCACTCACCTCACAGAGTGTTTGTTGTAGGGGAGGAAGGGAAAGGAGATTGTTAGCCACTTTGAGACTCCTTAAAAAGGTAAAGGGACCCCTGACCATTAGGTCCAGTCATGGCTGACTCTGGGGTTGCGGCGCTCATCTCGCTTTATTGGCCGAGGGAGCCAGCGTACAGCTTCCGGGTCATGTGACCAGCATGACTAAGCCGCTTCTGGCAAACCAGAGCAGTGCACGAAAATGCCGTATAC
Organism: Podarcis muralis; assembly: GCF_964188315.1. Taxonomy (NCBI): domain Eukaryota; kingdom Metazoa; phylum Chordata; class Lepidosauria; order Squamata; family Lacertidae; genus Podarcis; species Podarcis muralis. Next base: position 15,140,161 of record NC_135664.1, on the reverse strand, counting down.
CTTCCTGCCGGAGCGGTACCTATTTATCTACTTGCACTTTTGTATTGACGTGCTTTCGAACTGCTAGGTTGGCAGGAGCAGGGACCGAGCAACGGGAGCTCACCCTGTCGCGGGGATTCGAACCGCCGACCTTCTGATCAGCAAGTCCTAGGCTCTGTGGTTTAACCCACGGTGCCACCCGTTAGGGTAGTGATAAAGTGGGATATCAAATCCAAACTCTTTCCTCCTCCTCCTCCTCCTCCTCCTCCCCCTCCCCTCCCCCTCCCCCTCCTCCTTTTCTGCTAACGTGCGGGTCAGGCCCAATGAACATGACAGTTAGTAGGAGCAAAGACCAGGAACTGGCCACGTGTGTTTGACAGGATGCTAAAGACCTGTCCAACCCCTGCTGGGCCACTAGGTTTAGAAAGCTCATCCAACTGGGAATACTCTTCTCCTGGCCAACCAGATGCTTATGAGAAGCCTACAAACAGGGTCTGGAAACAAAAACACTCTCCCATTTTGTGGTTTCCAGCAACATGGACATCTAGTTGACCATCTGGTCAACAGAGTTCTGGACTAGATCAGCCACTAGTGTGATCCAGCTGTTTTTATAGTAGGGTAGATCTGGTATTTGGAAACACATGACTCTCTAGATGTGGTTGAGCTACATCTCACATCATCCTGAAGCATTGGTCATGCTGGCTGAGGGTGATGGGACCTGGACTCCAACAACCTCTGCAGGGCCACAGGTTCCTGTGATAAATGCTTGATAGGTCTCCTTTTAATTCCAGAAGTTGCCCGTTTTTCACTGTTATATACATTATGTCTCGGCTTCAGAGAGCCACGTATTTCACTTTAGACAAGATAAATCCTATCTGACAATCCTGGCACTTGTCAAATCTGGAAACAAAGATAGAGCAGGAGTGGCAATCTCGAGGATTTTTTCTGAAGGCATTAAATAGACTTATCAAGAGGTGTGTAGGGCATCCAGTAAACAAGGTATTAATACGATGTGATATGCTGCAGGCATGCAAATATTCTGACAATGTAAAGACTAAGTACATATAGTTGAAATCTTTAAAGGTGGCTTATGATGTAGGTTTTCACTCCAAGCAAAGCAGCTCTTATATATTAGAGGTAGGTGTCTTGTTATTCAAAAGCTTTGCACTTTGTTTCTAAGCACGAGGGATCTTCTCAAGGAAGTGGGCATGACAGTGAAACGTTGATCTCCTTCTAAGCATCAAGGTGTCAGGGGAAAATACAGATGAGTCATAGTTTCGTACAGTTAAAACCATGAAACCAAACTTACTAAAACCCGTAATAAGTAGTGACTCTGCAAAAGGCACTCTACCATGACAGCCAATGTTTTGTACAGAGCAGAGAGTAGGGAGTTGGTGTGGGGCACCAAACTATGAATCAAAATGAAGGTCCCATGAATATGTTCTGATGCATTTTAGATCAGAGATGCATTTTAAATAAAAGCACACATTATGCTCATGTAAAAACACCAGGCAGGCCCCACACATAACCCAGAGATGCATGTTAAATAAAAGGACACATTTTACTCATGTAAAAACAAGTTGATTCCTGGACCGTCCACAGGCTGGATTTAGAAGGCGATTGGGCCGGATCCGGCCCCCAGGCCTTAGTTTGCCTACCCATGGTTTAGGGCTTTAAAGTTCAGCATTATCAACAATAAGGTGATAAAGTTATCCATCTCACAATGGAATATAGCAATATAGAAGTCGCAGTGGAACAGGAACAGGCCAACCATCTCTTGAGTCCCCCAGAGGCTAAATAGAAACAGGTTGTATGTCCTTAACAGAAGATCAAAAGTTGTCAACGAAAGCAACAAAAATATATCTAATGGGAGAAAGCTCCATAATTCCTGGAGACATCATGCCTCTGAATATCAGCTGTTGGGAATTGCAGGTAAACAGACTGCTACTGAGCACAGGTTCTTCAGGTACTTCCCAAAGGCATTTGTTTGTGAGAACAGGATGCTGGACCAAATGGGCCTTTGGGCTGATTCGGCAGGACTCTTCTGATGTTATTATACCTGGTGGTGACATAAGCAGCAAGATGCACTTCCCGCGATTTTCCCAATTGTTTTTCGAGCAAGCAACTGCTTAAAGGATTTCCCTGCCCTTTCCAACCGTCCCATTGCAGCATTCTGCTCAGCTAAGATGAGGCCCACCCTGAGTGCAGGAGATCAAGCCAAGAAAGCGAGATTATAGGTATAAATTAAAGGATGGCAGGAAATGCAGAACATTCCAAACTGACAAGTGGAGACCGATGAGCAAGGGAAGAAAAACGGTAGAATAGCTTCGGGTGTTTCTCCCACTCTTTAAATCATTACAAACCAATTGTGGCATCTCTATGCATGAATGGTAAAATGGAAAGGGGAAAAAACACACAATCCCTCCCCACTAGAAAATGCACGGCAGAGTAAAACCTCAACATTATTCTTTGCCATCACACCTGGGCACACCTTTATCCCTAGTCCAGTTCTCCTCTCTTTGAATAATACAGTGGTACCTCAGGTTACATACACTTCAGGTTACAGACTCTGCTAACCCAGAAATAGTGCTTCAAGTTAAGAACTTTGCTTCAGGATGAGAACAGAAATCGTGTTCTGGCGGTGTGGCGGCAGCAGGAGGCCCCGTTAGCTAAAGTGGTGCTTCAGGTTAAGAACAGTTTCAGGTTAAGAATGGACCTCCAGAACGAATTAAGTACTTAACCCGAGGTACCACTGTATTCATCTTGTGTAGGTCACATGGAAATATGTCCCTGACCGCAGTCCTTTTTGCCTCAGAATGCTTAAGGAACAACCTGGATGTGCAATTTTATGTGCAATATGATGCCAATCTGCATGCTAATTCATTGCAGCATTCTACTAATATTTCTGTATTATTCTTCATTATTACATTTATCCATTTTTCCTATAAAGGAGATCAAGATGGCAAGTGAGCTTCATGGCCAAGTGGAGATTTAAACCGTGGTTTCCCAGGGGTAAGTACCTGGCGCTGAATGGCAGGCTGGATCCTTCCTGACCCCACAACCCCATGGGCCACATTTATCCATGGCTGCAGAGAGAGGGTTCCTCCCAGGGTTCCCCATAGCTGAACTGGGGACCTTTCTGCATGCAAAGTAGATAGATTATCACTGAGCTACAGCCCTTCCATCTATTCTGCTTGCACAGCACGCTTGGGGCAGGCATAATGTGTATCCAGGCTCTTTGGACTTCCAGAACGGCAAATGGAGTTTAGAACTGACTGGCCTCTGCAGTAACTAAACAAGCAAGAGAGAGAGAAACTTGCAGCTGCAAGCATGTGCATTCAGCTTCTGTGTCCATATGGCAGGAAGAAGGAGCTGTTTGTGGACTGCAGTGTCAAGGAGCTGTCAAGGAGCCAGGTCAACCACAGGGCAGGCACACACACGGCAGAATGCAATTAGCTCTTTATTGACAAAAAATAGCAACACAGCAGAGACCTCTGCTTCGCCTGAATCCAGCTAAGACATCGCTGACACTGACCTCTAGTTCCGCAATTCCCCCTCTAGTGTTTCACTCTGGATCCCTCCGGAGTAGACAAAGGCTGCACCAAGAGGATAAGCTCCTCCTCTGGGCCTTTTTGGCCCGTTCCTAGTGATGTGCAGAATTCTTCTCAATGGGGGTGCCAGCAGGGGAGGAGAGCCAGCAGGACTGGGACTGTCCTGCTGCTGTGTAGCAGGGCCAAAGTCTGACTCCTCTCTGAGTCTGAGCTCACACTGTGACTCTGAGCCTCAGTCTAACCCTGTCTTGGAGGACCCTCCTTCTCCTGACTCCTCTTGATCTCTCAAACCCCCTGCTTCTAGCACCTCCCAACTCATCACTTCTGCAGACTTGCTCCTCTGGGTCCCACCACCAGGATCTGGGATCTAAGTCATCATCTTCTTTGCCCTCACTGGGGGCCTCTTGGGAAGGTGGTTCCCACTACTGTTCCTCACCCAGTCCCTGACGTGCAGCTCCCATCAGCCCAAGTAAGGGTGGACCAGCAGTCTGGCATGATGGGCAGTGGCGTTGCAATGGGGGGCGTGGGGGCGGTATGCCCCAGGTTCCATGTCTGCGGGGGTGACAAGAAGTCACCCCGTGGGGGCTCGCGACGGTGGCATGAGCAGCCATCGCGCCACCACAGCCACCTTTGTAGGATCCTCAGTTCACGGCTGCAGATGCGAGTAGAGGATCCTGGTGCCGGTGGCAAACCGCTAAGTACAGCGCATGTGCAGCTTTGCACACATGCGCTGTGCGTAGCGATGCCACACATGCACTGTATAGTGGTTTGCCACCGGCGCCGCTCCAGCGGTGTACGGACATTGCCGGGATCCTCTGCTCGTGGCTGTAGCGGCGATGGAGGGATCCCAGCACTGTCCTTACGGCAATGGAGCGGCACCCATGGCAAACCACTGTACAGCGCATGTGCGGCGCCACTATGTACAGTGGTACCTCGGGTAACAGACGCTTCAGGTTACAGACTCCGCTAACCCGGAAATAGTACCTTGGGTTAAGAACTTTGCTTCAGGATGAGAACAGAAATTGCGCAGCGGCAGCGGGAGGCCCCATTAGCTAAAGTGGTAAAGTTTCAGGTTAAGAACGGACCTCCAGAACGAATTAAGTTCTTAACCCGAGGTACCACTGTACGGCGCGTGCGTCGTACATAGCAACGCCGCACATTCTCCCTATGTAGCGACGCCCGCCCCAGGTGTCACGACACCTTCCTTCGCCCCTGATGACTGGTATTGTAGGCCACACATTCCCCATTCCTTTTATATGGCTTCCTTCGGTTGCCTCCTATTGTCTGATTTCAATATTGTTGCTCGTCATGTAGATAGAAGGAACGCAGTCAGTTCTGTAACACAGACTGATTAGGCCACGACTCTTAGGTGCCTTTGGAAACTCGGATGAAATCATTTGTTGAATGCATGCCATGTATACTTAGAGAGAGAAAAACAGACTCCACAAGAGCGAGCATGTTATATGAGTCACATGTATTCAAACATGCCTGTACTTAGCAAAAAAATGAGATGTGAGCGGAAACAGCACCAGCCCCAGTCCAACATGCTGTTAGTCACAAATTGAGGGCTATTAATCACTAATTAAGGAGCAAAGAAGATTTCACATCAAAAGTGCTGCTCTGTGTGCCCATTTGTCTAGAGCCAAGGCAGGGTACAATTACTGAGGAAAGTTGAGATTTTGCTGTTTCCTCAGGGGGTGAAGCAGAGATGGGAATATTTGGAGAATTGTTTCCCAGAGCCTGCTGTTTATTTTTTCCCCCCTCATGTTACTACAAAGAAATCTGCAAGTTCCCACACACAGACTTCCCGCCAAATTCTTCAGTCTGGAATAAGTGGCATGTCATGGCCACCTTAACTTTGAATTGTTGCAAGCTAGGATTATATAAAAATTGTGCGTTGCTAATACTGATGGCTCTGATCAGAGATGTCTCATAAAAGCCACCATTCGAATAGAAAGTTTTTAAGGCAAGGAGAACCAGATGGTTCCATTCACTCCCACATGAGGTAGTGAGAGCAACCGATTTTGGATGATGTAGCAGCTGGAACAATTCCCCAGTGAGGAAATATTACAGCATTTGGAGTTTTTTCGTTTTGAATAAAGGTGAGGAAGAGAGGGACACAATAAGGGATGTGTAAAATGTTGCAGGCTGCAGACAAAGTAGATAGAGAGAGGTTTTTCTCCTTCTGTCACAATAAGGTAAAAAAAGGTAAAGGATCCCAGGATGGTTAAGTCCAGTCAAAGGCGACTATGGGGTTGCAACGCTCATCTCACTTTTCAGGCTAAGGGAGCTGGTGTTTGTCCACAGACAGCTTTCCAGGTCATATGGCCAGCTTGACTAAACCATTTCTGGTGCAATGGAACATTGTGACAGAAGCCAGAGTGCACGGAAATGCCTCTTACCTTCCTGCCGCAGTGGTACCTATTTATCTACTTGCGATGGTGTGCTTTCAAACTGCGAGGTTGGCAGGAGCTGGGACAGAGCAATGGGAGATCACCCCGTCATGGGGATTTGAACTGCCAACCTTCTGGTTGGCAAGCCCAAGAGGCTCAGGGGTTTAGACTACAGCACCACCCGTATCCACTGTTATAATGCTAGAACCCAGGACCACCTCATGAACACTAATGGGTGGAAACAGGAAACATTGGAATTCCGACTCTTATTGTATTGCACTTCTGTATGATGATGATGACATGGTAGAGAGCCAGTGTGGTGTAGTGGTTAAGAGCGGTAGTCTCGTAATCTGGGGAACCGGGTTCGCGTCTTGTTCCTCCACATGCAGCTGCTGGGTGACCTTGGGCTAGTCACACTTCTTTGAAGTCTCTCAGCCCCACTCACCTCACAGAGTGTTTGTTGTGGGGGAGGAAGGGAAAGGAGAATGTTAGCCGCTTTGAGACTCCTTCCGGTAGTGATAAAGCGGGATATCAAATCCAAACTCTTCTTCTTCTTCTCTTGTACTGTCATCTAAACCACCAAGACTCTTGGGCTTGCGACGGAGTGAGATAAATGGTTACCGCTGTGGCGGGAAGGTAAATGGCGCTTTCATGCGTTCTGGTTTCCGTCACGGTGTTCCGTTGTGCCAGAAATGGCTTGGTCATGCTGGCCACATGACCCAGAAAAACTGTCTGCTGACAAATGCTGGCTCCTTCGGCCTGAAAGTGGAGATGAGTGCCGCACCCCATAGTCAAATTGGACTGGACTTAACCGCCTAGGGGGTATTTACCCTTTACCTTTACCTTTATTATGATGATGATGATTTCATTACATTTTTATGCCAGGTCCAAAAATCTCAGGTTGGTTCAAAACACAGAAATACAAAATACATAACAAAAGAAAGAACAAAACAAACACATGCTGTTTGGCATTTTCTATCTCACGGGTACTGTTGTTAACTGTGGAGAAAACGAAATTTGGGGGATTTTTTTATTTTTTGCCCGTGTTCCATTCCAAGCTTTGGGCTAAGGTGTGTTTTGACCTGCTATCTTGGAAATAATTCTGTTTCTCATGCTTTTTCTTTTTCTTTTTCTTTTTTTTTCTTTTTTTCTTTTTTTTTTTTTTGCCTGGGGGGCACTTCCTTCTTCTCTGCTTGTTCATGAGCCAGTATTCCTCTATATGCTGCTCGCTTTCCAGCCTGAAAATCTACAAAGTTAATACAGTGGTACCTCAGGTTAAGAACTTAATTCGTTCCGGAGGTCCGTTCTTAACCTGAAACTGTTCTTAACCTGAAGCACCACTTTAGCTAATGGGGACTCCCGCTGCCGTTGCACCGCCGCTGCGTAATTTCTGTTCTCATCCTGAGGTAAAGTTCTTAACCTGAGGTACTATTTCTGGGTTAGTGGAGTCTGTAACCTGAAGCGTATGTAACCTGAAGCGTATGTAACCCGAGGTGCCACTGTATTGGCATTTCCAGAAAATTAGAAGGCAGTTGTTACATTAAAAACCCAAGGCAGTGCATGTCACCCGAGTTATAGCAGGGGAGAAGCTGTGTTTGGGTGTTGGTGTAAGTGTGCAAAGGGTTAAACTGGGCACAGGGCAGGGTATTTTCCCTGCGTGTCCTCTGCTCTTCAGATGTTGGCACCATTTTCAGGAAGGTTCTGAAGAGGATTTTTTAAAAGAGTCTTTGACTGAAGATACTTAGAAACTCTCCTTGTGGTTGGAAACCTTGATAAGCCCTAATATTCCGCTGAAAATGCTTAGAAGTCCTACTCATACCTTCCCACTAATCACACAGCCCTGTGGGCATTAGGGGTAAAACACAGCTAGCATTGAATTGTGGTCACATTTTGTAACATCCTCACACTGCTTGGTGCATGCTAAGCCAGGTACCAGAGATGAATTTCATCTGTGCTAGAAACTGGGCTTTTAGCGCTATGACTCCAGCTCTCTGGAATCAGTTAATAGCTGAAATCATTCATTTTAATTTCTTTTGTCTTGTTTGTATGCTGCTTTTCCACACACACACACACACCATGCTCAAAGTGGCTTACAATGGAGAATAATAATAATAATAATTTATTATTTATACCCTGCCCATCTGGCTGGGCTTCCCCAGCCACTCTGGGCGGCTTCCAAAAAAATATTAAAATACAGTAATACATCAAACATTAAAAGCTTCCCTAAACAGGGCTGCCTTCAGATGTCTTCTAAAAGTCTGGTAGTTGTTGTTCTCTTTGACATCTGGTGGGAGGGTGCTGCACAGGGAGGGCGCCACTACCGAGAAAGCCCTCTGCCTGGTTCCCTGTAACTTGGCTTCTCGCAGTGAGGGAACCACCAGAATGCCCTCAGAGCTAGACCTCAGTGTCCGGGCAGAATGATGGGGTTGGAGACTCTCCTTCAGATATACTGGACCAAGGCCGTTTAGGGCTTTAAAGATCAGCACCAACACTTTGAATTGTGCTCGGAAACGTACTGGGAACCAATGTAGGTCTTTCAAGTCTGGTGTTATATGGTTTCGGCGGCCGCTCCCAGTCACCAGTCTAGCTGCCACATTCTGGATTAGTTGTAGTTTCCGGGTCACCTTAAAAGGTAGCCCCATGTAGAGCGCATTGCAGTAGTCCAAGTGGGAGATAACCAGAGCATGCACCACTCTGGTGAGGCAGTCCGTGGGCAGGTAGGGTCTCAGCCTGCGTACCAGATGGAGCTGGTAAAAAGCTGCCCTGAACACAGATTTGACCTGTGCCTCCATGGACAGCTGTGAGTCCAAAATGACTCCCAGGCTGCGCACCTGGTCCTTCAGGGGCACAGTTACCCCATTCAGGACCAGGGAATCCTCCACACCTGCCTGCCTCCTGTCCCCCCAAAACAGTACTTCTGTCTTATCAGGATTCAACCTCAATCTGTTAGAGAAAACAGCAAGACATATCAAACACAGCAAGAACTACCTAAATTGTATTGAAACATTTTTTTTAATGTATGCTACTACCGTGCCAAGAATGTTACAAAAAATGGAAAGAAGCAGAAGTCCCAGCGAAGGAAGAATGGATACAAAAACTTATGGAATATGCAGAAATGGCGAAACTTACGGGACGAATAAGAAATCAAGATAACAAACTTTTAATTAAAAAAATGGGAATGGTTTGTTGAATATTTGCAGATAAATTGCAAACCGATAAGAACATTGGCAGGATTATTGTAATAATCTGCTGTTTTATTAGAGTATATACTGTATTTAAAGTAGATGAATAAATGAGCAAATTAAGTTAATTAGGATATGCAGAAGACATTAAACATAAATTTAAGGAACTGCAGAAAGAGGGGGAAGGAAATAAAGTTTTGAAATGTTAAAATGATTGTAAAATTAGTGAAATGTATAAACCTGAAATGCATATATATATATATATATATATATATATATATATATATACACATCACTGCAAAAACAATTTCACAGTAGCACAGCAAAGTGATAACATAGGAGAACAATAGCCATAGAAAACCACACTTCAATACTATAAATATAGTTGGATTACCTAAACAACATGCAGCATTGAACAGGAAATGATGTTCCTCTGTGGACTCAGCTACATTGGCAAAAAAAAAGCACTTTATATGAGTTGCTTGTGCATTCTAACACTCTGACACCAGATGGTGCTGTGGAGTTCCATTTTTGCCAACCTGATTTCTCATACAAAGTTTGCAACGCATTTCACTGAAACGCTTCTTTGATGTGTCTTGACCACTCCCTTTACCACCCCTGCTTTGCACCTGTCTTGAGTGTTTTTTGCTGTGTACACAAACTCTGATCATGCTTTTTTCTTGGCAGGACAGAGGGTGGGGGGTGAGTATGTGTAGAAACTAGCCCTCTGCCTTATGGTGCCCCTGGCATAGCCCATCACTTGCATGTGGTCCTGAGGAGGTTTCCCAGAAGACTGAAAGATGTCCCCCATCTCTGCTCTTGTTCTGCAGCTTCTCCATGCAGAGTGAGGCTGTTTTAGCTTCATTTCAGCAGCCCGTGCCCAGAATTGTTGCATGTGAATTGGTGCCAAGGGATGATGCCAGGTTGCACCACAGTTTATTTTTAATCCCTATTTCACCTTGAACATAAAATGAGTTTCTTGCCACAGTAGCAGCTAAGCTGATGTTGCACTCGACGCCGCGATGTTGTGCAATGGTATTAAAAAGGGGTTGCGATAACAACAACTGAAAAGCTAAATGGCAAAATCATGTGCATGCTTCAAAAGGAAAACAGGAGAACAGATTAATATTATGTAGGTCAGCCAATAGGGGTCACAAACATATAAAAAGCTGAAAATCCATTCTGTTGCTCCAGAGAAATAAGTTCCGGAGTCCTAGGTGAATTAGTCCATTGCCACAGAAAGAAAGATAAAATAATAATAATAATAATAATAATAATAATAATAATAATAATAATAATTTCTTTATACCCCACCCATCTGGCTGGGTTTCCCCAGCCACTCTGGGCAGCTTCCAAAAAATATTAAAATACAATAGTCCGTCAAACATTAAAAGCTTTCTTAAACAGGGCTGCCTTCAGATGTCTTCTAAAAGTCTGGTAGTTGTTTTTCTCTTTGACATCTGATGGGAGGGCGTTCCACAGGGCGGCGCCACTACCAAGAAGGCCCTCTGCCTGGTTCCCTATAACTTGGCTTCTCGCAGCGAGGGAACCGCCAGAAGGTCCTTGGTGCTGGACCTCAGTGTCTGGGCAGAACGACGGGGGTGGAGATGCTCCTTCAGGTATACTGGGCTGAGGCTGTTTAGGGCTTTAAATATCAGCACCAACACTTTGAATTGTGCCCAGAAACGTACTGGGAGCACAGTGGTTCTCAAAGGGTGTGGCATGCCACACTGGTTTGACATGAGAGGATGGAAAGTGTGGTAGGAAGACTGAAGGACAGTCAAAACAGTCATACCTCTAGTTACGTACCGCTCTGGTTACGTAACTTTCAGGTTACGAATGCGGTAAACCTGGAAGTGTTTACTTCCGGGTTTGCTGCATGCACACAGGCAGAAGCGATCTGCGCGCTTCACGCATGCACAGTAGCGGCGCTCTACTTATGGACTTTTTGGGATGCAAACGGCACCCCAGAATGGATCGTGCTCATAAGTAGAGGTACCACTGTATTATATTTTGGGAATGATTTGTATTCTTATGTTGCAGCATTGTTTTCTAATTTATGGATGCCTCGTGATCATATTATTAAGTAGTTGAGTTCTATGTTATAAATGAAGCACTGATGGGAGTGGTTTCTTTTTCTTTTCCAGTTTATTTCTTACTACAAAATTCGGTGTGGCTCAAGCAATTTTTTATTCTGAAAGTGTGGCCCAGAGCATAAAGTTTGGGAACCGCCGCACTTTCTCTGCAAGAATGTTACCTGCCCAAAAATGGAAAAGAAGAAGAAGTCCCAGCACAGGAAGAATGGATACAAAAACTTATGGAATATGCAGAAATGGCAAAACTTACCAGGAGAATAAGAAATCAAGATAACAAACTTTTTATCAAATAATGGAAATGGTTCATTGAATATTTACAGACGAGATAAAAAACACTGCCATGAATATTGTAATAACCTGCAGTTACATAAGAGTATAAAAGATAAACAAATGAGTAAGTTAAGTTGGATATGCAGAAGATATTAAAAATAAATTTAAGAAACCGCAGAAAGAGGGGGAAAGGAAGTCAAGTTTTAAGATGTCAAAATGACTGTAAAATCAAAGAAATGTGTATATATATGAAAAGTGGAAATAAAAATTTAGAGAGAGAGAGAGAGATTGAGAGAGAACCGCCACACTTTCTGAACAGGCCCAAGACATTTTGTTCTCTGCAAACATAACCTAGAAGGCTGCTTGATACTGGCTCAAGCCATTGACCCATCTAGTGCACCATTGTCTACAATGACTGCCAGTGGTTCTCCAGCGTTCTAGAGTGGGTTCCTTCCCACTCCCACCTGGAGGTGCTATGGATAGAACCCAAGACCATCTGCATTCAGAGCAGGTGGCTGGGCGCAAAACTGTCACTAAGCCTCTCCTCCTTACAGAGGGGAGGAGTTGTGAGCAGGAGCCGTTTCCCGCGTTGGCAGGGGGCATTCCAGCCCCCTGACCAGCTGGCCTGGCTGCCGCACCACGCCTCCAGGTAGCCAACCAACCAGGTGGAGGCTTGGGGGCGGGGTTTTGCCGCTCAAACATGGCGGCGGCAGCACTTCCCTTTCATTCCGCTGCTGGTTTTCGTCGGATCACCCACCCACCCTCCCTTTAGTTCACTGCTTGGTTCTTGACATTGCTATGGACCTGTGGCTGGTCGCCTTGGTTGTCCAAGGGGCCTGGTAGGAATTTTTATCCAACTGGCAAATTGGCACTGGCCACTTGGTTTTTCGCCTACCTCGTAGCAAATTGTCACAACTTTTAGGTATTGGCGGTTAGGCATTGGAATATGTTTGTGTATTGGAGGGCAGGGTGTGGCCATCACTTACCCCTCCACTTTATGCGTATTCTGGTAAAGGAATCTGGCGGTTGTGGATCCTGTCCGATGCCCTTGCTGGTGGCTAGGGCCATGGCACGACCCCTGGTGGCATCAGCGAGAGCTTTCAGTTGTGTTTGCATCAACAGGCTTCTCCCACTGGTGGTTAACCCTTGTTAGACTCACCCCTCCCTGAGGGGGTGGAGTCACGCTCTGTTGTTTTATCCAATGCCTAAGCCAATACCTCTCACATGCTGTAATCAATAAAGTTGTGGCCTTTTTTAGCCCATTAACCTAATATACTGTGTCCATGTGTCTTTCTTATCCCCAGGCAGGTGGCGGGACCTTGAATCCCAATAAGCTTAGGGCTTACAATCTCCAAATCGAGAAACATTTAGCCCTCAGTTCACGTGACCTCAGAAATCGGATCTTTGATCAGGACGCCAATCAAGATAAAACAACCACTATGGCTGCCCATTATTATATTTGGTACCTTCAAATCAAGATCAACCACGCAAGGCCCCATTACCTTGAGACACTGACTTTCCCACAACTATGTAGATCATTTGTTGAGCTAAGGTTTCAACAGACGCCCTTGGCATATTTAGAGGGGTGTGGGGTAGGTGTGTAACACACACAACTCTGTTTTCCAATATTCTGCCACCTCCACAGGGAGGTTAGGCTGGCCTCAACCAGAGCCAGGGCTTTTTCGGCTGTGGCTCCGATCTGGTGGAACACTCTGTCCCAAGAGACAAGGGCCCTGCGGGACTTGACATCTTTCCGCAGGGCCTGCAAGACAGAGCTGTTCCACCAGGCCTTTGGCCAAGGCACAGCCTGACCCCCTCCTTTGGTAATCCTCACAGAACTCCAGCGCAATGGTTGCCATTAATTTGATTTGAACTGATTTTATAATGAATTGATTTTAGAATGCTGTATTATTTTACTGTTGTTAGGTGCTCTGAGCCCGGCTTTGGCTGGGGAGGACGGGATATAATTTTTTTATTATTATTACTATTATTATTTTAAATGTGAAGTACCAATAATGTGTAAGGCAACAGACAACAGGCACTAGCAGTCACTTTGGATGAATATGCTAAAGAAAGAGATACTGTTGTTCAAATAAAGTCTCTGTTTTTGAGAGGGAGGTGGGAGAAAACCGCCACTTAAGTCATCAGGCTGATGTTGGACCATGTACATGGAAGAAAAATTAAAGAGATTGAAAGTCTATGCTGTATTTACGACACACAAATCCAACTTGGCTTGAAAATAGGAAAATTGAAGGAGTCTGGAAGGAGCACAGTTTCTTAGCAGACACCAGGGCTGCTGAATTCTTGGGGGAAGCCCAGCTGAAAGGATTACAGAAAGGTTATTTCAGTTCGTACACTGTTTAGGTAGAATAAGGTCTTTCAGTCTCTGTTTCTCTGTCTCTGTATTTCTTCTCGGCAAATTCTAACCACAGTCGCAAAACTGATGCTTCTGGGCCATATATATAACATGCAGGAGTGTCCTCTCACGAACTGGCGTGGTTTCAAACTGGCGTTCGCTGTACTAAGGTGAACTTCAGTGAAAGCAAGAATCAATATTCCACTGAACACTCAGCGCTCAGGTTGGTTGCAGTAACTCTTATGAGCAGACAGTGGCTAAGATCTAGCGATGGGCAAATATGTCAGTTTTGATTTATATCAGTTTCTTGTTGTTCAAACCTAAGAAAGAAAGAAAGAAAGAAAGAAAGAAAGAAAGAAAGAAAGAGCTCTTCATGAAAATCCAGCAGATTGTGAACACTAATCTCTCCAAATATTCCTATTTGATTTTTCTAATATACATAGTTTTTTTTCAAAGCAACTTTCCCCAATATAATGCATTTGTGTTTGCTCTTTTTACCAGTATGTGCATTTGTCTAAACACTTTTATGCATTTTGGTACCCAGTACTTGGTTGGGCAATTACATTGCAAAATTCAGAGCAATGTAAATTTCAATGGACAGCTGTGTCTTCGGTTCATGTATTAGGTCGAGTTGGGCTTTCACTGCAAACTGAACTGAATTTCTCCCCAACCCTACAAGGTCCAATGAAGGGACAGGTATATATGAGAGAGTGTTGTGTGCATCTCAAGTTTCTCTCGATGCTTTGGCTGTGGCTGCTCCCTATGGCTACACTGGTGCCAGTGGCTGGAGTATTGGATTAGGACCTGGGAGATCTGGATTCAAATCCTCACTCAGTCATGAAACTCACTAGGTGACTACTAGTGTGGTGTGGTTTAGTGTGGTGGAGTGGTTAAGATCGGTAGTCTCGTAATCTGGGGAACTGGGTTCGCGTCTCCGCTCCTCCACATGCAGCTGCTGGGTGAAGTCTCTCAGCCCCTCTCACCTCACAGAGTGTTTGTTGTGGGGGAGGAAGGGAAAGGAGAATGTTAGCCGCTTTGAGACTCCTGAAGGGGAGTGAAAGGCAGGGTATCAAATCCAAACTCTTCTTCTTCTTCTTCTTCTAGTGCCTAACCTTTGTTCAGTGACTGCCTAACATACCTCACACGGATTAAATGATGAGGACAGCCTTGTACTTCTTGAAGAAAAAGATATCAATCAATCAATCAATCAATCAATCAATCAATCAATCAATGAGATGTTACTATTACAGGTGAGTTGTTCAGAAGAGGTATAATCACCATCATTTGCATTTATTTGCCACTGTACAGTGGTACCTGGATTGTCAAACAGCTTGGCTCCCGAATGCCACAAACCCGGAAGTGAGTGTCCCAGTTTGCAAACATTTTTCGGAAGTTGAACGTCCGACATGGCTTTCACAGCTTCCGATTGGGTGCAGGAAGCTCCTGCAGCCAATCGGAAGCCACGTCTTGGTTCTCAAATGGCTCCAGGAGTTGAACGGACTCTCGGAATGGATTAAGTTTGACAACTAAGGTACCATTGTACAGTGGTACCTCGGGTTAAGAACTTAATTCGTTCCGGAGGTCCGTTCTTAACCTTAAAATGTTCTTAAACTGAAGCACCATTTTAGCTAATGGGGCCTCCGGCTGCCGCCGCACGATTTCCTGTTCTCATCCTGAAGCAAAGTTCTTAACCCGAGGTCCTATTTCTGGGTTAGCGGAGTCTGCAACCTGAAGCATCTGTAACCTGAAGCGTCTGTAACCCGAGGTCCCACTGTATATGAAAAGATGTCTCAAAGTGACTTAGCAACTGCATAAAATACAGAAGCAGCTAAAAAATTATTAAAAGACAGATAACAAAGGGGGCCCCATTAAAATATCATTCCTTCGCCTGACTCCTGTCTACTTTAACATACAACAAGCAACCTGCATTTACTGCCACCTCTCATGTGTGTGTTGCCATTTCTTTGGATTCTATTCTATATTTCTAAGGCTGCGCTGTGGGGATTTCTGCTTTTATTTTCTGCTGCTGCCTCGCTTCACGTTGCTTGCTGTGCAGCTGTCTTCTCTCATCTTTTCTTGCCTTTTGCTTTTCTTTTTTCCCCGCTCTTACATTTCAGGCACACTTTACATTCCCCTGTGGCACAGAGGTTGAACTATGGCAAGGCAACAAGTATGTATAAGCTGGCTTTGGCTTCACCGTAACAACTCCTCTTGGACCATTTTTAAAGCCTCTGGTCAGAACCAGCTCAAGATAATGTTGGGCTAGCTGCCATCGACTGCATTTAGGACAGGCTCGGTAAATTCCGAGCTTGTGCCACGCTTTATTTTTAATCCCCGTTTCACCCACGACACACATAGGCGGGAATTGGTTTCTCGCCGCAATAGCAACTGAGCTGAAGTTGCATGAAACGGATTGCGAACTGCTATTAAAAGGGGAGTTGTGGCAATAAAAGGCCTTAAAGGCAGTTTCAGGCACATGTTTAAAATGTGCAAAGGGAGGGGGGGAGAGATGAACATTATTCAGAATAGCCAGTACTCATGAAAAATATTTATAATGCTGAAAATAAGCTGTGTCAAGAGGAATGCATTCCAGAGATCATGGTGGATAGCTCCATGAAGACATCAACATATTACGCACAGCTTCGAAAAAGATGAACCCCATGCTTTTCTTCTTCTCTCGTGATGATAGAATGTAGAGCAATTCAAGGAAGCTGAAATGGATAGATTCTATGTTCTATGCAGAAGCTAGATCTGTGGTCACAAAAAATCTTTTTTCTCTTCCCTCTCTGTTTTCCTTAAATGGCAAGCTTGAGTTGTGCCTTTTGCAGAGAATTTTTAAGTCTTAATCTCAGAAGCATCACAAATCAGTCCAAATTGAAGAACTACCTGAGATAGAGAAGAACAGGATCCTGGAGGGAGGGGTACTAGATTTATCATAAAGCCAAACATCCAAAGCTGTGAAGATTTCTGTCAGAATCCAAACAAGGGATGACATTTCCAAACGAATATTGGCAACTTCATTAGCTCAATGCACATTTGAATCGCTGGAGAAATTTTTACGGGGTTCCTAGACTGGAGGGATGCCTCCCAGAAACCCAAAAGAAAATGATGCAGGCTCTGAGAGAAAATACAGGCCTTTATTGAAATACAGTGGTACCTCGGGTTACGAACTTAATTCGTTCCGGAGGTCCGTTCTTAACCTGAAACTGTTCTTAACCTGAGGTACCACTTTAGCTAATGGGGCTTCCCACTGCCGCCGCGCGATTTCTGTTCTCATCCTGAGGTAAAGTTCTTAACCCGAGGTACTACTTCCAGGTTAGTGGAGTCTGTAACCTGAAGTGTTTGTAACCCGAGGTGTTTGTAACCTGAGGTACCACTGTACAAATGCACATAGGGGCAGCCTCAAAAATAAGGAGGAGGCTGCAAGGAACCACATCCAAAACAATGTTTCTTATACAATTCCAGATTACACACCTGATTTCTATTCACCACTCAAAAGATCACAGCAATCTTAATAAGTGCCACCCAAAGTCATCATCCTGAACCAATCAAAATCATTTAGTTCTTCAGATCAGCCCTCATCATAATATCATGTGATTACATATAATCATTTTCCAGGGATTATCATTATTAAGACTTTGACTCATTTTTCTATTCCTTAAATGTCTCCCAATATCCTCCTTCATCTATCTAAAAAGAATTCAAGGGCGATCATTAATTGCCATGCCTAGTTGATTCTCTTCTCATGCACACACCCTTTTAAAATGTGGGTTTTTTTGGGGGGGGGCGTTAGTTAGTTGTGGTTTTTATTTGGATTATGAATTTTGTGGTTTAATATTTTGATTTTGTTCTGTGAACCGTCCTGAGACCTCCAGGTATAGGGCGGTATATAAATTCAAAAAATAAAATAATGAACGAATGAATACAATGGCTGCCATAGATCCCAACAATTTATTCTTTTCAGTGTTCTGGAACATTTGCTACATACTGTACCTGAAAACGTACTAGGCAGGCACAGGGCATTTAAGTTTAGCTAGGCCACAGGCTCAAAAGAAAATGAAATCATCTAAACAGTTTTACGAAATTATTTTCTCCATCAGCCTTGTGCCAGAATTTCCAGGAAATTGTGGAGGTGTGATTGTGAAAGGAGTTACCAAGAATAAGGAGCCTGGGCGGGGCTGAGATCCAGCTGGAAACCAAGCATGGACATGTGGATTCCTCACCTGTTGAAGAGCAGGGGACCACATCAGAGAGAGGCAGGGAACTCAAAGAATCCAACAGCTCCATTAGTCCAGAACAACTCTACTGATTTAGTTTCAGAGATAACATGAGGTTTCTGTCCACAAATATTTCGTCATCCTGAAAACTGAGAGCAGTATCGCTTAAGTCATGTGCAACCGGTAGACTTCTTAGCACGGCAATTGTGAGGCTTCGTAGATTCCCAGAGGGGCATCTTGAAGATGCCACTGGTGAACTGAATATTAAATTCACCGAAAATAGAAATCAGCGTAAGGACGAGGCAAGTATTATGCAATATTCACTTGTACAATATAGTTCTGCCTGCCCGTTTTTTGACTCTCAAGAGCTGTAAACGGGGGCTGGTTTTCAACTCAATTTTGAAAGCTGTCTAAGGGCGCAACCTGAAAAATAGGGACATGCTATTGCTTTAGACACGGGTGGCGCTGTGGGTTAAACCACAGAGCCTAGGGCTTGCCGATCAGAAGGTCAGCGGTTTGAATCCCAGCGACAGGGTGAGCTCCCGTTGCTCGGTCCCTGCTCCTACCCATCTAGCAGTTCGAAAGCGTGTCAAAGTGCAAGTAGATAAATAGGTACTGCTCCAGTGGGAAGGTAAACAGTGTTTCTGTGTGCTGCTCTGGTTCACCAGAAGCGGCTTGGTCATGCTGGCCACATGACTCGGAAGCTGTCTGCGGACAAACGCCGGCTCCCTAGGCCTATAGAGTGAGATGAGAACTGCAACCCCAGAGTCGTCCACGACTGGACCTAACGGTCAGGGGTCCCTTTACCTTTACCTTTATTGCTTTAGAACAGAATGTCCCTATTTCTATGTGGAATGTTGGAGGATATGCGGGGATTGCTAGCATTTCTCCCTCTAGGCTGATCAAATATTAGATACAGCGGCTGTTCCACTGATGGTATGTTTCTGATGTCGAGGTACAGCAAGGATAGGGACCTCAGTAGGTCTGTGTTCCCCTGGGGGTTTCGGTTTTTTCAGCCTTTCCATGGGCTGTTTTGCACTCTTCCCAGGCCATACCCCTCAATGTCCCTGTTTCACTTCCTGGGTATTTTTGCCTTACTTGAATAATACTCCTTACTCATAAATTTGAGTGCGTGTATCATCATCAGGGATATGGGTGGCGCTGTGGGTTAAACCACAGAGCCTAGGACTTGCCGATCAGAAGGTCAGCAGTTCGAATCCCCGCGACGGGGTGAGCTCCTGTTGCTTGGTCCCTGCTCCTGCCAACCAAGCAGTTCGAAAGCACGTCAAAGTGCAAGTAGATAAATAGGTACCACTCCAGCGGGAAGGTAAACGGCGTTTCCGTGCGCTGCTCTGGTTCGCCAGAAGCGGCTTAGTCATGCTGGCCAAATGACCCGGAAGCTGTCTGCGGACAAATGCCGGCTCCCTAGGCCTATAGAGTGAGATGAGAACTGCAACCCCAGAGTCAGTCACAACTGGACCTAATGGTCACGGGTCCCTTTACCGTTACCTTTATCATCACCATCATCATCATCATCATCATCATCATTTTATTTGTATGTCGCCTTTCCACAGTAAAAAACAATTCTCAGGGTGGCTTACAACATGACAAGATTCACATAATTACAAAAGTCATAAACAATAAACCACATCAAACAAATACACAACCAAATGGAAAACAATTAGAAATGTAGAAACTTGACTACCATGAATATGCAAAATGGACCTATGTTTTTCAGCCCACTTCTCCCTTTGGCTCCGCTGACCATTGGCACCTGGCCCTCAGATAACTGCCCAGAAGTTGATGTGGACCTTTGGCTGAAAAAATATTTCCCACCTCTGTTGAATGGGATTGTTCTGCTAATCATTTAAGGTACAGTTGGAATGCATCCTAAGTGAAAACCGGGGTCGTATTGAGACATCATATATAATAGACCTTGGTTTTTGAAGGAAGACCGTTCGAGTTCCGAAACGTTCGAAAACTGAAAACTCAGTATAGAATCCTCAATAGGGAAAATTCAATAGGGAAGTTGTGTGGCATGTTTGCCTTCCGAGGTGCGTTCAATAGCTGAAACATTTACTTCCGGGTTTACAGTGTTCGAAAACCAAAATGTTTGACAATGGAGACATTCGAAAACTGAGGTACCACTGTATATACAATGTTAAAAACTCACCATTTCAGTTTTTTATGTATATATATTGAAAAGGAGCAAAGCATTGCAACAGGAAGGCTTTAAAAGTATGAAATAAGAATGCTGCCAATGTAAATGGCAAAAATAAGATCAGGGCTGACATTTTTCAAAAAAAGGAAATATTTCCGAGAATGCATACGTTTGGTTCCCATGGGGGGGGAAAACACTTCTGTAGAACAGTACAAAAGGCAGAGCTGTGAATTCCCCTGCAAGACAGGTTGCTTTTTTTTCATTATCTAA
Source organism: Podarcis muralis (assembly GCF_964188315.1). Classification (NCBI taxonomy): domain Eukaryota; kingdom Metazoa; phylum Chordata; class Lepidosauria; order Squamata; family Lacertidae; genus Podarcis; species Podarcis muralis. The sequence goes on along the minus strand of NC_135664.1, from coordinate 15,119,686 downwards.
GAGGGCTTCTGTGTGTTTTGATGTTTTATCTGCTGATTTATTATTCCAGGTGGTTTTGAAATCTTCTCAGCTTTTTATCATGTAGACGCTGGCAATTCCCCATAGATCACATCTTGTCACCTATTAAAAACACCTTTGGGATTGACCCTAAAATCTGCTTCCCGCTGTCATCTGTTTAGAAGGTGTTCAGTCAATTCCTCCCCCCAACCCCACCCGCGGCCAAACTTATATGGATAGATGTATTTTGGACCCGATTCCTGAATGTGAAGACAACTGCTTTATCCTACCTCTGTTCTCAGCAGCAGTGTTTTATGGTCGAAGGCCTCATCCCAGCCGGGCTAAGGGCAAGCCATTTAAAAATACCAATGTACTTATACATAAGACGACCCTGTTGGAACAAGTGGTATATACATTTTATGAAATAAATAAATATTTTTTCAACACTGCTGGAATTGCAAACATGACTCTTTGGATTAATATTGTGAATTCTAAACTGTGTGGAAGGACAAAAGAAGGGAGCTAGTGTAGCTTCTCTAGGGAAGGAGTTCCAAAATCTAGGAGCAGCCACCTAGGAGGCCCTTTCGCATGTCCCTGCGAAGCTTTTTTCTCTGCAGAGGGCATTTTTTGGGGTTTAATCTTAAATAAAGTGGCCCTAGGTCAACCCAGCCTCTTTGTCTGCCTCTGTTCAGCCACCAAATACCTACCCAAGCTTCCAGTGTGTGCCATTTTATAGTTTCTCAACACCCTTGATTTCTAGAAGGGTATTCATGTAAGCATGTTGCAGCGAAAACAGCAAAGAGTTTTTTAAAATAGCAATGTTATTCTTACACAGTGGTACCTTGGTTTACAACCACAATCCGTTCTGGAGGTCTGTAAAACAAAACAGGATGTAACCCAAGGCGCGCTTTCGCCAATGGGGCCTCCCCCCAAAAAATTGTTCGTAATCCCCCCCCCCCCAAAAAAAGGGTTGTAATCCAAAAAAAGTTCGCAAACCGGGACACACACTTCCAGGTTTCGCGTGTTTGTTATCCAAAATGTATGCAAACCAGACTGTTTGCAAACCAAGGTTCCACTGTATAGCATATGCCTTCATGGACCAGAGAGATATGCTGAGTTAGAGATACATAGTGTGTGGTTATTGTTGTTGTTTTGGTGAGTGGGGATGATGTAGATCAGGGTTTCCCAAACTTAGGTCTCCACCCATTTTTGGACTACAGTTCCCATCATCCCTGACCAGTGGTCCTTCTAGCTAGGGATGCTGGGATTTGTAATCTAAAAAATACCTGGAGATCCAGGTTTAGGAAACCTTGATTTAGACAATGAAGGAAATAAAATGCAGAAAGTACGGAGACTATAATAAAGACATAACCTATTTTCCAGGGATGTCTCTGATTTAGAGAGGCCGTCCCAGTTTCTGATTTGATCCTGGAATGTCCCACTTTTCCTTAGGACACCCCTATTTTCATTAGAGAAATGTTGGAGGGTGTGGAGTTATCCGACCCCCCAAGCTGTCTGAAGGCAATCCTGTATAGGGAAGATTTTTTAAATGTTTAATGTTTTATTATGTTTCTCTATATGTTGGAAGCTGCCCAGAGTGGTTGGGGCATCCCAGTGGGGGTATAAATAGCAAAATTATCATGATGGAATGGGGCATCCCTATTTTCATGGGAGAAATGTTGGAGGGTATGTGGCAGTGGTCATTTGCAATGCAGCTGTTGATAGAAATAGCTATTTACATAAATTCAATAAATAAAATCATAAATAATAAATGCAGACCAATTAATAATAATAATTTATTTATACCCCGCCCATCTGGCTGGGTTTCCAACAGAATATTAAAATACAATACAATATACACATATACCATGATTTCTATTATTTGTAAATACAACCTTGCCCTTATTTAATCCACAAGTGCATTTCTCTTCTTCCATTCCATTCAGCAAACATGCTTCTGAGTTTTTGTGACTGCTGTAAATACCTTCTTCTTCTCCCATCGGAACACGGAAAGTGTGAGGTTTTAAAATTCTGGGATGAGTGATTCACACAAAAATGTGGCTCAACTGCTAACTTCCACTTCATAGGTATTCTCATTCTGTAATGTATTTCTGATGTGGCAGCCATTCAACAAAACCTACTCGAGCGGGCATAATTGAGTACCTTTTTGGTTAGTGATCCCGAAAGAAGACTATTGAAAAGTAAGCGCTTTGACCCAGCTGTTGGCTTTTATTTATGGGCATGAAGTATTTGGCTGGTCCAATCGAATGAGAAGTTAACATTGTGTTTCGAGGCAGGGCCCTCAGCAAACACCCTGCCCCCCCTCCCAACCAAAGGACTTTCATTGTGAAGCAAATGAACAGTTGCTGGAGACAATGCAAACAGCTGAGGCATTTCCAGAGAGAGATGAAAAGCAGGGAGCCAAGGTAAGGTTTACAAACCAAATTCCAAGCAGCTGACTGTTCTTTTGATCCTGCCACAGACTTTGGGATAGTTGGGAGAAGCATATATCTTTTTGCGGCGCAGGCAGCTGGTTCAAACTTTGGGGCATCGAACTTAAAACATACCACAAGCCACAGGCATGTAACAGTAGAAAACCAACTCCATCACCCTTGCAAACACCAGGCCTGGTTTTCCTGTCACTGTAGACATAGTTGTCAGGAGCCATGTATACGCCCATAATCTCCAACATTTATTCAATGAAAATAGGGATGTCCCATTTCATCATCATCATCATCATCATCATCATTATTCCTTGCCTCTCTGACTGGGTTGCCCCTGCCACTCTGGGTGGCTTCCAACATATATGTTGTTGTTTCTTAATCGTTTAGTCGTGTCTGACTCTTCATGACCCATGGACCAGAGCACACCAGGCACTTCTGTCTTCCACTGCCTCCCGCAGTTTGGTCAAACTCATGCTGGTAGCGTTGAGAACACTATCCAACCATCTTGTCCTCTGTCGTCCCCTTCTTCTTGTGCCCTCCATCTTTCCCAACATCAGGGTCTTTTCCAGGGAGTCTTCTCTTCTCATGAGGTGGCCAAAGTACTGGAGCCTCAGCTTCACGATCTGTCCTTCCAGTGAGCACTCAGGGCTGATTTCCTTAAGAATGGAGAGGTTTGTTCTTCTTGCAGTCCATGGGGTTCTCAAGAGTCTCCTCCAGCGCCAGAATTCAAAAGCATCAATTCTTTGGCGATCAGCCTTCTTTATGGTCCAGCTCTCACTTCCATACATCACTACTGGGAAAACCATAGCTTTTACTATACGGACCTTTGTTGGCAAGGTGATGTCTCTACTTTTTAAGATGCTGTCTAGGTTTGTCATTGTTTTTCTCCCAAGAAGCAGGCGTCTTTTAATTTCGTGGCTGCTGTCACCATCTGCAGTGATCATGGAGCCCAAGAAAGTAAAATCTCTCACTGCCTCCATTTCTTCCCCTTCTATTTGCCAGGAGGTGATGGGACCAGTGGCCATGATCATCGTTTATTTGATGATGCGCTTCAGACCATATTTTGCACTCTCCTCTTTCACCCTCATTAAAAGTTTCTTTAATTCCTCCTCACTTTCTGCCATCAAGGTTGTGTCATCTGCATATCTGAGGTTGTTGACAGCTGCAATGCCCTAAATCCAACTCTGCCCCTTGCCTCATCTATATGGAGCATCTATGGAACATCTAAGGGTGCCTCTAGATGGTCACTGTTTTGCCAGAGGGATTCCATTGCAAAACAAAACTTTAGGCTTGCACAATTGAAGTAGGTTCAAGTGCTCTGTTGTGCCAAGATGTATTCTGGTGAGGAAAGCAATGGGGAAATGGAGGGGAAGTGGTGGGGTGAACAAAGGACGAATGCAAAGGTGTAAAAAAAAGGTAAAGGTAAAGGACCCCTGGACAGTTAAGTCCAGTCAAAGGCAACTAGGGGGTTGCGACACTCATCTCACTTTCAGGCCAAGGGAGTCAGCGTTTTTCCATAGAAAGCTTTCTGGGTCATGTGGCCCTTGGGAATGCGCACCCTGTAAACCAGGATCCTGATGCTGCTGCTTCAGGGACGGGGTACCAGGTAGGAGGAAGAGTTGGGTGACATCAGGCTTCAACCTTCTCAAGGAAAGATGCAACCAGAATTATGCTTGGCCTTTTCATGGGTCTTTCTGCCTCCTGCCCTGCCCTCTGAGAGCCGCAGATCACTCTAGGCCACCCAGCCTGACCCACAGCAATCCATGGTAGTCTCATCCCTCCTCAGCCAATGCCCAAATCCCTCTGAACAGGCCCGATTTTGCTCAGGTCTCAACCAAATCCGGTGCACAGCCCTAATATGTAATATTCAGTGGCTAAAATTACTTAAATGCGTTACTGAACCAGTCGAATCTTTGTACTAGATCTGCTTTGTAGCACTTCTACGATGCTTGGTGCTTTTATTCTTGCCATTTGTTTCAACCTGAGTGGATGCTCGCTTAACAAATAACTATGCTAGAAATAAACCGTGAATCATCTCAGAAAGCCGGGGTTTATTTTTTATTTTTTGGAGAGCCACTTTTAGTGCTAGAAATGGTGTATAGTAAATATTATGGTGCTCAATTTCACTTGCTTCAAATGGCTAGGAAAAGACCCAGACAAGCGCTTATGTTGCCTATGTCTGTGTTTTGCTGTTAATTCCTGTTGCAGCGAGACTCTAGATTGAAAAAAAGATAAAAGCTGCTATCAAAGGCTCAGCCACACACATGAATGATCAATAATGCACAAAGCGTGCAATGGAAACTTTAAGTTAGCTTCTGTTCCAATCAGAGTAAACACTATCCAGTTGATTGTAAGCTGACAAAGGAGAGCATCGTAGACCAAAACACTCTGTTAGGAAAATGAGATGGAGAGAGACTAAGGATATGATGGTTGAATACACGCTCTACTGAAATAGTATTTGGATGAGCTCCCTGTGTGGAGCTGTAACTTCATTTGAGTAGCCGGTGGTGTAATTCAAGGGTTACCAACAGGGTACCCACAAACACCCAGTGTGCCTGCCATTACCTCCTATGGTATCTGTGAAAGATTTCAATATAATATTCCCTAAAAAAACCAACCCCACAGAGCAGGAGAAACTTCGCTCTCCCTGCTCAGTTCCTGTTTGCACTGGCTCCGTCTCTCCTCCGTTGAACACCCCTTTTTAAACAAGTCTCCAAGTTGCATGCCAGGACTGCACACCCAGCCTTCAATCTTCATAACCCCCAACATTTCTCCGATGAAAATAGGGACATCCTATTTATTTATTTATTTATTTATACCCCACCCATCTGCCCCAGCCACTCTGGGCAGCTTCCAACATATATAAAAACATAGTAAAACATTAAAAAAAAATTCACTATACAGAACTGCTTTCAGATGTGTTCCAAAGGTTATATAGCTACATATGCCTTTGGTTTGGGGGTCACATAACATACCCTCCAATGTTTCCCCATGGAAAACAGGGACATTCTGCGATACCCTCCAACAGTGGCACCTACTATAAGGGACCCCGGAAGCCCCAGCACCCACAACGTTTTTGTGTGCTTAGTCTCATCTTCTAACTTCCAAACAACTGTATTTTCCAGAGCTCAGCACTCAGTCTTCCATATTTCAATTAGACCATGCCTTGCAGCTCCTATGAGAGATTTCCACTCTTGCCTTCTCCTTACAGCTTTGATCTCTTTCTTTCGAGCAAAGAGGAAGCACACCGACACTCTATTCCACTTAGCAGTGTTCACAGTGGATTCTAAAACACAGTCATCTTGCTTCACATAAAATGGAGTCTCTCTTTCACTAGATATCTCCCCATGTGACCAACATTAGGCAATCACATGAGAACTGCTAGGTAACTCTCTCGAACTCAGTTACCAACCAATCAAATTTAAACACATTGCAATGCATACCGAGCATTTACAATTTCAGTGATTTAAATCACTGTACTTAACAGTGTAGAAGGGATGCGGGTGGCGCTGTGGTCTAAACCACAGAGTCTAGGGCTTGCTGATCAGAAGGTCGGCGGTTTGAATCCCCATGACGGGGTGAGCTCCCATTGCTCGGTCCCTGCTCCTGCCAACCTAGCAGTTCGAAAGCACATCAAAGTGCAAGTAAATAAATAGGTACCAGTCTGGCGGGAAGGTAAACGGCGTTTCCGTGTGCTGCTCTGGTTTGCCAGAAGCGGCTTAGTCATGCTGGCCACATGACCTGGAAGCTGTACCGGGAAACTCCTCGGCCAATAAAGTGAGATGAGCACTGCAACCCCAGAGTCAGTCACGACTGGACCTAATGGTCAGGGGTCCCTTTACCTTTAAAGTGTTCCCCACACTGAAAAGGATCAAGGCTTGCAGTCTTGCAGTGCTGAGTGATCCAGTTTTGACGATGGAGGCCCAAGGGGTATGAAGTGGTATCCTAGTGCACAGTTGTGCTAAGACATCCAGAGAATCAGTCAGCTGTATTATCTGGTCCAAATTCAGCCGGATGGTGGGCTGGAAGTTACCAAAACCCTGGTGGCATTTCTCAAGGGCCTTTCACCCTCTCTGAGATTATCTTCCCTTTCTGGATTCCAAATCACTCCCACTACATAACATTGACAAACTCTTAGCAGAGGATTATGGTGTATTTGAATGAGCAGTGAAATAATACTGATGGGAGACAAAAGAATTGAGAGAAAGATGCACGACCAAAAGCCATAATCAACAATCAATTTGTCATTCAGGGATGCCTTAAGAGGACAAAAGGCTGTTGTCAAGCCTTTCCCATCTGTCTGGATGATTCACCAAGCACTCGAAGGAACCTAAAGTAACAAGTTCAGCCAGAGTTACGAGATGCTCTCTGTGGAGGAGAGTGATGAGTGGAGAGATTCTTCCTATACAGCTTTCTCACCACTGTGTCCAACTCTCGCATCTTTCAGCAAGGCTCTGCAGCCAGATAGGTCAGACACCGGCCGCCAGATCGCTCGGTGAAATCAATCAACAGCTAGAGTTTCCACTTTGCTAAACTGAGCGTAATGTATGGAAATACAGTTTCAAAACAAAGTGATTATATGGAAAACTTTTCCGTATAGGATAACTGTGGAACGCTGTGATGTCGTGATTACCAAATTCCTGTTCCATTGAAAACAGACCAGTATAGCCTAATTTCCTGCTAGCTTTTCCATGACAAAAATATAGCCTCCTGCGACCAAAACCTTCCATTTCTAAGCTTCTTCGATCTCTCACAGAGCAGTATTTTGCATCCATGGGTTTGCTTTTGAGAGAGATCCCGTGCCATCTTTACACAAGACAATCTCATGTGGCCACTGGTTATTTAAGCAACTTTCCCCATGGTGAATCCAAGATTCATTTCAATACCAGCTTCAGGTACTTTCATTGGTCACTGTGAAGGAAGACTCATACCTGAGGGCTGCATTCATTCATGAACATCCTTTTGTTTGACTTTCTGAAGCTAGGCAGGTGTCAACAGCGGCAGATTTAAGGAGGTGCGGAAGCCTCCCCAGCACAGGGTGCTGAGCCGAGAGGACAGAAAATTGAGAAGATCCATAACTGAGAAGAGCTGTTTGGGGACACCAAATTATGTTGTCACACAGGGCGCCATATTGTGAAAAATTACCAAAGTTCCTCTTGGGGGCAAGCATGGAGGAGACCTTCTTGACTGTGTACCTTATCTATGGAATTATCTCCATGAGACATTTGACACACACTCCTCTGTCATTTTGGTTCTAGGAGAAGAAGACTTAAATATTTCTCAGCCCTTTTATGATAGTATCTGAATCAGATTGTAATTTCCGATGCTCTGTTGTTGTTGTGATGATGATGGTGGTGGTGGTGATTTATATATGACCCTTCATCCAAAGATCACAGGGGGGTGTACAACATTAATTTATACTGCATAATAATAAAAACATAACACACAGCATAATAATACACAACATAATTATGAAAATAATAATAATAACAGTTCCCTTATGGGCTGCCTTATTATTTGGGCATGTTATTTAATGCTTAGCCACTCTGATATAGGCATATATGACAGCATCATTTTCCATTTTGTGTTGGTGGTTATTAGGATGACCGTTGCAGAGCAACAGTCCTAGAAAATAGCGTAGAAAGTTGTGATGACATTATGCTATTCCACCCCATTCACTTCAGCGCAAAGGAACCCAATGCAAATTGGGAAGAAGCATAATCAATTACATATCATCTGGGGACTGAAGGCAATGACAACAGCGAATAAAAGGACTCCTGACCATTAGGTCCAGTCGTGACCGACTCTGGGGTTGCGGCGCTCATCTCGCTTTATTGGCCAAGGGAGCCGGCATACAGTTTCCGGGTCATGTGGCCAGAATGACTAAGCCGCTTCTGGTGAACCAGAGCAGCACACGGAAACGCTGTTTACTTTCCTGCCGGAGCGGTACCTATTTATCTACTTGCACTTTGAGGTGCTTTCAAACTGCTAGGTTGGCAGGAGCTGGGACTGAACAACAGGAGCTCACTCCGTCACGGGGATTCGAACCACCGACCTTCTGATTGGCAAGTCCTAGGCTCTATGGTTTAACCCACAGCGCCACCCGCGTCCTCTACAACAGTGAATACTGGTCACCAAATACTGGTTTGATTTCTCTTCTGGATGTGGGATGGATAAGAGAACATGAACAATTTCTACACCTGTTTCTGATTTTGGCAGAATTCTCCAACATCCCTATTCTGAGAGCATATTACTGAAATGTAGATTTTGGGGGCAGTAAGAGGGGTGGGCTTAGACCAAGCTCCTGAACCCAACAAAATCTTGCCCACACTTCTGATTGTAATCCCATAACACTGAATGGGACTTGCCTGTGAATGTAAAAAGTCCTGTTAATATTGCAGCTGCTCAAGAAAATTTTTGTTTGGATTCTATGAAAGCTGACGGTGCCAAGAGGTTTCGATACACCTGTTGTCCAAAAACTGTCAAGGAAGAAGTCATCAAAAGGACAGCAAGTTCTTTGGAGTAACAAGCTTCAGTTTCCAGCACGATGGGATTATTTGAAAAATGGGTTTTTATGTTGTGAAAACTATTTGAAGAGTTCGCTTTCAATAAGCCTTAAGTCCACATCTGCCTGCATGCAAAGAGTGTTTTCTTAACCAGATTACTCACAATTATTTCAACAATGAAGTGATGCATACCTAAATTCCGTGATAAAATAGCCTGTCATGCTTGGTGGGTATTAGGATGACAGTAGATGGCACAGATCAATTCCTATTCTGACAATGAAAATATCAACTACCCTTTAAGAACGGATTGTTATTAAGCCTCTTACTCTCTTTTGGTAGCTGGAACTTAATGAGTCAGTTTTTAGCTGCACCCTGGGTCTATTCTGTTGAATTTCCATGAGAATATGAGAAGAGCTTGCTGGATCTCACAGTGGCCAGTGAAATCATACCCTGCAACATTTCTTCCATTAAAATAGAGACATCCTGTTTAATAATAATAATACTTATACCCCGCCCATCTGACTGTGTTGCCCCAGCCACTCTGGGTGGCTTCCAACATATATGAAAGAAGACATCTGAAGGCAGCCCTGTATAGGGAAATATTTTAATGTTTTATTATGCTTTTATATATGCTGGAAGCCACCCAGAATGGCTGGGGGGCAACCAGGAAGATGGGCAGGGAATAATAATAATAATAATAATAATAATAATAGGACAGGCTTCCTCAGCCCTCCAGATGTTTTTGGCCTACAACTCCCATGATCCCTAGCTAGCAGGACCAGTGGTCAGGGATGGTGGAAATTGTAGTCCCAAAACATATTGGGGGCTGAGTTTGGCCACCACTGGCATAGACAGATTTACACATTTGTGTATGTGCGTGTGAAAAATTCCAGCGGGGCCAAGCTGTTAGGTTGCAATAGATCATAACGGATTGTTTTGAAGTCACTTCAGTGCCAGATTTTTAAAAATCGCCCTGCCCCGCCCCGCCCTTTATTTTGACAGAACAGAGATGGCAACCCTAATCTAGAAGCACCCGATTTTCCTGTAGAGAGGCTGTTCCATAACCAGGAATGGGGTGAGAATTTAAAGCAAGGATTCTTAGCTTGGCAAGCACCCCTGCTCAAAATGCTTGGAGCAGAATTAAGGCAGTACAACATCCCTCGAGAAGGTCCCTTGTCTCTGTTGCACTCCACTGCTCTAGTGTGGTGTAGTGGTTAAGAGCGGTAGCCTTGTAATCTGGTGAACTGGGTTCACTTCCCTGCTCCTCCACATGCAGCTGCTGGGTGACCTTGGGCTAGTCACACTTCTCTGTAGTCTCTCAGCTCACTCACCTCACAGAGTGTTTGTTGTGGGGGAGGAAGGGAAGGGAGAATGTTAGCCGCTTTGAGACTCCTTCGGATAGTGATAAAGCGGGATATCAAATCCAAACTCCTCCTCCTCCTCCTCCTCCTCCTCCTCCTCCTCCTCCCCCTCCTCCAACTCTTCCTCCTCCTCCTCCTCCTCCTCTTCTTCTTCTTCTTCTTCTTCACTGCCTCACTTATTGTGCTGCTGCGCATTGGAATGTTCTTTTCTGAGCTCAGAAGCTAAAGGGATGTGCTCACTTCCTCAATACTGTAGGAATTCTCACTTAACATCCGTGTGTCAAATACCCATTCATAACTCTTAAGAGTTTCCCTTGAAATTGGGCAATGTCACCCGAAATCCATGGAAATGCAGCGTTCCTCCTCGTATTATTGGCACCGAGCCTCTAACCTACATAAGCATCCATGTGCCCTGAGCGGTGTGTTCAGTTCAAGATTAAATCCCGGTATAAGACCTGACTGCTCAAATATATTTTCCAGGAATGAATTACTAAATGCTTCCAGAGAAGAGCACTTAATGTAAGTGCTGGCAAAGTGGCATTGCCTCCCTGCTTATTTATGGTTCCGACGTGAGGAGCGGCTTCTGTTTAAATGAGAAAAAACAAACGAACAGGAAACAGAGCCTCTTCACCTTCTCAGTTCTGCAAACAGAGGCACAACTTCTCATCTGGGAAGTTTAAGAAAGAGCGAAGGTACACTGCTGACTAAAGGCAATAGCCCATCTAGTTCAGCCAACCTAGCAGTTTGAAAGCACACCAGTGCAAGTAGATAAATAGGTACCGCTGCGGCGGGAAGGTAAGTGTCATTTCCATGCACTCTGGTTTCCGTCACCATGTTCTGTTGTGCCAGAAGCGGTTTAGTCATGCTGGCAGAAAGGTGTGTGTGGACAAACATCGGCTCCCTTGGCCTGAAAGCAAGATGAGCACCACAACCCCATAGTCACCTTTGACCGGACTTAACCGTCCAGGGGTACTTTACCTTTTTTCACCTTTGTATCCTGTTCTCGCAGTGACTGACCAGTTGCTTGTGGGACACCTGCAAGTCAGGCATTGGCACAACGGCACTCTGACCACCTGTGATTCCAAACTAAAAGGTAAAGGTAAAGGTACCCCCGACCGTTAGGTCCAGTTGTGGAAAACTCTTGGGTTGTGCGCTCATCTCGCTCTATAGGCCGAGGGAGCAGGTGTTTGTCTGCAGACAGCTTCCAGGTCATGTGGCCAGCATGACTAAGCTGCTTCTGGTGAAACCAGAGCAGCGCACAGAAATGCTGTTTACCTTCCCGCTGGAGCGGTACCTATTTATCTACTTGCACTTTGACGTGCTTTTAAAGTGCTAGGTTGGCAGGAGCTGGGACCAAACAACGGGAGGTCACCCTGTCACGGGGATTCGAACCGCTGACCTTCTGATCCGCAAGCCCTAGGCTCTGTGGTTTAGATCACAGCGCCACTCGCATCCCTTGCGGTTCCAAACTACTTGTATGCAGATGCACAATATCTATGACAGTTGAGGCAGAACATAGCCATAATGACCGGTACTCATTGATCACCTTGTCCTCTAAGAAAACTTCCTGTACTTAAAGCACTAGGTCCTTCTTTAGATCATACATTTGCAGGGTCTGCAGTCAAACTGAGTTGGTGGAACACTCTTCCACAGGTCCCACTGTCACAAGTGGGGTTGGGAAATTCAGATGATCCCCAAGACTGTTCATGTTATAGTTTATGGAAGTGGATTTATCTGGCCATAGTTAAGTGATCAGCTCTTTTCTGTGCTTGCTCTTCTTTGTTCTAACTGTACTGGCTGGGATTCATTGTGCCGCAGAACTGTGCAGCACATTGGCCAGCGACTGTAATCAATTCCTCTCCTTGTCCAGTAGCTTTTTATCTAATGATGCCTAAAGAAATGAGGAAATGCAACCGCCCACAGTTCTTTGGAATCCCACAGGGAACAAAATTGGCATGGCAAAAGGCGTGCACATGAGACAGTGTGCAAAGCAAAGGCTGCAAATTGTTTCAGCAGAAGTCATTTGCATAGTACTGACAAAGACTGATAAGATTTTCCTCCTTCCTCTTCCCACTTCGGTACCCAAAACGCTCTTTCTGTGTGCATACTCAGTGAGGATAGAAAGTCAAGCTGGTTAGTGGTAAAGATGGAAAATATATCTAAAACTTCTCCACGTATATTAACAAATGAACTCACTTTGCCTCTCCATGTGGCTCCAGGCCAATCTACTTCTTGTAAACAAAGCACATGCGATGGCAGCCGGTCAGAGAAAGGATGTCATGCAGCCCAAAGGTAGAAAAGGATGACACACTATGTGTGCTAGAATTCCAAGAAGGACCTTGGGGACATGCATGCACAAACAATTGGAGATGCTTCAAAATATGGTGATGCAGGAGAGTTTTCATCCAAGTTCACAACAAGGTCCTTGAGTTGAGCTACAAAGCCCTGAACAACTTTTGTTGTTGTTGTTTAGTCATTTAGTCATGTTCGACTCTTCATGACCCCATGGACTAGAGCACGCCAAGCACTCCTGTCTTCCTCTGCCTCCCGCAGTTTGGTTAACCTCATGCTGGTAGCTTCGAGAACACTGTGCAACCATCTCGTCCTCTGTTGTCCCCTTTTCCTAGTGCCCTCCATCTTTCCCAACATCAGGGTCTTTTCCAGGGAGTCTTCTCTTCTCATGAGGTGGCCAAAGTATTGGAGCCTCAGCTTCAGGATCTGTCCTTCCAGTGAGCACTCAGGGCTGATTTCCTTAAGGAAATCATAGGTTTGATCTTCTTGCAGTCCATGGGACTCTCAAGAGTCTCCTCCAGCACCATAATTCAAAAGCATCAATTCCTAGGGTCCAATAAGGACCACTTGAGTCCTTATATCTTGATCATTGAGATCATCTGGAGGAGCACTGACAGGTCTTAACTGGAAGCTGGGCACTTAGTGTTGACAGTTCTATACTGTGGAACACACTTCAAGCAGGTATCCTCACCCCTGTGTATCTGAAGGAGTGTCTCCACCCCCATCGTTCAGCCCAGACACTGAGGTCCAGCTCTAAGGGCCTTCTGGAGGTTCCCTCACTGCGAAAAGTGAAGTTACAGGAAACCAGGCAGAGGGTCTTCTTGGTGGTGGTGCCCACCCTGTGGAATACCCTCCCATCAGATGGCAAGGAGATAAAGAACCGCACCACTTATAGAAGACATTTGAAGGCAGCCCTGTTTTGAGACATTTTTAAATGTTTGACATTTTAGCATGTTTTTATATGTGTTGGAAGCCGTCCAGAATGGCTGGGGCAACCCAGACAGATGGGCAGGGAATAATAATAATAATAATAATAATAATAATAATAATAATAATAATAATGTCTCTTGAATGCTTTTTAATGCTAAAAGGCCTTTGCAGTTGTTTAAAATCTGCCATGCATAGCCAGTCATTTTCATGATTGCTTCATATTGCTTGAAAATGTTTTTATCTTGTTGTACACAAACCTAATGTTTTGTGAGAGGGTCTTATATGAATACTTTCATGAATAAATACATAAATAATGTTGGACCCTAAAATTCTGAATCTTAGACCCCAGGCTCCAAATGGTAAGGGGTCAGTTCACTTATTACTATTACGCACTTTTTTGTACCATACTTCATTGGTCCAAAGCTAGTGATCAACTCCACATCCCATATTAGTCCTGAGCCACACATGTTAACAATGCAGCATAAAAGCATTTCCTTTTGATTGTACTGAATCTACTACTAACCGCCTTCTTTGCCTGACACTGAGTTCTAATGTTATGAAACAAGGTAAAACATTTATCCCAATCCACACACTTCATGCCACTTTATAATTTCTAAACCTTTTAAACATTGGAAATGATACCCGCTTTCTCATAAACTCTGCTTCTTAGCAACAAGGCCCATTTCACCTTCTGTAATAAATTAATCTACCTGTGCTTGTTCCTGGTTGCTTTAAGAAACAAAAAAAAACCCAGCCTTTTAATCCCTCCATTCATGAAAAATTAAACTAGGGGAAGAAATATTTCCTGACTCTCTGCTGTTACACAGAAAGAGAGATACTCGAGGAGTCTGTACACAGATACTTGAAAAGTCTGTCTGTTGGGCACCTATCATTCAAAGGCAAAAAATGGAAACATCTATGCATGCCCTTCAAACAGACAATTATTTATAGAAGAAGAAATGAACCTTTTTGATTTAATGTAAAGACTCTGTACCAAAGACCAGCTTGTCAGACCTGCTTATGAAAGAAATAATAAAGAAGCATTGCAGAGATGATATCTCAAGACGAAGGTCACATACGCATAATTCAGGGACAACCCAGGGAGTCTCCGTCCTTTTGGGTATTTAAGCACAGAAACAGTTAGTTCTGTTTCAGTCAGTGAAAAAGTGGAATGTACTCCGTGTGCATTGATAATGGCACAGTTTGTTTGGTGCATCAGTTCAGCAGATACAGTTGTTGTTGTTGTTTTTTTGCTTTTGTTTTTATTTAAAGAAAGATCCTGAGCTGCCCTTTGGAGAACCGTCAAAGTCCCTGCAAAATTAAAGCTGAGCAATGTTACTCCAGAATATTCAAGTGAAGGGTTATTTCTCATTTATTTATGAAACCCCATTAAGCTAAACCTCAGTTCTTTTAAAAAGAGCTTCTGCTTGTAGCCTGATGAGGCTGTCACATGCTAATAGATGGTTTCTTCTGCGTTGAGTTTGGTGCTGAAGCACCAAACAGAAAATCAGAGAGGAATCCCAGCTCCAGAACACGCACCCTGATGTAAGATGCTTACATTAATGTTTAAAGCACTAAACAACTTAGCCTCAAATACCTAAAAGACTGTACAGTGGTGCCTCGCAAGACGAAAAGAACCCGTTCCGCGATTCTCTTCGTCTTGCGGTTTTTTTGTCTTGCGGAGCAAGCCCATTAGCGGATTAGCGGATTAGCGCTATTAGCGGCTTAGCGGGCTTAGCGGATCATCTGATAAGCGGCTTAGCGGATCAGGTGTTAAGCGGCTTAGCGATCAGCTGTTAAGCGGCTTAGCGGCTTAGCGGATCAGCTGATAAGCGGCTTAGCGGCTTGGGAAAAAGGGGGGGAGGGGAAAAAACCTGCAGGAACTCGCAAGACATTTTCGTCTTGCGAAGCAAGCCCATAGGAAATTCGTTTTGCGAAGCACCTCCAAAACGGAAAACCCTTTCGTCTAGCGGGTTTTCCGTCTTGCGAGGCATTCGTCTTGCGGGGCACCACTGTATTAGTGTACATGGTGCTTTGTGTGTGAGGGGTTGCCAATGTGGTTCTCTCTGGATGTTGTTAGACTACAGCTGCCATCACTCCAGGCTGATGGGCATTGTAATCCAACAACACCTGGACATCATCATGTTGGCGACCCCTGCTTTGTGGAGTGCATTGGGTAGGGATGAGAAAATCTGCCCATTTCCTTTCAGTTCCTCATTTTCTTAAATTCAGTTCTTTATTGGCAGAAACAGGATCTGCACAGGAGTGCCAGACCTAATGAGCACGGCAACTTTTCTCTGACAGGGTGGTGCTGTGATTTAAACCACTGAGCCTCTTGGGCTTGCTGATCAGATGGTTGGCGGTTCAAATCCCTGCGATGACGAAATGAGCTCCCGTTGCTCTGCCCCAGCTTCTGCCAACCAACCAGTTCGAAAGCATGCCAGTGCAAGTAGATAAATAGGCACCACTGCGGCGGGAAGCTAAATGGTGTTTCCGTGTGCTCTGGCTTCCATCACGGTGTCCAGTCGTGCCAGAAATGGTTTAGTCGTGCTGGCCACATGACCCAGAAAGCTGTCTGTGGAAAAACGCCGGCTCCCTCGGCCAGAAAATAGAGATCATAGAATCATAGAATCATAGAGTTGGAATAGACCACAAGGGCCATCGAGTCCAACCCCCTGCCAAGCAGGAAACACCATCAGAGCACTCCTGACATATGGTTGTCAAGCCTCTGCTTAAAGACCTCCAAAGAAGGAGACTCCACCATGAGCACTGCAACTTCATAGTCGCCTTTGACTCGACTTACCCATCTTTTTAACCCCATGAAGTAGTTGCTGAGACTGAAGGTCCCTGCCTGCTCTCAGCTGCCTAAGTTTCTTCCTCTCCAGGGTTTCCCCCCAAGCAATCTGAAACTGCGCCTGTGTGAAGCTAACTTCTGCACCCTCTTCTTGTCTCTTCTGGTTCTGGGAGACCAGGGGAGATGGGAGCTTGTCACAGCAGGAGGGGGAGACACCCGTGCCTCTTCACCAGCCAGACTCATCTCTACCGCTTGGCCTCTCCTGCTTCTTCTTCTTCTGCCTCTGGTTTTGGAGTTCTCTTTGCCACAGACTCCCCCAGTTCATTAAAAGAAGGAGAGTTTGGATTTGATATCCCACTTTATCACTACCCGAAGGAGTCTCAAAGCGGCTAACATTCTCCTTTCCCTTCCTCCCCCACAACAAACACTCTGTGAGGTGAGTGGGGCTGAGAGACTTCAGAGAAGTGTGACTAGCCCAAGGTCACCCAGCAGCTGCATGTGGAGGAGCGGGGAAGCGAACCCGGTTCACCAGATTACAAGACTACCGCCCTTAACCACTACGCCACACTGCGTGTTCTCCAGCTTCTGACACCCCCTCCTCCTAGTCTTCTCCCTCTTCCTCCTCTGACCACCCCTCGTTGTCCCACCACCCACGACCTGGCTCTGAGCCTTCTTTTTTGGGGGGTTCTCCAACTGGCTTCTCCCACCACCTCTCTGCGTCCAGCCGGTCTATGACACCTCCCTGCCAACCCCACCCCTCTCAGTAAGCAACAGCAACCTAGGTAAAGGTAAAGGTAAAGGGACCCCTGACCTTTAGGTCCTGTCGTGACCAACTCTGGGGTTGCGGCGCTCATCTCGCTTTATTGGCAGAGGGAGCCGGCGTACAGCTTCTGGGTCATGTGGCCAGCATGACTAAGCCACTTCTGGCGAACCAGTGCAGTGCACAGAAATGCCATTTACCTTCCTGCTGGAGCGGTACCTATTTATCTACTTGCACTTTGACGTGCTTTCAAACTGCTAGGTTAGCAGGAGCTGGGATCGAGCAATGGGAGCTCACCCTGTCGCGGGGATTCGAACCGCCGACCTTCTAATCGGCAAGTCCTAGGCTTTGTGGTTTAACCCACAGTGCCACCCATGTCCCTCAACAGCAACCTACCTTTCCCCAAAGCTAGCTTGGCAGCTCTGCCCTACCAGTTGAGCTGCTTCTAGGAAAATAATAATTCTGGCCTGCTTTACAGTCATTTTTTTTTTAAAGGCTTTCTGAAATAACATACAGAAAGTAGACCAATTAGCACTGCACATATATTAAGTTTTGTCATTTCTGGAAACTGCAGGATGGGAGAGAACTTCTGTGCTCGAATTCTGCTTGCAAACTTCCCACAGGCACCAAGTTGGCCTCTCTTCTTTCATTCTTGCATTGCTATCCATCGCCTGCCTCCTGCAGTGAAATTTTTGCAGAAGGCCCGATAATTATCACGGCTGAAAGCCTCTCAATCAAGCTGTGTTCCATGTCTCCTTCCATGCAAAGATAAATTCTTCCCTTCCCTCCCGTCTTTAAAGGCTGCACAGTCTTCCACATAAGGGGCTATGTGCACATTGATATTCCAACAGGGAGTGACCAAAATTGAAAAGAAGAAGTCTGGAGCCTTCAGCCAAACTATAAATTTACATAGTTTGACAGGAGCCAAACCACAGTCAGTGCTGATTTAAAGGAACTCTTGTACTTAGTGATCATCGGCATGGAGCAGAATGCATGGAAAACACACATTAAGGTTTATAAACAGAAAGTAAATAAGCAGTGCCTACTGACGGTCACCAACATTTCATTTATAGACTGTGCCGCTTAAATTTCCCGTCTCTCCCCCCTGCCTCTAAAATGCACTAAAGCCCTTTGATACACTAACTTCTATATTACAGAGGATAAAAATATCCCTGCAGGACTGTAATTCAATGTCATTGTTTTTCATTTCATAGGGCTTTGTAGCTGACATGTATTATTACAGACCAGGGGCAAAGCAATCCCTCTGTATTTTGGGTTGCTGCAACACAACTGTGTTGGGAAGATACTCAGTATAGATAAGGGTGGCTTTCTGCACATGGTCTGCTATTTAGGGATGTGCAAAGGTGAAACTTTCCTGAGAATTTCCCCCGAGTCTTATCTGGATGCTTGGGGCCTCCTTTGAAATCCCTCAAACGCCTTTCCCGAGGAGGAACCTCCAACACTTTCTTTGAAGTGTGCTTTCAGTGAAATCTTGTCACAGCCCAGGAATGTGCAGGATCCGCCCTAAGACCTTTTGCTGGTCTTGTTGAGACTTTCTCAACTTTCCTTGAAATTCCTCCATGATTCCTCAGAAGAAGGAATCCCTGAAACGGCTGGCATGCTCTATTGCTTTGACTGAAAATGCTGGCGACAACTCTTGCAGTTACAAAAAGGCTTTTAGATCATCAGCAACACCGAACTCAGAGCACAGTGGCCAAACAGCAGGAGGAATCTTCCAAATTATTCTCCATCAGAATTTCTCCTTGACAGTGCAGTCCTCAATGTGTCTGTTCAGAAGTAAGCTCTACTCTGTTCAGCGGACCTTACTCCCTAGAACAACGCGGGTTGCTTTTTTCCAATGCCAAACTGATGCAAGTGGAATTACACACACACACACACACATTTCTTAGTTTACAAAAATATTGTCTCTTTTTTCAAGTTGTGTTTTCTACAGATCAGTTCCATTTGTTGTGAGACATTAGTGTTGCACACAGTGTTAGATTAGGAATAAAAGGGGGGAAAGAGGGGGAAGGGGGATGGTGAGTGGGGTGGGGTTCGGTGGCAAAGCTTCTATTATTCTACTTAGTGTATGTGTGGGGTTTTGTGTCAGCATCACTTGTGTGGGTTCTCTTACTATTCACTTGCTTTTTTCCCCTTGGTGGTGAGATAGGTTGGGGGTGGCTTGGGTGTATTTGGTTGTCTTTGATTGGCTGTAGTGAAATTTGTTTTCATGTGTGTGCGGGGTGTGTGTGTGTGTGTTTGGATCAGGTTAGCCAGATTGATTTGTACGCTGTTAGTGGATTCTTGTTGTTGTCTTGTTGGGCTGTGTATGTGATAAAGGGGAACCATACCGGGATGAAGGCCTCTTCTTCTATTTGTCCCTGTGTCAGTTTCAGTTTATTGGTTAGCTTTTCTAATAAGGCTGTTTCCCATACTATTTGATACCATTGGTCAATGCTCACTCCTGACAGGTCTGTAGAGAATATCATGCAGCTAGAGTTTGCTGCGGTCTTTATTTCCTGTACATCTCTCATTCATCTCCCACACTGGATTAGCAGTTCACTCAGACAGAACAATGCAAGAATGCAATCTGGAATGAGATCACATGTAAGACTACATCAATAACATTTTTGTGTGGTTTAAGTTTTGCAAAGACACACACGTTTAGTTGTGCCGCCTAATAAATAAAATTATTATTATTATTATTATTATTATTATTATTATTATTATTATTATTTACTTATACCCCGCCCATCTGGCCGGGCCTCCCCAGCCACTCTGGGCGGCTTCCAACAGAATAATAAAAACACAATAAAACATCAAACATTAAAAACTTCCCTAAACAGGGCTGCCTTCAGATGTCTTCTAAAAGTCAGGTAGTTGTTTATTTCCTTAACATCTGATGGGAGGGTGTTCCACAGGGTGGGTGCCACCACCGAGAAGGCCCTTTGCCTGGTTCCTTGTAACCTCACATCTTCCAGTGAGGGAACCACCAGAAGGCCCTTGGCACTGGACCTCAGCGTCCGGGTAGAACAATGGGGGGGGGGGAGACGCTCCTTCAGGTATACGGGAACAAAGCCATTTAGGGCTTTAAAGGTCAGCACCAACACTTTGAATTGTGCTCGGAAACATACTGGGAGCCAATGTAGGTCTTTCAGGACCGGTGTTATATGGTATGATCATTGTACCAAGATTGTTTTTGAGTGGTGCTTTAATCATGCACAGTTGTGCATGTGCACATCAGTTCAACCCTGTGCGAAAGAAAAACCCTGAATGCAGTCACATAGGATCCTAGAAGGGGCCATAGCCAAGTGGCAGGCCATCTGCCTTGCATGCAAAAGGTTCCTGGCTCAATCCCCACCATCTCAAAGTGGGTCTGGAAGAGACTGGAGACCCACGGCCATTCATTGTGGACAATACTGAGTTAGATGGACTGATTCAGTATAATACAGTTTCCTATATCCCTATATCGATTGCTTCATTTGAGTGTGCAGTGTTTTATCAATGCATGCATATGCACTGGTAACATGGAATGAAAAAGACATAAATGTGTTGGAAGAACTGACAGTTACAGCTAGGGAGAAACAGATCGGTCTACTTCTGGTCTGTGTCAGTTGTGCATGAGTTCATTCATAAGGCCTTTCCATCCCGTTTCCACAGCATGTTGTGATTAAAAAAAAAAATGCATGAAAATTCACAAGTTTTGGTTTATATTTTATGTTTCTGTACATATTCCCCTGCTCCAAAATGTATATGCATGTACACATTGTAACCTAAAGAACACTTTTTGCAACATTTGGATACCCAGCATAAATTATAGAGCAGCCCATTGAAATAAATGGACACGTCTAACTGTGGTACATTGATTTCAATGGGTCTGAGTACAGCTCAGTTGGCTACGATCTGCTATCACAAAATTCAGAGACGTGTGAAAACCGCAGGATTAACTGATCTGCGTCTACTTAGGGAAATGCAAATCTGGTCCATTCACTTAGAACCGAAGGCCCAATGAAATTCCCACATGTCCCTAGTCATCGCAAACTGCTCATACTCCAATTCCAGATCAGATGCCACAAACCTGCATTGAATTCCACAAGGAGCTTGCATGGTGAAAAGAAAAATACAAAATACACATACATAGCTGCATATTCAGTGGGAGATATGGGGTCCATTATTATTATTATTATTATTATTATTATTATTATTATTATTATTATAAACTACTATACATCTTATATTTTTTATAAGATATTTATTAGCGTTTTACAAAAACATAGATTTACAGAATAAAAAAATTAAAACAGTAATTAACATACTAAAAAGAAAACATAGAAAAAAAGAAAGAAAAAATACAAAGTTCAAAAAACAAATAGCTAAGAAAAAATAATAAATCCATTTTTCGATATCTTTAAGTTCATTTGCTTGTTTCCTTGACCTCCTCACACCTCCCCTTTTTGTGTTCCCATTTACATAATCCATTCAGCAAATCCTTACCCTCTTTCATTTATCTTAACTCTATATGTTGACCTATTATAACTAAACATTTTCATCCATTATCAATCCATATTTGCATATTCTTATTAACCTTGTTACCAATACCACTTATTTTCAATCCAACATCATTTTAACATTCATTAATTTTACAGTATTTCTGCAAGTAGTCTTTAAATTTCTTCCAATCTTCTTCCACCAACTCTTCTCCCTGGTCTCGGATTCTGCCAGTCATTTCTGCCAATTCCCTATAGTCCATCACCTTCATCGATACATCTTATACAGTAAAGTAAAGGTAAAAAGGTAAAGGACCTCTGATGGTTAATTCCAGTCAAAGGTGACTATGGGGTTGTGGCGCTCATCTCACTATCAGGCTGAGGGAGCTGGCGTTTGTCCACAGACAGCTTTCCAGGTCATGTGGCCAGCATGACTTAACCATTTCTGGCGCAACGGGACACTGTGACGGAAATCAGAGCGCATGGAAATGCTGTTTACCTTTCTGTCGCAGTGGTACCTATTTATCTACTTGCACTGGTGTGTTTTTGAACTGCTAGGTTGGCAGGAGCTGGGACAGAGCAATGGGAGTTCACCCCATCGGGCGGATTTGAACCACCGACCTTCCAGTCAGCAAGCCCAAGAGGCTCAGTGGTTTAGACCACAGCGCCACCCTTATACATCTTATACAGTATAACCAATCCAAAGGGAGTGTTTTTATGGTGAGGATTTAGTTAAGCTACAGACCTATCGGTACTATGAACAGAACAGCAGTTCCACAACAGTTATTTATGTGAACACCACTCCGATCAGCTTCCCATTGTGTTGAATGGATTTTCTTCAGAATTGGAAAGTGTTTAAGGACTACGCAAGAAACCTGTTTGCATGTGGCTTTGAGCATGATTTCCATAACTTTATGTTTCTATGGATAGCTATTCAAATCGAGCCTGTAAATAAGGATGCATAAAAACGTTTGCAATGTTTTGGAGAGTTCCATGAATCTACCAGGTGCAAACAAGATGCAAATACCTGACAGGCTCTGCCCAGGTTGTTTGGGGAAGGCCTCCCCATGGCTGCAAAACATCTGATTGCTTTGCACCTCCCTCTCTGCCCCTATCTAAGAAGTGTGAGTTACATATAAGGAAATACATGCTATTGATCTGAGTCATATAACACAGCTGCAGCTGTACTCTTTTCCACGGAATGAGATATCTAGTTCCAGCTGGGAAATTTAGTTAGAGTTCAATAGGAAAAGAAAGAACAGGTGACAAGTGTTTTGCAACACTTTGGAATAAAAGTCTATTTTACTTCTGAAGCTTTGACCCTATGCCTGTGGTTGGTTTGGTTTGACCATTGAACTGCTTGCAAAAATGAGAACACAGAAATATATCTTTCTGTTACAGCCGTGCTGTATTGCTGATAGAAAAGTCTTACCTATCAGAAGAGATTTTTTAATCGTCCACCTTTTACCTACACATGAGACCTCTGAGTATAAGATGGTTTATAATTTCAAATAATAATAATAATAATAATAATAATAATAATAATAATAATAATAATAATAATAATGCATACATACATACAGCCGGAGGCTTACATTTAAAAGATTTTTTAAAAATGTATACATTGGGATTGCTGATTGGAACGTCGGTGGTTCGAATCCCCATGACGGGGTGAGCTCCCATTGCTCTGTCCCAGCTTCTGCCAACCTAGCAGTTCAAAAGGACACCAGTGCAAATAGATAAATAGGTGGCAGGAAGGTAAATGGTGCTTTCATGCGCTCTAGCTTCCGTCACAGTGTTCCGTTGTGCCAGAAGCAGTTTAGTCATGCAGGCCACATGACCCAGAAAGCTCTCTGTGGACAAATGCCGGCTCCCTCAGCCTGAAAGCACGATGAGCGCCGCAACCCCATAGTCGCCTTTGACTGGACTTAACCATCCAGGGGTCCTTTACATTTTACCTTTAATACTGTCCTAGAGTGGTTGCTCAAAAGTCTGTATAGTTAAAGCTATGGTTTTCCCAGTAGTGATGTATGGAAGTGAGAGCTGGACCATAAAGAAGGCTGATCGCCGAAGAATAGATGCTTTTGAATTATGGTGCTGGAGGAGACTCTTGAGATTCCCATGGACTGTAAGAAGATCAAACCTCTCCATTCTGAAGGAAATCAGCCCTGAGTGCTCACTGGAAAGACAGATCCTGAAGCTGAGACTCCAATACTTTGGCCACCTCATGAGAAGAGAAGACTCCCTGGAAAAGACCCTGATGTTGGGAAAGATGGAGGGCACAAGGAGAAGGGGACGACAGAGGACGAGATGGTTGGATAGTGTTCTTGAAGCTACCAGCATGAATTTGACTAAACTGCGGGAGGCAGTGGAAGACAGAAGTGCCTGGCGTGCTCTGGTCCATGGGGTCACGAAGAGTCGGACACGACTAAACGACTAAACAACAACAAAGAGTGGTTGCAAAACATCAAGCGGCTGATCTGAATATGTAGATCAGCTTCTGCAGTTTCAGTTCTGTGCTTCGTACACCTTTGAAACAAGAGCATCAGGATGTATTCCTTGAACCTACCCTGAACCCCAATCTCTTCGAGCAGTGTGAGAGAGGGCACACTCACTAGGGCAAAATGCAAAGACCTCAACTTGGAGGACAAATTCAGGCTCTCATCTCTCTTTGCCAAAGGATGCATCAGCTCACCTTAAGGCCTGAAGCGATGTTGACAAATGTCACTGGGAATCTTCCGATTCCCTTTGTGTAATTTGGGCCTGACTCATGGAAATGAAGCTCAAATGTCACGCCACGTTTCTCAATGGTTCCTTGCAAATAATTTATATAAGCCAAGCGTGACAGACGCTTGTGCCTTTCTCTTCCTCCCGTTTATACAGCAACCAATCTGCCTGTCTGTTGGCACATTCTTTCGTATTACTCCCTCCATCTCAGCCTCCTCTACCCTTAGGCTTCTGCCAGTTCTCGGAAGGGGGATTTAATGGCACAGAGGTTTTTCTCGTCCTCCTTCAATGGAAGGAGCTTCAGTTTGTTTGCAAACAAAACGTTTGCATGCGATCCGTGGCCTGTGATTTGCCTGTGTTGTCATCACAACCGTGTCTGCTAACATGAGAGGGAACAAATAGCATGGAGAGTCGATGTCAAGGGTACAACGGCAGAGTGACAGATCGGGCGTGCCCATGGCTTTTGCTATTGTTTATCAACAAAGCAACGTATAATAACATGACAGCCTTTGTGTCCATGTGGCAAATGAAGATGTCGAGTAAACAGTCATTACTGGGGGGTGGGGTTTGCAACTGCATGATTTTGGGGGCAAAACCGTGTGTGTGTGTGTGTGTGTGGAGAGAAAGTCAAACATTGCTCTCACCGAAACAATGCGCGAAACAAAGAACTTTGAATCGCGCAGTTCTCTGAATTTTGCAATGCAACTCTTCAAAGATGCATAGACCAGGGGGAAGAGTGCATTCGAATGCACACACAGGCACCTGCCAACTTATGCGGTGGTTACATTTTTGGGTATCGTGCATTTTTGTGAAATCACACAAAAAGCCTGTAAACACTCTCTAAACCTCCTCTCAGAAAAACCCTCCAAAAACTCTGCCGAAAATCCACAAAAACTGGCCAAACTCTGCCACAATCGCTCTCTCCAAATCTTTCTCAAATTCTAACTCTCCACTGGCCTCAGAGATCAGTCCGGAGACACTTCCGGGTCACGTGGCCAGCATGACATCGCTGCTCTGGTGAGCCAGAGCCGCACATGGAAACGCCGTTTACCTTCCCGCTAGTAAGCGGTCCCTATTTATCTACTTGCACTCGGAGGTGCTTTCGAACTGCTAGGTTGGCAGGTGCTGGGACCGAACAACGGGAGCGCACCCCGCCGCGGGGATTCGAACCGCCGACCTTTCGATCGGCAAGCCCTAGGCGCTGAGGCTTTTACCCACAGCGCCACCCATGTCCCCCTAACAACAGGTTTACCGCATCCCAAACAGAAGCATGTCTGAGTCTTCTTTGTGGGGGCATAACGTTTGAATCAGCCTTAATTGTGCTGCAAACGAGACCCGAGGAAAGAATAGCATCGCTCTGACACTTGCTTATGAGCTGTATACATGAAAATCTATATTTTCCCTTCCAATTGAAGTTCCATTTCCTGCTTGATGATCCATGAAGTGCTAACAGCTTGGGGCCACATTTATGATCCAAGAGCTCTTTGGGAAACACAGCTTTGAATACATAAGAGGTACACAACGTGATCGGTTGCCACGAAAAAGGAGAAGGGGGGGTATATTCTTGTTTGGAGAATTTTAAAAAACAAAAACAAAAGGCAGATTATTTAAAAGGAGTTAATATATTACACAAATAAAACTGATTGATCGCATTCAGCCGGCAGTTAAACAATTTCAAGAGTGCCAGATCTGTATTCTCTTCCCATAATGGCCCGTGATAACTCATCATATTTGCTTCCGTCCTTGTAATCATATTTTATTTTCTTTACCAGAATCCCACAAGTAATTGCTAGTGGCATATAGACTATATCACAGATGTTGGAACAAAAGATAAAACAAGTACACAGAGCCGACACTCGTCATTTACACCCAACAAAGGTTGGCAGCTGTTCTCTCGCTGCAGCTGCTTAAAGGTCTTGCCGTCCTCTCCCCGCCGTAATGATGATCGGTTGAGACACGGCAAAAGCAACAATGCTCTTGTTAATTATTCCATTCTGCTTAATTGTGCTTGCCATCAAGCATCTCAATCAGAAGCTATAGGATATTAACCGCAGGAAGCTATTTTAAACTAAGCGGAGAGAGCAGTCAGAGGAATGTCCGTAACACCTAAGACACAGATGCACCGAAAATAGTTTCAGATGTGCCTCTTTTGGAAAGCGGGGGGTAACACCCACAAACTTAAATTTGCCTCAAATTAAATTGAGATAAATAGTATCAGGGTGATAGAGGGTTGGGCTGGGCATGTCTGGGCACATTTCTGAAAAACATACACATCGAATTTGACCCTTCAGAATCAGAGCGAAGGATCTGATACACTGATGGCTGTTTACCTTCCTGCCGATTTATCCACAGTGGTACCTCGGGTTACATATGCTTCAGGTTACATACGCTTCAGGTTATTGAATCATAGAATAGAATCATAGAATCATAGAGTTGGAATAGACCACAAGGGCCATCGAGTCCAACCCCCTGCCAAGCAGGAAACACCATCAGAGCACTCCTGACATATGGTTGTCATGCCTCTGCTTAAAGACCTCCAAAGAAGGAGACTCCACCACACTCCTTGGCAGCAAATTCCACTGTCGAACAGCTCTTACTGTCAGGAAGTTCTTCCTAATGTTTAGGTGGAATCTTCTTTCTTGTAGTTTGGATCCATTGCTCCGTGTCCGCTTCTCTGGAGCAGCAGAAAACAACCTTTCTCCCTCCTCTATATGACATCCTTTTATATATTTGAACATGGCTATCATATCACCCCTTAACCTCCTCTTCTCCAGGCTAAACATGCCCAGCTCCCTTAGCCGTTCCTCATAAGGCATCGTTTCCAGGCCTTTGACCAGGTTACACACTCCGCTAACCCAGAAATAGTGCTTCAGGTTAAGAACTTTGCTTCAGGATAAGTACAGAAATCAGGCTCCGATGGCGCGGCAGCAGCAGGAGGCCCCATTGGCTAAAGTGGTGCTTCAGGTTAAGAACAGTTTCAGGTTAAGAACGGACCTCCGGAACGAATTAGGTACTTAACCTGAGGTACCACTGGACTGGCTAAATGAGCCTTAAAGGTAAAGGACCCCTGACAGTTAAGTCCAGTCGCAGACGACTCTGGGGTTGTGGCGCTCATCTCGCTTTACAGGCCGAGGGAGTCGGTGTTTGTCCGCAGACAGTTTTTCCAGGTCATGTGGTCAGCATGACTAAGCCGCTTCTGGCAAACAAGAGCAGCGCATGGAAACGCCATTTACCTTCCCGTCGGAGCGGTACCTATTTATCTACTTGCATTTTGACATGCTTTCAAACTGCTAGGTGGGCAGGAACTGGGAACAAACAACGGGAGCTCACCCCATCGCGGGTATTCGAACCGCCGACCTTCTGATCGGCAAGCTCTAGGCTCTGTGGTTTAGACCACAGCGCCACCTGCGTCCCACTATATTATTATTATTATTATTATTATTAATGTTTGTTTCTGTAAGTTGAAAAGGTGACTAATAAATACACTAATGGATTTGCCTTTTCCAACCAGGTGCTCCTCCTGGGCCTTTTTTAATCTAGCATTTTCCTATTTCACAGCATCAGCAGTTTGAAGCAGATAGGGTCGGTCTGCATTGGGCCAGCAAGGCGATGCCCCCATTCTGCCATATTAAATCATCTCATTGCATGCTGTCATCAGAAGCAGAGTTGCAATGGCATCTTTGGATTTTCTACGAACGGTTTCCTGCAGCTCTGGTCATGCAACTCCCGGAGGATCAACCAAAGGACTTAAATCTCAGCAAAGCAGCCTTTTCCCTAGAATTACAGGGGTCCAAAATTACCAGCCATCGTAACACTAGTTATGGCACCTGCATATCAGCTATAAACAAACACAACTATTCTTCAATGAAAAAGAAAAGAAAAATCCCATTCAAGTCACCAAGACTATTCTGCCCAGAGCAGAAATATTTAGATCTTAATTTCCGAGCTATTTGCAGCATAGCAAAGAATACAGCAGCAACATGCTCTCCCGGCAGCTTTTCAGCTTGCATGAGGCCTAAGAGATGTCACTTATCTAGTTATCTCCCGCTTGGACTACTGCAAGCTTCCCCAACCTTGGCCCTCCATATGTTTTTGGCCTACAACTCCCATGATCCCTAGCTAGCAGGGTCAGGGATGATGGGAATTGTAGTCTCAAAACATCTGGAGGGCTGAGGTTGGGGAAGCCTGGACTACTGCAATGCGCTCTATGTGGGGCTACCTTTGAAGGTGACTTGGAAACTGCAATTAATCCAGAATGCAGCAGTGAGACCAGTGACTGGGAGTGGCCAGCGAGACCATATAACACCGGTCCTGAAAGACCTACATTGGCTTCCAGTACGTTTCCGAGCACAATTCAAATTGCTGGTGCTGACCTTTAAAGCCCTCAATGGCCTCGGCCCTGTGTCTCTGAAGGAGCGTCTCCACCCCCATCATTCACTGAGGTCCAGCTCTGAGGGCCTTCTGGCAGTTCCCTCACAGCAAGAAGTGAGGTTACAGGGAACTAGGCAAAGGGACTTCTAGGTAGTGGCACCCACCCTGTGGAACACCTTCCCAGCAGATGTCAACATCCATCTGATTTTGAGAAGACACCTGAAGGAAATGCTGTTGTGGGAAGTTTTTAATGTTTGATGTTTTATTGTGTTTTTAATATCCTGTTGGAAGCTGTCCAGAGTCTCCTGGCCAGATGGGCAGGGTATAAGTAATAAATTATTATTATTATTATTATTATTATTATTATTATTATTATTATTATTATTACTACTACTACTACTACTACTACTACTACTACTACTTAAATTGTGGTGCCCAGAACTGGACTCAGTTACTCCAGGTGTGCTCTGACCAAGGCTGAATACAGTGGTAATATGACTTCCCTTGATCTGGAAGTCATTCTGGAATAGCATTAGCTTCTTCCTCTTTTGCATCTGTAGTGACATTTTTCTGCCCATTTCCACAACTTAAGCTTCCATTTGTCCCTTGTATGAGTAAAACTGAGGCATTTTGTTTCCATCGGTCGAAAGGAAAGGATGCTTATTTCTACTGGTTGTTGCTGAAGGCATGTTCTGTCTGTCTGTCTGTCTGTCTGTCTGTCTGTCTGTCTACCTCCAGCAGTTTTGTGCAAAACTGTTATTGCACAAAGGAACTGCAAGTATTCAAAATGAAAATAATATTGTACCTTCAAGAAGAATCTACAAGTACAGGGCGCATTTGTTCCTTGTGAAGACTGAAACAGCGCTTATTTCCAAGCACACTTATTTCCAAGTTCTGTATGCTGAAGGTGCATCTGCAGAACACAAATGAACCTTTTAAATGATGATGATGATGGTAATAATAATAATAATAATAATAATAATAATAATAATAATGTTTTGCAGAAGACTCCGCTGCATTCAAAATAAAATAAAAATGCAGACGAGAATCGACATGAATTGGGAGCAAAGTCACATTTGCCGGTCGTAAATCAGTCCTTTAATTAGTTCTTCAAAATTATTTTTTAATGCAGAGATTTTTCTCAAGAGGGAAGAATCACAGAAGCAAATGCTGCTGACTGAGCCACCTGAAATTGATAAGAATCTTCTCAGTTTCATATCTGAAGGGATAGGAGAGGCCCTTTTGCAGCTTGCCTCCAGCTTTTTAAATATGTGAGAGATGCTTGTGTCGTGTCATAGGTTGTCCTCTGCCGAAAGTCGTGAGCGTGCCAGGAAGGGGAGGGAGGAAAACTGGGAGGAAGCCTTCTCTAGCTTTCTGGTGACAGATCCAAAAGACGCCTTCTGCAGGAATCCAGCTTTCAACAGATGTTTATATGTTGCAAATGATTGTTTTGTGTGTGCACCCCATTCCCAAATTCACAACCCTTCATTTTGCCCATTGTGAAATATGCTGGTGACATTTGCTTTTGCACCCTTTTGTGTTTTGTTTTGTTTTGAAGTGTATGTGCACATTGGTGAAGAAATGCCAAAGTTGTGCTGCATTCAATTTGGAAAAACAACAACAATGTAATGGCATTTGAGGTGATTACATCCCATCAAGGACTGCCCACAAGTGCAGACAGGAAACATTGGTTTAGAAATTACAGGTGGAAAATCTAATTGTCTGTGAGCACCCTTCCACCAAGAAAAATGGGATCTGAACGACTCATAGTGCAAGATAACAACTTCTGTCTAGACACAGACGGAGACTAAGTATTTTTCACTGGCTCTCCTTAGGGAACTCTGGGAATTGTAGTTCTTGGAGACTTCTTCAGCTGTCTAACAGAGCAAACTTGTTAATTGCAGGTTCTTGGGGAAAGCTCTTAACTCTTAACTTCAGGGTGGAGATGTAACTCCATGGAGCCACACTTCTTTATCAAGTACATAAACTTCTGAACACAACTACAGATCTCCTTCCCCATAATATCCTTTGAGGGGGGCTTCCCTCTCAGGCTGCAATCCTCTACCCATTTACTTGGGAGTAAGGCTCAGGGACACGCGTGGCGCTAGGACTTGCCTAGGACTTGCCGATCAGAAGGTTGGCGGTTCGAATCCCCGCAACAGGGCGAGCTCCCATTGCTTGGTCCCTGCTCCTGCCAACCTAGCAGGAGTAGTGCAAAGTGCAAGTAACGTCAAAGTGCAAGTAGATAAATAGGTAGCACTCCGGCGGGAAGGTAAACAACGTTTCCGTGAACTGTTCTGGTTTGCCAGAAGCGGCTTAGTCATGCTGGCCACATGACCCGGAAGCTGTACGCCGGCTCCCTCGGCCAATAAAGCAAGATGAGCGCTGCAACCCCAGAGTTGGTCACGACTGGACCTAATGGTCAGGGGTCCCTTTACCTTTAATATAATAGTAATTTATTTTATTTATTTATTTATACCCTGCCCACTCTGAGCAGCTTCCAACAAAATATTAAAATACAGTAGTCATTCAAACATTAAAAGCTTCCCTAAACAGGGCTGCCTTCAGATGTCTTCTAAAAGTCAGATAGTTGTCTAGTTCTTTGACATCTGATGGGAGGGCATTCCATAAGGCAGGCGCCACCACCGAGAAACCGAGAAGGCCCTCTGCCTGGTTTGGTTCCCTGTAACTTGGCTTCTCACAGCGAGGGATCCGCCAGAAGGCCCTCGGCACCGGACATATAAAAACCAATGTAAAAACAAGCTCAAATGCCCACTGGTAATATGTATGACTAGGGCCTATGCCCCCAAACTGCACTGCTCGCTACCCCCCTACACATACATTAGCCCCCTCGAGTTTCCCCCTTTCACCCCATGTAACTTCTAAACTCAACATTTAAACCTGGATAGCTCAGTTGGTGAGGGACACGGGTGGTGCTGTGGCATAAACCACTGAGCCTCTTGGGCTTGCCAATCGGAAGGTTGGCAGTTCGAATCCCCACGATGGGGTGAGCTCCCGTTGCTCTGTACCAGCTCCTGCCAACCTAGCAGTTCGAAAGCACACCACTGCAGGCAGATAAATAGGTACCGCTCCAGTGGGAAGGTAAACGGAGTTTCCGTGCACTGCTCTGGTTTTGCCAGAAGCGACTCAGTCTTGCTGGCCACATGACCTGGAAAAACTACAGACAAACGTTGGCTCCCTCTGCCAGTAAAGCGAGATGAGCGCCACTTTAGCTCACTTGGGTAGACTATGGTGCTGATAACACCAAGGTTGCAGGTTCAATCCCCATATGGGACAGCTGCACATTCCTGCATTGCAGGGGATTGGACTCATTTATCCTTGGGGTCCCTTCCAACTCTATAGTTCAATTATTTTCGAAGCCACTTCTCTGTATTCTACAGCCCAGCTTTGCAATGCTCTTACTGCTTTCATATTTCCCTGCCTCCTCCTCTCTCTTATTATGCAGACAAGGGCAGACCTACATTTGCCCCCCCCCCCCCCGAAAGTTGAACTGCCATAGGGGCCCCTTTGCAACCAGCAAAGAGGCCCGGGTAACCACTGTTATCTTTTTCAGTTGTGGGGTTTCACGACAGATCAACATCCATTTACAACATCTGTGCTTTGTTGTTGTTGTTTAGTCGTTTAGTCATGTCCGACTCTTCGTGACCCCATGGACCAGAGCACACCAGGCACTCCTGTCTTCCACTGCTTCCCGCAGTTTGGTCAGACTCATGTTGGTAGCTTCAAGAACACTATCCAACCATCTCGTCCTCTGTCGTCTCCTTCTCCTTGTGCCCTCCATCTTTCCCAACATCAGGGTCTTTTCCAGGGAGTCTTCTCTTCTCATGAGGTGGCCAAAGTATTGGAGCCTTAGCTTTACGATCTGTCCTTCCATTAGATGGAACCTGGTTAGCACTGCCAGAGCTTGACGGTGGCACCAGAGTTGTGGAATGCTCTCCCTACTGAAATATAAGAGATCCACCATCAGTACTGGCATGCTGCCGGCTCTTGAAGATGCACCTTTCTACACGGCCATTCTTTTTATCTCTCACCCTGAATCTCCTGTTTTAATCAATGTGTTTAAATGGGATTGTTTCATGGCGTATTTTAATTATGGACATTTGTATTTTAAGGGTTTAATGGGATTGTTTTAGTGCGTATTTTAATTACGGTGTATTTTAATTATTTCGTAGTTTAATAATGCTGTGTAATTGTCTTTTGGATTTTGTAATCTTCTTAGAAGCCTATTTTGGCATTAAGAGGTATATTAATAGGCAAACAAATAAATAATTCCCTTCCAGCAAAGCTATTATTAATTTCTGGGAACAGGATTTTGATCAAGGAAATTGTGTGAGGGAGAGCGATAATTCCTTTCCTCCAGTGCATTGTCTCCATTTAATTTTCACACGCACCTGCTTTAAATTTTTAAAAAAAATCATCAGGAGATCTGAACAGGGATCTCCCACACAGATGTATTGTTTTGCTTCAATACACACAATTTTAATAAATGACACATTTACTGGCCTGGATCTGTGTAGGAGTCATGAAGACATGTACACATCCCATCTTGCTACCCAAGTTCCCTGTCTTGGGAGGCAATGGAGTGTGCCTCTGGGGGTGAAGTCAAACCACTGGAGAATCACAGCACCTTCTGTGGCTGCAGGGACTGGGACAGTGCAGTCTGGGAGGGGGCATGGCCTAGGAAAAATCCCAAGGGTGAGATAGAGACAGATCCTCTAAGTGTCCCTATTTCCCAGGGACGTCCCTGATTTAAAGAAACTGTCCAGGTTTCCAATTTGATCCTGGGATGTCCCATTTTCCCTTAGGATGTCCCTAGGACCCTCATACCTATGGGACCGCCTCTCCTGGTATGCCCCGCGGAGGACCTTAAGGTCCACAAATAACAACACTTTGGAGGTCCCAAGCCGCAAGGTGGTTAGATTGGTTCCAACTAGGGCCATGGCCTTTTCAGTACTGGCCCCGATTGGTGGAACGCCCTGTCACAAGAGACTAGGGTCCTGCAGGATTTGATATCTTTCCGTAGGGCCTGCAAGACAGAGCTGTTCCACCAGGCCTTTGGTTTGGACTCTTATGTTTCCCTCCCCTTATGGTTTTGATTTATGGGCTACTATTAAAATGAGGCTGCATTTTAAATTGTATTTTAATAAACGGTTTTGGTTTTGGTTTTGTTTGTTCCCCCCCCCCCCCATTTATGTTTTATTATAATTTTACTGGTGTTAGCCGCCCTGAGCCCAGCTCTGTCTGGGGAGGGTGGGGTATAAATTATTATTATTATTATTATTATTATTATTATTATTATTATTATTATCATTAGAGAAATGTTGGAGGGTATGGAGTTATCTGACCCCTGAGCTGTCTGAAGGCAATCTTGCATATGGAAGTTTTTTTAATGTTTAATGTTTTATTATGTGTTTATATATGTTGGAAGCTGCCCAGAGTGGCTGGGGCAACCCAGTAAGATGTGTGGGGTATAAATAGTAAAGTTATCATTATGGAATGGAACATCCCTATTTTCATCGGAGAAATGTTGGAGGGTATGCTAGGAGGCCTTTAGACCCCTAGGCCTGATGTACAACACACTTGATTTCAGTGGTAGGAAAATATCCAGTTTGGGCAGGTCACGCTGCAGTAATGACCGCTCCCAGCTTAAAACGGGGGGCGCCCTTTGCGTGGATGCGCGCAGCCCTAGATCTGGAGCGGCCCCATCAGCATAGGCTTGGCTTTGCCTTCCCTCAGGTGGGATACCTGGAGGTCTCCGCCTACCTCAGTCAGTTGTCCAATCCCACCTGGGGGAAGCGTTGCCAAGGAGACCAGGCCAGGTAGGGGAGGGATTACCTGCCCACACAATAGAGGGAGGATCTTACCTGGAAATCCTCTCTTGGCTCCAGAGCTTCTCCCACCCTACCCACCCTCAGTTAATGTCTTCTTTTGCAGATTAACTTTTCTTCATAGGTTTTGCAGGTTAACTTATCTTCACAGGTATGCGGGCGTTGCTACGTTAAGGTCGCTGTTAAAGGGCCGGAAAGGAATTTCCCTGCATTGGCAGGTTTCACCTTTCCCGTAGCAAAACGTCACAACTTTGGCGGTATCAGGCCTTGGGCAGAATCCTTTAGTCCATCTTCCTCTTTGCGGCGGCGATACCAGGGTTCCCCGTTAAAGGGGTTTCTGAAGGGAGGCTTTGACCGTACGCCGAAAGGTCGTCATTGCTCTCCCCTGCGGCAGCGGCGTAACGGGGGTGGCTATCTCTGCTTGAACATATGTTCTCCAGAGCCGGCCCATACCCCACACACACACACACTGGATAACCCTGAAGCTCCTTAGGTCCCCGGCTGGGGACTGGGGAGGGAGAACGCCCAATGCCTGAGCCAAGGTCTACCCACATTTGAAATTTAATAAAGTTGTGGCCAATTTAATCCCATAGCACGTTGTCTTGAGTCGTTATTCCACATGACGGGGGGGGGGACCGCTCGGGATCTGGGGACTCCACCTGTCCACGCAAAAGGCACAGGTGGCCATTTAACACATTCCCAGGTTATATACATATATTATTAGCTCTATTGTCCTCCTATTTAACTGCAAGGACCCTTGGCTGTAATCGTCCTCATCAGCTGACATTTCCCTCCTCACAGCAACCTGGGGACAGAATTATCCAATCAGAGAAAGTTGATTGAAATTTAGCCGAGTAAATTTATTGATATTCTCTCCCAATTTGTTTCCCTTTTCCCGGGTCTGTCGACAGCATTTCAGTGCTGAATTATTTATTTGTAATCAGCACTTGTTTGACATAGAATTGGCATGCCACTTTATCTAAATGAACAAAGGATAGATTGATGGGGAAGTACATTTGCATAATGAACATTTAATCCATTCCTTTGAGAAATGCTTTCGCATTACTTTATCTAAAAATTGCAAGCAAATGCCGCAGTCACACTTTTCTGCTTGGCTCTGACGCCGAGACAAAATTCTGTGCCGCTTAAATAAACAAAATATTGACTCTT
The DNA here is from genome assembly GCF_964188315.1 of Podarcis muralis. Classification (NCBI taxonomy): domain Eukaryota; kingdom Metazoa; phylum Chordata; class Lepidosauria; order Squamata; family Lacertidae; genus Podarcis; species Podarcis muralis. The sequence continues at coordinate 15,083,998 of NC_135664.1, read as the reverse complement.
TTTTTTGGGAGGGGGACAAACCCACAATCCTGACATTTTTATAAATGCCTTTTTCATGTGCACTAAAGCTAGCAATAGGACGCGGGTGGCGCTGTGGGTTAAAGCCTCAGCGCCTAGGACTTGCCGATCGAAAGGTCGGCGGTTCGAATCCCCGCGGCGGGGTGCGCTCCTGTCGCTCGGTCCCAGCGCCTGCCAACCTAGCAGTTCGAAAGCACCCCCGGGTGCAAGTAGATAAATAGGGACCGCTTACTAGCGGAAAGGTAAACACCGTTCCGTGTGCTGCGCTGGCTCGCCAGATGCAGCTTGTCACGCTGGCCACATGACAATTGAGATTTTTAAACTATATATAAAATAGTCCCTCCTTGGTTTATAGAAGCTTTGTGTAGATAGGGGTGAACTCCCATTTATCAGTCTTGTTATGCACTAAGAAGGCAGGGAACAGCCACGGATCCTTATTCCTGCAAGCTTGTTATCTTCAGCTGCATAAAGCAAGGGTACAATTAGGAATTGTTGCTGGTTTTGAGCTTCTTTGGGTGGGCTGAAGTCAGCACAATGGAATCTATGATCTGGCTACTTTTGCTGGATTGTTTTGTTTCTCACCCCTACCCCCAAATTATATTTTTTATTTACTTTGTTTTTGCTATCAGAATCAGACAAGTCTTTTTCCTTGTTAGGAGAGATCGGTAAGCTCTCCGTAGCTTAGAAATTACCTGAAATCTCAGAAACTCGAATCTTTTTTGGAAGAACTGAGATAATTTATCTGAGCCACCTGAAGGGGCTCAGTAAAATCATCCACCCATCTCTGCCAGCCTCCCTTCATTGCCAAAAGTCATCGCCGCCACCCCCTCAATCCAAACACACTCCCTTTGTGCCCTCTCTGTCCTTAAATCAGTAGCGATAGAAGCAGCAGCAGAGAGGAGTCCTGGGGGTAGAAAATTGCATTCAGATGCATTCCGAGGTCCCCAGGGCCACCCCAATAACTCACACATCACACAGGAATTTTTGTTTAAGGTTTTTGGCATAATTTTGGCCACAACTTTATTAAAATACAAAAATGTGAGTGGTTGCTTAGGCATTGGTTGTGACTATCTGCCCCCCCCCCCCCCCATGGGGGACAGACTGACATTCCGCACGCCTGCGAAAGTCAGAAAAGGGGAATACACTTGGGGGTAGCAACGGAGCAGTGAACCTGCCCTCAGCCCACCCCAAATGCAATCAGGGGCTCTTGCATGGCCCGAGTCCCTTGATAGGGTGGACAAAAGCAATAGTGAGCCCCTGATTCCTTTAACGGAATCCCTTGCAGCAGCAGCATTTGAAGGGCAGGCACAGCCAATCCATGCCCCTCAACCAACCAAACCATAAACCAATGCCACAACCTTACAAGTTGTGACGTTTTGCTACGCAGTAGGCAAAAACCAAATGGCCCCAGCCAATCAGCCAGATGGACAAAATTCCTACCGGGCTCCTGCCCCAAGAGCAGACGACCCCATGACAGGCATAGCAAGGTCAAAGCGAACAACCCTATTCTAGGAAGGGAGGGATGGGCAATCCGATACATGGGCGAAAAGAGGAAGCCCTAGCCTCGTGCAAGGAGTTTTAGCATTTCTGGCTGTCAATCAACAAATGGCAACATTAACATCTTCCCAACAACAAGGGAAGCCCCAATCGCATCAGTGGCCAACGATCAATTACCCGCCCCACAACTTTGGAGTGTCCTGTCGGCCCCCACCACAACACGTGCTCTCCATGAAGGAGAACACGCTTTTGCAGGTAAAGGCAAACCAACCTCATGTGCGCTTTTCAAAACAGTATGCCAGGCATGTCCAAAGTCCATTTTGGGGGCCTGATTCGGCCCCCTGGCCATTTTTATCCAGCCCCTGTGGAACTTTATTTATTGGGGTCAAATCCTTAGAAAAGAAAGCTGAACAACTTTGGGTTAAAATCATAAACAAACTTCTTTATTTAACAACTTCTTTATTTAAAAAAATATTTTTATTAAGAATTTAAACAAAACATATTGTGTTTATACATATCATCCTTGATTCCCCCCCATTTCCCCCCTCCCCCCAATAAAATAACCCACCCTCCCCTCCCCCCTTGACTTACCTCAGCTCTGTTTCTCTACAGATGCTATTCTCTGCATGTTACAAAATTGTATTAATCCTTAATTTATCTGTTTGGTTATTATTAATAAAAAAATTGTGAGTGTTTATTCAAAACCTGCCAAGGAGTCTAGTTCACTTTGTTTCTTTAAGTACTTTGTAAAAGGTTCCCATTCATCTTTAAAGTCACACTTATCCTTGTCCTGTAGTTTGTGAGTCAATTTTGCCAATTCTGCGTAGTCCATCAGTTTCTCTTGCCATAGTTCTTTAGTCAGGATTTCCTCGTTCTTCCATCCTTGTGCTATTAAGACTCTCGCCGCCGTTGTCGCATACATGAAGATATTTTTCAGTTTCCTTGGCAGGTCTTTTCCTACAATCCCTAACAAAAATGCTTCATGTTTCTTAACAAATGTTAGATGGAACATTTTCTTCAACTCATTGTATATCATTTCCCAAAACTTTTTAATTCCAGTACAATCCCACCACATATGATAAAATGTCCCTTCCTTTTCCTTACACTTCTAACACATATTTGAACTGGTTTTATACATTTTTCCTAACTGCACTGGAGTAAGCCCAACAACTTCAACCCTGAAAAAAAGCTCAGCAATGTTGGTCAGCCCTCACGCACATTCACTTCATCAAATCTGGCCCTCTTTGGAAAAAGTTTGGGCACCCCTGCAGTATGCAAACCAAGGCATAGATCCTTCAAAATCTACACTCCTCCACATGCATTATATTAAGATAAGCCGCTTTCCAAAATTGTGTAAAGCAGGAGAAAATTGCCCTACAATCATGAAGAATTTTCCTGAGGATCCTATTTATTTATTTATTTATTTTTAAATCTGCAAACTCGTGTGGAAAGGTGGAGAAATGAATTTACAATTGGGAAAACGAGAAGCTGGAAGAAACTGAAATTTTCACCCATTCCTAGCATTAAGAGAAAAGAATATCCCTCAGTGTGGTGTAGTGGTTAAGAGTGGTGGACTCGTAATCTGGTGAACCAGATTCGTGTCTCTGCTCCTCCACATGCAGCTGTGGGGTGACCTTGGGCTAGTCACACTTCTCTGAAGTCTCTCAGCTCACTCACCTCACAGAGTGTTTGTTGTGGGGGAGGAAGGGAAAGGAGATTGTTAGCTGCTTTGAGACTCCTTGGGGTAGTGATAAAGCGGGATATCAAATCCAAACTCCTCCTCCTCCTCCTCCTCCTCCTCCTCTTCCTCTTCTTATTCTTCTTATTCTTCTTCTTCTTCTCTCCCTCATGCCTCAGCTGCCTCAACAGGCAGACCACTGGAGTTGTCTGGGTTGAGCTTTAAACACCCATGAAATTCATCTCCAAGCCTAGCTCAGGAGAATGTCACTGGCTCCCCTACTTCTGAGTAAGCACGCCTCAAATATTGGGCTGCACATCTCGATTCTTTTCATTTGGCAGTAACTGCCTTAAAAGAAAAGAAGAAAAGACCACAGCTGTCATTAAAAAAACATGTGGCGGAGGATGTTTTCATTTAATAAAATAAATGTTTCCAAAGGAATGTAGCAAAGGGAGGAAATCTCTTTGTTTAGCATCCAAATGCAATCGTCTTTTTTTTTATTTCAAAAATGCCCGCACACACTCTTCTCTGTGGTTAGTTGCCTTTTAGGAATTTTACAGCGATACTTTCATTTTCAGGCCGTTGCGACCATATTGGTTTAATAAGGCTAATGCACTACTTTCCTGAATATGTCATTAAAATACCTCTCTGCACCACCCCGCTACTCATTTGCCTGAAGCATATGGCGGGGAGAGAGAGAGAGAAAGAAAGAAGATGCCGCAACAATGTCAGCAGTGAATTCCTTTCTCTTCTCTTTGATTCCGCCAGGAAAAGCACTGCGATTTGATGCCCTCATTACCATATTTGCTTTGATCAAAGTGGAGAAAACACATCTTGGTTTTATGATCTCAGTCTGTGATAATCTAAGGTATCTTTTGCATTCCTCAAGAATCCACGGCTTAAATAATTACCCAAGCTAGGGGCGGGAAAAAGGTTTTTTTCTTTTTTCTTTTTATAGAGTTTTGGCTGGGGGTGGCAAAAGCACCAGGCAAGCATAATTCAAAATGCAGATAATTGCAAGGTGGAGATGTCGTTGGGTTCCAGCAAGGTTCGCCCATTTCCTCTGCAAGGAGGCTAAATATGCTTTTCAAATTTTTATTTGTATTAATGCACTCACAGACGCGCGCACACCTTGCCACTTGCTCTCCTTATGTTGCTTGAGTCATCTAATTTTTCTACAGTAAAATTCTTCAGAGAGAAGGTAGCTTGCTAGATCCCCACCTGCTTAACAAGATATTGTTCCCCTATTTTGAGAAAGTTCCCATGTGTTTGGACACCTCTTAAGATCTCATAATCAATTTTTTTATCGTACAGTGGTACCTTGGTTGTCAAACTTAATCCGTTCCGGAAGTTTGTTCCAAAACCAAAGTGTTCCAAAACCAAGGCACGCTTTCCCATAGAAAGTAATGCAAAACAGATTAATCTGTTCCAGACTTTTAAAAGCAAATAGGTACCGCTTTCTACCGGGAAGGTAAACGGCATTTCCGTGTGCTGCGCTGGTGCTGGCTCGCCAGAGCAGCTTCGTCACGCTGGCCACGTGACCCGGAATTGTCTTCGGACAGCGCTGGCTCCCGGTCTCTTAAGTGAGATGGGTGCACAACCCTAGAGTCGGACACGACTGGCCCGTACGGGCAGGGGTACCTTTACCTTTACCTTTAAAAGAGCAATTTAACATGGATTTTACTATCGGACAAGACCATTGATCCATAAAATGAAAGCAATAATCAATGTACTGGACTATAAAATAAATAAGACAGTATTGCAGATGATAAAAATTAAAATTCTTTTTCTTACCTGTGCTGATGATAGTCATTGTTTGGATGAGGGACTTTTATCTATTTCCGCAGTCACACAATCAATCAATCAGTAGCTGAACTGGGTTCCACACTGTCACAAAAGCAAATTAACCAGAAAAGTCTCAAAAACAAAAACGCAAAATAAATAGCCCTGGAAACAATAGCTGACAGCCTCATTGAATGTTCGGCTTCTGAAAAACGTTTGAAAACTGGAACACTTACTTCTGGGTTTTTGGTGTTTGGGAACCAAGGCGTTTGAGAACCAAGGTGTTTGAGAACGAAGGTACCACCGTATTTCCTGAAATCAAGGAGCAGGTTTTTTCATATATGCAAATTATGTTCTTTTTCTTTAAAATGCAAATGAAACCAAACAACTCCTTCATCCCTATTGTGTGTGTATGCATGTGAGTTCTGCATGTAAGTGGTTTGCATATGGGGTAGACATCGCTCTTCATAATTCTTACATGCGGGTGGGTGGAATAAAGTATAACTGGTGCTCAGAATTCTTTCCCAGAATTCCACATGTGTGCTCACAGGCCCCAAGTGGTTGTTGGTGTTTTAGCTTTAAGCCTTCCATGACACATTCAGGAATCTGCTTACTAATTATCCCACAGGGTTGTATATCATTGTGGAAAGCCTATGGTCTGGTTCACATGAGCCTCTGTGTTATTAAACAAGGCTGAGATCTAATCTTCCCTACCTTATAGGCATTCCTCTTCTGCATCCCAAAACTGCTGGGATTGAACCTGTTGAATGCTATTCAATTTTTGCAGGTGACCCAGCCCTGTACTCTGCGGTAGTTCTCCAGATTCCATGTGAAATAATTATTGTTTTATTATTTTTATTTGCTATATTTTAATATCCAGTTTTTTCAGACCGTTGTGGTCACCTGAAATATCTTAAGCCAGTGGAAAAGAGAAAAAAAAGGCTCACAAATTACCACACTCACAAACTGAAAAGACACACAAAGAAAAAAGAGATGAGGCAGTGGTGTAGTGTGGGGGGCTGGTGGCCCTGGGTGCAAAATTATGAGAGGGGCACAACCAGGCACCCCCACAACAGGCTCCCTTATTGAGGCTGCATTGCTAAGCTCCTTCCAACTTCTGTAGCATCGGGGAGGCAAGGCACACCAGGCTGCACCTCCAGGGCTGGGGCGGCACCTCCTTCTCCTTGTGGCCAGTGAAGAGACACCCACACATGCTGTCAGGAGTGCAGGGGACATTCATCCATCCTCACAACTTCCAACTCTAGTTCTGAGTTTCTCCATTCAATTCAGTGGGGCTGGGTTGGTTGCAATGTGCCTCACAGGCTCTGTTAACCTTCTGTGAGGACTCCACATGAAGACTCCTCCACCCCAGCTACCCAGTCCACCAGGGGAGCACAACACCTGCCCTGCCCCGGGCATTGGCAACTCACGCTACACCACTGAGTGGAGGAGAAAGGACAGATTTGCCATGATGTTCCTCCTAGGAGGCAGGGGGAGGCCCTACATCCTCTGGCTAGTAGCAAGGACCTCAGTGTGTTGCCCTTTGGCTCTGAGGTCCCGGGGCAACTAAAGCCCTTGTAGCTCAAGACCATGCATGATGATGTACACACTTGCCATGGAAATATTGACATTCAGCATGGCCAAAGATAAGATGCCGCTAGCCTACAACCCATGGCCAAAAGCTGGTTTGAACAGTGTCTACCATCAGCTTCCCAGATACTGTTTTCCAAGTTGAGCTGTCTTCATAATGTGAATTTGTGTGAAAATCTCAACATTTTCTACGGAAATGAGTATGCTCTCATGTTCTTCATTTGGCTGAATTATGACCAAGGTTCCTAATGCTGAAATTGCACTAAAAAGATCTGAAAAAAAGACCATGTAAAAAAGATCCCTAAAATAATGTTAACTTTATGTGTGTTTGTATAAGCGATGAATCATGATTTTTGTTTAATTTCTGACTGTAATATAAAAATCTAACCAAAAGCAAACAAAGAGAAATCTCCACAGTTCCCTCAAAATCTAGCAAAGACAGAGAACCATAATTTCATCCACCCCGCCCAAAATCTCGGTCACTTTGTAGTGACTTCTCAACGTGGGCCAAAAAGCAATCAAGATTGATTTGGCTGCCCACTGGCCTTCACATTGTCTCTACTTTTTTCCAGAGTTTCTCTCGTGCTCTGTCCATTTGCGATCATTTTCTATTGTCCCTGTCTTAACTTGTCAACTGAAAAGCCTGCAGAGAATGTTAAAAGTATTTGCTTCTTTGACATCAAATTAATATGTAGACTCGGGTAGCTAGGGTAACACCAAACACAGATTGACCAGGAAAGAAAAGAAAGAAAAAAGAACTTTGGAGCGGCGATTATTTCATAGATGATTGGTTGTGACAAATGCAAAAGGAAGGAACGAGAGGTTCCAGTAAAGTTGAGGAATGCAATGTGTCTCATTCCATTCATTAGCACAGATTGATGGCCAAGTCAAATCAGTGCTCTCCATTCAAGCTTGAAGCCCTAGCCTTTCAATATGTAAATAATTATCAAGAGTGTATGGCGGGGCGCATAGGGAAAGGTAACACGATTTGAATCAGAACAGTGAGCCTTAAAAAATAAAATTAATCCACTTTTCTCTGCTGTTTAATTTAAGAAGAATTTGTGGTAGGAGATCCTGGCATCATTGCACAGGGGTGATACGGTAGACCACAACTCTTTAGTGAAGTTTTTGCAAACCTTTGAAATGTAGGCATTCTGAGCTCAGAACCAAAAATGCCTATTTTTTGGGAAGGACACAATGTGCTTCCAAGATTCTCCTCTATATCACTGACTGAAATTAATGGGTCTTGCTTAGAAGCACTTCCTGTTGGACTATTTCCTGAGTTCAGGGTGGCACCCCACCAGCGTAATAGAAGCACAAATCTAATTGGCCACACAAAATTAAGTGTACTGAAGCCAGTTGAAATAGTTTGGGTAATGCTATTCTAGGAACAGTGAGGATGCCCTCAAGATCCCGCTGTGATGCCCATGCCACTGGAGATTGAGAAGGAAAAACCAAAGGGACAATCTTAGGTGATCATAGAGAACACAACAGGGCACAAGGAAAGGAAAGAACGCAGAGCCCATGCTGTTTAGGGCAACAGTTAGGCTTCAATTCTACAGTGGTACCTCGGGTTACATACGCTTCAGGTTACAGACTCCGCTAACCCAGAAATAGTGCTTTGGGTTAAGAACTTTGCTTTAGGATGAGAACAGAAATTGTGCTCCGGCAGTGCGGCAGCAGCAGGAGGCCCCATTAGCTAAAGTGGTGCTTCAGGTTAAGAACAGTTTCAGGTTAAGTACGGACCTCCGGAACGAATTAAGTACTTAACCTGAGGTACCACTGTCTACTTCTTTTATTTGGAAGAAAGCCGTATTGCTCTCTGTGGTCTTCTGAGTCGACGTGCATAGGCATATCCTGGCAGTTGATAAATTCGTTAGATTAATCAACTGGAAATACATTTTTGTTTTTTGGTCAAGTAAAAATGTGCTCCTAATTATTCAGGCAACGGTTTTAAAACATGTTAAAATTATTCTCAATTAAATGACTTATAAAAATGGGGGAAAGAATGCGAGTGGTCATCATAGAAGAACCATTGCTCCTGCGCCCTTTCACAGAAGGCAACATACTAACAATATGAATTCAGGACACTTAGGCTGTTCCACACAAACAGTTGGGCTGAGAAAGGATTTCTCCAGCAGATGTACTCTTATTTATTGACTTACTATGGGCATGTAATGCCACCAGTAGTGGCATGACTACAGCTTACTTGGACATAACTGGGGTGAAGCAGGATGGAGGCAAGGTTAGGGTGTGTGGATGCCCTGGCGAGATTCTGTCAGTGTGTCCATGCAGTCCTGACCTGGCCACCTTCCTGCCCCACCCCACCTCAACCAGGTGAGCTGTAGTGATGTCACTGTTGGGAATGGGGGCCTACAGCTCTGCCTTGACATGCCACCCATGGTCTGACACTCAAGAAAAGAGTCCCAAAAAGTAGCAGCTTGGGCTACTACAGTTCCCTTCCAACATTCCTTGAAATATTATTATTATTATTATTATTATTATTATTATTATTATTATTAATACCCCGGCCATCTGGCTGGGTTTCCCCAGCCACTCTGGGTGGCTTCCAACAAAATATTAAAATACAGTAGTCCATCAAACATTAAAAGCTTCCCTAAACAGGGCTGCCTTCAGATGTCTTCTAAAAGTCTGGTAGTTGTTGTTCTCTTTGACATTAGGAGGGAGGGCGTTCCACAGGGCGGGTGCCACTACTGAGAAGGCCCTCTGCCTGGTTCCCTATAACTTGGCTTCTCGCAATGAGGGAATTGCCAGAAGGCCCTCGGCACTGGACCTCAGTGTCTGGGTAGAAAAATTGGGGTGGAGACGCTCCTTCAGGTATACTGGACCGAGGTCTCCATGAAGATTCTTGGAATTTCCCAGATCTATATTCCCATCAGAGAACACTTCCTCATACGTTCTTTTTGAAGAAGGACGCTCTCAGTTCACCTTCTTGCCCAGTTGGTTTGGCTTTCTGCACTTCGGTGCAAAACGAAAAGTCTGTCATCACACCAGAGAAAGGGGAGGGAACGACTCTTGTACAAATAACCACCAAGGGTGGCGTCTGGATGCCATACCACCCAGGCATTGCTCCATCGCCAAAGGGTATTCTTCTTTGACTCAGCCCACAACACACTGGAAGAACTGGTTCTCCAAAGGCATTTAAAACAGTTCAGACATTCAAACTATGCTTAGAGAGTCCGTTGCATAAAGCAAACTGAATGGGTTGAATTCATGTTTAAAACAGGTTCAGAGCATCTCACCCAAGTTGAAGACCATAGATGGGTAAAGAATCACGAGAGGAAGATTGTGTTGTTTGTAATGTGACATCACTGCTAAATATCTTTGCTTGAATATTCACCTCTTAAAACTGAAATGACCTGCGTCCAGCCACCACAGAGCTCACATCTGCACCATACATTTAAAGCAGTATCATAACACTCTAAACAGTTTTGGTTGCCCTTTCCCCACAGAATTCTGGGAACTGTAGGGTGCTGAAAGCTGTTGGGAGTACCCTCACAGAGCTGTGATTCCCAGAGTTTCCTAAGTAGTGGGCTTGATTGTTAAACCACTCTGGGAATTATAGCTCTGTGGGGGGGATAGGGATCTACTGGCTGTCAGCACCCTTAGCAAACTACAGTTCCCAGGTTACTTTGGGAGAAGCTATGGGTGTTAAACGGGTTTTGTTGTTGTTGTTTAGTCGTTTAGTCGTGTCCGACTCTTTGTGACCCCATGGACCAGAGCACGCCAGGCACTCCTGTCTTCCACTGCCTCCCGCAGTTTGGTCAAGCTCATGCTGGTAGCTTCGAGAACACGATCCAACCATCTCATCCTCTGTCGTCCCCTTCTCCTTATGCCCTCCATCTTTCCCAACATCAGGGTCTTTTCCAGGGAGTCTTCTCTTCTCATGAGGTGGCCAAAGTATTGGAGCCTCAGCTTCAGGATCTGTCCTCCCAGTGAGCACTCAGGGCTGATTCCCTTCAGAATGGATATGTTTGATCTTCTTGCAGTCCATGGGACTCTCAAAAGTCTCCTCCAGCACCATAATTCAAAAGCATCAATTCTTTGGCGATCAGCCTTCTTTATGGTCCAGCTCTCACTTCCATACATCACTACTGGGAAAACCATAGCTTTAACTATATGGACCTTTGTTGGCAAGGTGATGTCTCTGCTTTTTAAGATGCTGTCTAGGTTTGTCATTGCTTTTCTCCCAAGAAGCAGGCGGTTAAAAGGGTATCATAATGCTTTAAATACATTGCTTCTCGGATATGATTTTCAGAGCCTGAAAGAAATCTGCTTATTGGCAACAACAAATATTCGCCACAATAAGAATGAATTTATGCAGGAGCAAGGACCCGTGCTTATGACTATAGGATTCCTTGGCTTAAACTATGCACATTGTAAAAATTAAAATATTCCTTTTGTCTATTCTGAATCTCTTGCTGTTCTGTTTTATTGGATGAACCAGAGTTCGTATACGGAGAGAGAGAGAGAGAGAGAGAGAGAGAGAGAGAGACTCTCCAGGCATAATTTTATAAACTTGAATCATGTTTGGCGATACTTTTTGCATCATGGGCATAAATTCAAAAGCTGAAGCTTTTCATAGCTCTATATGCTTTAAAAAAGTTGCAGATTGAATGACTGGCTATAACTGTGGCACAAGCGCTGCTATTTATAACCAAACATCAGAGCATCTAAGAGACCACATTCAGCCTCAAATAAATCAGTATTTGATCACTGCCAAAGGCAGGAATTTGGTCATATGGGGTCTATGTAAGAATGGAGGAGAAATTTGATTCATTTTGATTTAAAGGCAAACCTTCCAAATTCAGATTTACTGAAACAATATAGAACCAAAATACATCCATCTTTTGAAATTCATACTTCTCCAGATGTTTCAAGGCTGCTCTCCAGCCAAGTAGAAACAAATTTATATACTAAAGTGTGCATCAAAATGCATAGATTACTTAAAAATCAAACAGAAGAAGTATTATATAAGGGGAAATGCTTAAATTGCATACAAAAATGTGTATAAGAAATCCATGATAAAATGTTGGTGAATTTCCATGAGGACTTTAAAAAAATATATTGCAAACTGCTTTGGAAATCCAGAACACTTAAAATGGATAAATGGAGCAACTGAGAGAAATGAAGGTCACAGATTCACCCACCCTGACCTGGAAGGTTATCAAAAGCTCTGGACCACAGGCAAACGAAAGACCCTCCAAGTGTCCCTATTTTCCAGGGATAGTTCCAGTTTTACAGACACTGTCCTGGTTTCTGATTTGATCCTGGTATGTCCTGCTTTTCCTTAAACATAAAGGGACCCCTGACCATTAGGTCCATTCGTGGCTGACTCTGGGGTTGCAATGCTCGTCTGCTCTATAGGCCGAGGGAGCCAGCATTTGTCCGCAGACAGCTTCCGGGTCACGTGGCCAGCATGACAAAGCCGCTTCTGGCGAACCAGAGCAATGCACGTAAACGCCGTTTACCTTCCTGCCAGAGCAGTACCTATTTATCTACTTGCACTTTGACGTGCTTTCGAACTGCTAGGTTGGCAGGAGCTAGGACCGAACAACAGGAGCTCACCCCGTCGCGGGGATTCGAACCACCGACCTTCTGATCGGCAAGTCCTAGGCTCTGTGGTTTAACCCACAGCGCCAAGCACATCCTGCTTTTCCTTAGGACGTCCCTATTTTCATTGGAGAAATGTTGGAGGGTATGGAGTTATGTGACTCCCAAGCCAATGAGATAAGTAACGATACAGCCTTTAGAAGACACCTAGGCAGCCCTGTATAGGGACATTTTTCAATGTTTCATGTTTTATTATTTTTTTTTTATATATCCTGGAAGACTCCCAGAGTGGCTGGGGCAACTCAACCAGATAGGTGGGGTATTATTATTATTATTATTATTATTATTATTATTATTATTATTTAGGACGTTCCAATTTTCATCAGGGAAATGTTGGAGGATATGAAATGACAAGTGGTCATCTTGCAGTAAGTGATTTAGGATTTTGACCGAGGCAGTCGATGCTTTCAATGTAAGGTCAAACCTCAGTTGTCGAATGTAATCTGTTCTGGAAGACCATTCGACTTCCGAAACGTTCAACAACCAAGCCGCGGCTTCTGATTGGTTGCAAGAGCTTCTTGTACTCAAGCAGAAGCCATGTCAGACGTTCAGGTTCCGAAAAATGTTCAAAAACCAGAGCATTTACTTCCGGTTTTTCGGCGTTTGAGAGCCAACGTACGATAACGGAGGCGTTTGGGAACAGAGGTTTGACTATAACTTGTAGAGAAGCTATGAGGAAGGTTTCTTCAACCATTCAGTTTGTGCTTGAAACAGGTGAGCTTCTACTATGTGTTTCCGACACACCTACCAAGATAATAATAATAATTTGTTTGGTTTTCCCTCACAGACCTTCAAAAATCATAGCACTACCTCGTACGATATCCTAGCCCCAAGCATAATCTATAAAAGGAGTGGACTTTTTTGGTTATTTTGCAGACATTTCCCCCCTCTCCACATGCTTAAAGTAAATGTTATATAATAAAAATATATTGAGAGGAAGTCTTGGTCTCATCCAGTGTCTGGCAAACCCCACTCTGAATTTGAGTGGCACATTCCATTTCCTGTAGAAATGAAAATTACACTAGGCATTTTACTCAATGCACCATGTGATTTCATCATGCTGAAAAATCCTACTGCAAGAAACAAAAAGGAAAAGTTGTCACTTTAGTCACCGGTCCTGATTCATTCCGATGAAAAAGAAAGCATGAGACCATACGTTTGGAAGATTACATAGCACTAGGGAAGAAAGGGAAATTTGATTCAGTTCACATTTAAAAATGAACCTACTTCATCCATGCTTTCTGAAACAATACACAGGTCAAAACGCAGCCATCTTCTGAAATTTGCGCTTCTTCAAATTTTGCGATTCGCTAGCCAAGCAGAGTGTACAAAATTGCATATGCTTAGGTAAAGTGTGCATAAAATGCATACATTTGTGGAAATAAGCTCTAAGATGCATTATATGAGGAAGGTGCTTTGCAAAAATGTGCATATTAGGCAAAGTTGCATACAAGAATGTGTCTATTGAGAGAAATTTGCACTAACATGCTGGTGAATTTTCATGAGGAATTATTTTCTTAAAAAAAAATCACAAACTGATATGAAGGAGCGAACTTAAGATGGGGGGGGGGGAGATACTGGGGAAAACTGAAAATGACAGGTTCACCCATCCCTACATAGCACCCATTTATCTAGAATATCAAGGTCTGGATGGCCCACCTTACAACTCCCAGTGGAGTGGTTATAACATCTTAGGCTACACTAATGGGTTGACTTGGGGCAAATGTGAGTGGTGCCCCCCACCTTGAAATGGGGAATATGTAGAGTTGCCACAAGGAGAAGGGGACGACAGAGGACGAGATGGTTGGACAGTGTTCTCGAAACTATTAACATGAGTTTGACCAAACTGCGGGAGGCAGCGGAAGACAGAAGTGTCTGGTGTGCTCTGGTCCATGGGGTCATGAAGAGTCGGACATAACTAAACGACTAAACAATAACAACAACAGAGCCACACTTTTATTTCCTCCTGCATATAGTAGTAGTAGTAGTAGTAGTAGTAGTAGTAGTAGTAATTTATTTATACCCCGGGCAGAACCGGGCTCAGGGTGGCTAACAACAATGAAATTACAATAAACTGTAAAAGAAAAAGAAAAACATTTAATTAAAATACGTGTTAAAATACAATTTAAAATGCAGCCTCATTTTAGTAGTAGCCCATAAATCGAAACCATAAGGGGAGGGAAACATAAGGGTCAGACAGAGTCCAAACCAAAGGCCAGGCGGAACAGCCCCGTCTTGCAGGCCCTGCGAAAAGATGTCAAGTCCTGCAGGGCCCTAGTCTCTTGTGACAGAGCGTTCCACCAAGTCAGGGCCAGTTCTGAAAAGGCCCTGGCCCTAGTTGAGACCAATCTAACCACCTTGCAGCTCGGGACCTCCAGAGTGTTGTTATTTGTGGACCTTAAGGTCCTCCGTGAGGCATATCAGGAGAGGCGGTCCTGTAGGTACGAGGGTCCTAGGCCGCATAGGGCATATAGATGCAACAGGGTTGGGGTTGTGTCCTTGCTAACAGGATGGTGTTTAGATTGAGTGAATAGTGGATCACGAACTGGTGAGCTGAAGGGTATCAGATGCACTTGCAGCCAGTTCTATCAAGGGGGTGAACATTGGGGCGGCCCTCACGTCTGCAGGGAAGCTTGCTTCCTGATCTGAGCAAGAAACCCATCTCCCAGGTCCAACAGACTGACGGGATTGTTGTTGTTCTTTAAAAGAGCCATCTGCAAGCAATGTGATCGTGAGAATTCAGTCCCTTTGAAAGTCTCTGTAGCCATGGGAAGTGTATACATCTCACTTAATTCGTGACAATTTTACATTGTGAAGCTTGCTACAAAAAAGCTCATTTTTCTTAATGGTCCTTTCAATGTGGAGCAGTTGAGGTAATGAAGAGGTATTTCACCTGTTGGTAAAGATGAGTAATGAGCTGCAGTGCATTTCCCCAGACGCATAATCTCTGGCAATGAACCAGAACTTTCATTTTGTCACTGTCATAACCTGCGGTATCACAAGGAACCACGTTAAGAGGCTTACCTATTCGACCTATCAATTTCCTCTCGAAGGGAATGTTAACATGGTTTACATGAAATATTTAAAGTAGATCCAAACATCAACCCATATAACAGGATTTCCCTGTAGGAAGGAGTAATCCCTTCCCTATCTATTTATTCCTCATTTTTTAATAGAGATGGTGAAGTTTGCTGAGCCAGTCTCTGGTGTGGACCTTGGGGGCTCTTAAAACCTGCCTCAAATAAGAGGGGAATTCTTCTCCAGCTTGGAAAACATCCAACCGGTAGATTAATTCATGGTTTCCCCAACATCTTATCCCAGTCTGTTCCTAATAGCCCAAGAAAGCCCAACCTACCAGCACCCCTTTTTCTAGGGACCCAGACAAATATGGGAGCAACCCACCACCCTCATATAGCCTCCCCACCTATTGTGACCATATATCTACCTTATCCCTCATGGCATTTCATTCAAGATTTGTTCCATAGAACAAGATCTACAAAGAGTCAAAAATCAAGTCCTAGGTGAATACACTGGAATATATCACCTTAAGGGCAAATTTGTTCCTCAAATGTATTTATCTGCCTTTGGTTTTTTTTAAGCTATTGCCAACCTTTTTGGGGCCTCTGGGCACATTTGGTTTGCTAAGTGAGTGCTATGAACATCTCCCCATCTCCTCAGGTCACGTCTTTCTCCTACATCAATCTCATTTTCCTGAGAAAGAAAGGAAGTGTGCACATGTGTGCTTCTTATTCCCAGGGGACCTGGATAGACCTCAGATCCAGTTGAACCTGGAAAGAGGAAGTGGGAAATACCATCACTGCTTTTCATGGGAGTAAAATGTAACAACCCTCGTTATCTCATGATCAGTGATGGACCAAGCTTAGAAGGTCTTCAAGAGCACTAGAGGAAGATGCAATGGTTTGTGGTTAGTCCGCCATGCATGAAAGTCACAAATTTAACAAAGCTACCTCAGAAAGGCAAGACCACTACTGTTCACAAGGATCTGAAGTTTTGAGGTAGTTCTGGCTTATTGAGTCCTTGGTACAACCTGAGCTAATCATGAAACAAGCTGAAGAGAGCCCAAGTACATTAAGCTCTGGTTGGTTCCCCCTCAGTATGCTTTCGATGCCAACAGGAGTTTGCTTTCGATGCCAACAGGAGTTTCTGCAAGAATTAACTGTTCTCTCTGCCTCCTTCAGCGTAGTACAGAAATTAATGTCTCCTTCATTTCCTTGTCACGGAGACTGAAGAAGTCAAGTCAGAAGATACGGTTTCAAAAGGCCAGTGCTATGAGGGCCATAATACAGGTACTATTGGACATCTTTCATTGATTTCCATTTAGCCATGACCAGGGCCAAATGTCAGCTATGCCTTTAGGCAGCTCTTTTAGGAACCTTGTGTAATTCATAAGAGATTTCCAAGGCTTCCCCGAGCTCCAGACTCTACAAGATTACTTATTCTTAATGGTACAGTGAAGCTGAGTGCAGGCCTCATTTTATTAAATGGTTCAAGTACCCAATGATTTTACCCAGCTATCAGCAGTGGGTTGTGTAAGTGGCCTGGCAGGCTGGATATTCAAAATGAAAAGGAAAGGAAAGGAAATGGAAGTCTGAAACAGACGAAATGAAAATACAAAATACAAATGCAATTCCTTTTAACAGCTGCAGAACAACTAATAATCGGTGTCTCCCAGTATCTAAAGCTGCATCTGTATGTTATACAGATATACAGAAGTATAACACAGATCTACATTTCTTTTTCTTATTTCCCTTTCCATTTTTCTTTTATATTGTTCAATTAAACTGTTCTTTAAAAAAAAAAAAACAACAATAAATCAGGTTGGTTTTTCCCAATTTCTCATTTTCCCATTCTTATGTTTTCCACATTTCGTAGCAGCTTGCAATTTTTTAAAAAAAATTATCTCCTGAAAATTCACCAGCATTTTAATGTGAATCTCTCTCTCTCTCTCTCTCTCTCTCTCTCTCTCTCTCTCTCTCTTGCATTCAATTGCACCAAGTATACACATTTTTGCAGAAAACAATTTTGCCCAACAGAATGCATTTTCTGGATGCTATTTTCACTAATATATGCATTCTTATGTTCACTTTACCTTGTGATATGCATTTTTTCCCCCTGCACATGGCTGGAGAACAGCATTGCAACATTCAAAAGAGTGTGGATTTCAAAGGCTGGCTATGTTTTGGTTCTCACATTGCTTTGAAAAGTGAACTGAGTCACATTTCTCCCCAGTCCCCGAGCTATATTCCTTGCTTGGTCCAACTACCGCTTCGGTCACAAGTTGGAGGAAATCCTACTGATTTCAGTAAGACTTGCTTCCAATGAGATAATGGCTAGGTATGGAACTTACAGTTGCCTTTGACACTGCTCCTTATTCTAGTGATGGAAAGACAGTTGCCTTTGACACTGCTCCTTATTCTAGTGATTTATAATCATCCCATATTATTTTAAAAATTATTATTTATTCGATTTATGAACCTCCCTTTATCCAAAGATCCCAGGGCGGTATACAACATTAAGGACACAATTTATGCAACATAATAATAAAAACAAATACATAATACACAGTATATGGGGAAGGCTCCCTGCTGAGGAGACAATCCTGTTGCTCTATTCCTTACACCTAGGTTAAAATATTTAAATGCATATGTTAATACATTTAAATATGTGCCACTGTCAAATTGCACTGACTAATAAGTTAAGCCCAATACAGCTGCCTGGCTTTCTCAAACTTGCTCAGGTGGCAGAATGTGCATAGCTGCATCATGAGTTTATACTGAATGAGTCACAAGCAACTCAGACAAATAAATACCAATGATACATTGGAAACATTTCTTTGACCTGACTATACAGTGGAACCTCTACCTGCGACCATAATCCGTTTCGGAGGTCTGTCCAGAGGTCAAAACGGGTCGCTGGGAGAGGCACTGTTGTGCTTAGGCATGGGCGGCGATTGCTGCTCCTGCGCATGTGTGAACACAGTTACTTCCGGGTTTGCCACAGACGTTGGGCGAAATGGATGCAAGCGGAGGCGGACGTAAGAAGAGGTTTGACTGTATCTGTGTATCTTAAGGGAATCCTTTTGGTGCTAATATTTCATTGCCAATGCTCCCCGTTTTCAACCTAACCGTGCAAGCTGATCAATTATATATCGCATCCGGACAGAACTCTGGGAAAAAAATGGGCTCTGTGCGTTTCTCTTTTGTTCACGTCGCTGACTTTAGCCCCATTTAATTGGCCTCCAGACAGATGATTAGACAGACAGTAAGTACAGCTGACCAGTGCGTGCATAATTAGAAAATAGCAAGGTGAGCTCGCATTGGCTTAATCTCATTTCATCCCCGAGGCTTTATCACCATTTGGCCTAGTTCCCTTTATCCATTCCAAGATGATAACAGCTTTATATGGCAGTGAATTAAGGGACCGAATAGATTTGTGTCGTTATATAGGTCACATGCAACTAGCACATTTTATATTCTGCTTTCGGCCAGCCAGGTGTGCGTTTGCTTTGCAAACCTGCTTGGAGATGGTCAAAAGGAAGGGGAAATAGGAACGTAGCGTGCTAACCAGCGGCTTTGTCCATGGTTTCATTTTCATATTTTTTTCTTCTCCATTTACTGAATTTATATACTGACCTATAACCGGAGGTCTCAGGGCGGTTCACAAAAAAGATCATAATATATAAAATAAAAACAAAAGCAATAATCCAATAAACCCCACCCCCAAAGAGCCAAATTTTGAAGGGTATAGGGCATTGATCAGGTCAACTAAAGGCCTGGTTAAAAAGGAACAATTTTGCCTGGCGCCTAAAGATGTATAATGAAGGTACCAGGTGAACTTTCCTAGGGAGAGCATTCCACAGACGGGGAGCCACTGTAGAGAAGGTCCGTTCTCGTGTTGCCACCCTCCAGACCTCTTGAGGAGGGGGCATATGAAAGAGGGCCTCAGAAGGTCATCTCAGGGTCCAGGTAGGTTCATATGGAAAGAGGCGATCCTTGAGGTATTGCAGTCCTGAGCCATTTAAGGCTTCAAAACCAGCACTTTGAATTGGGCCCAGAAACTAATCGGTAGCCATTGTAGTCAGACCAGCATCAGTGTAAGATGCTCAAACCGTCTTGCTCCGGTGAGCAACCAGGCCACTGAATTCTGCACCAGCTGAAGTTTCTGAACGTACTCCCAGTTGTGGGGAAACTGGGAATAATGTAAACCACTGAGCCTAGGGCTTGCCGATCAAAAGGTTGGCGGTTCAAATCCCTGTGGCGGGATGAGCTCCCATTGTTCGGTCCCAGCTCCTACCAACCTAGCAGTTAAAGTGCAAGTAGATAAATAGGTACCACTCTGGTGGGAAGGTAAACAGTGTTTCTGTGCACTGCTCTGGTTTCGCCAGATTGCCAGAAGGGCCTTAGTCATGCTGGCCACATGACCCAGAAAAAACTGTCTGCGGACAAACGTTGGCTCCCTCGACCAGTAAAGCAAGATGAGTGCCGCAACCCCAGAGTCGTTTGTGACTGGACTTAACTGTCAGGGGTCCTTTACCTTTTTACCCTTTCCGAGCAATCCTTTAGCTGCCCCAAACCATGCCATCTCAAGAGACAAGGATGCAAACATCTCTCCATGCAGGGTGGGGATAAAAGATAGAGATGCAAATCTATTTCGTTCGATCATTTCCACAGAACAAAGAACGCCTCCCTTCTTGGAATGAAGTTTGAGTTAGCGTGGTGCAAGATTTTGAACTGGGACATTTTATTTCTCGCAGAATGCACACCGCCCAAGCAATGCAAAGGCAATAAATTGAAACTGCAGGCGCATGCAAGCGTCCACGTCACCTGAGAAATCGCAGCCACAGATGGAAAAGTCATTACATTGTCCAGAGAGTTCACTTCCTGGTTTGCGTGGAGAAGATGTTTTCGATGTAACCCAGCGGCGGACGTGTGCAGTTGTATTGAGGCAGCACTGCGTGTTTAATGTTGTGCCCAAACAACCTGGGGCAACTGCAACTGTGCCCCCCTGTGCTATGCCACTGCCTTAACAAACCACAGTTCCATGGAGTCTTTTTGAGCAGCATTCAAGTGCTTTAAATGGTGTGGCCTGCAGGATACTACATTGGCTATCCCTGCCCTAGCAGAGATTCTCAGCTTTAAAATATGGGGATGTTCAGAATGGCTAATAGATGAATGGAGCTACTTCTAAGCACATTCTAAATGGTTGTTAAAAGTAAAAAAAAAAGGGGGGTTGGTTGGTTGGTTGTGGGGAGAACACCACCAGGCCACATGTTTAAGTCATCCATGCATCAAAGCTAACTATCAAAAGTAAATTCCAGCTCATCTTTCGCGCCTGTAGAACTTTACGCCTATTTACAGCCTGGATTTGCTTTTGTTTAGAGAAAAAATAGAGTTTAGTGGATCCTGCTCGAAGTTGCAAATCACACGGAATACAATATTTACTTTCTAAATGTCATGTTTAAGGAAGCTTTTATGGCACAGCATGGTGGTTGGATCCAATATCTGGTGAATCCTTGGGAAACAGGATAGAGAAATAGGTGTGGCAAGTTCATTCTCAAGCTGAAAGGGCAGGCTGCTCTGGATCTCGGTTTGCTTTTCCCTTAGTCACAACTCCCTTACACAATCCAATGCCCTGAGCAATTATTTATTCTGCTGGTAACGCATGTGTGGTCTTCAAGCAGAGGCATAATGGATTAACCTTTGACTACCCGCTCGTCATCCAGAGCATATTGGTTCTCTGCCTCCTCTGTTAGAGCTGTGAAATTGTTCTCGTAAGGATGACTATAAAGTCATATCCTGCTGGAGTTAAGAATTTCAACTGCACTGAAATTCCCAGTGTGGGGAGCCATGCAATTCACAGGCTGTTACCTCCTCGGCCTACTCAGAAGTAAGAGAGCAGTTCTAACTCCTGAGCCATGCTGCTGCTGCAGATTAGAATTCCACAAAAATTCCACAAAGATTTAAATTCCCTTAAAACATAATAAATTTTCATGTTCCAGCAAACCTCTTCAGACATTTGTTTGAAATGTTCGTTTTTAACTGTGGTTTAATGTGTATTTGTTTGCAAGTGATTTGTTTTGGGGTTTTTTATAAATTTTTATTAAAGTTTCAAAATTTTTATAACAACAAAACAAAACAATACAGAGTACTGTATTGTTTGCAAGTGATTTGTGCCATTTTGTTTAGTTATTTTACAAATTGTGTGTCTTTGTTTCTCAAAACTATCCTTTTACATGGTTTTGTATGTATTGTGGTATTTCATGCATTGTGACTTGCAGTAATTTTTAATTGATCATAGTTTGGTGATTGTTAAGAGTGAATTTCTGTTAAATTATTATTTGCTGGTGTTTTGAGAGTTAATTTTATTGTGTACTAGTACATTCCAACAGATTGTTGAATATTACTTTATTTGATATAAGCCATTCCATTTTAAAGTTATGTTTCATTATGACTTTGTTTTGGGTCAATTATTATAAGGTGTATGTCCTTTGTTGTATATTTTGTTGCTGCAAACAGCCTTGTGTGTAGTAATATAGAAAGGTGGTATACAAATTAAAAGTGAAATGAAATTTATTGCATTTCCATCCCAGCTTTTTCTACGAAGAGAAAAAGTAATTTATTTATTTTTTGAAAAAGGGGCTGTAAGCCAAATAAGTTTGGGAAGCTCAGATCTAAACAATCACTATCACGACAGCTTGTGAAACGCCTTGGGATCTTCAGATGAAGGGCAGTATACAAATTTAATAATCAATTAATTAACGATTGTATGTATCTGTAGAGCTGTAGGTGGGTTACTTGTATGAATATTCATCAGTTGCATGAATTGATAAGTGGTATTGCATTCACTTCATATGGCGTAAGGAACGAAATATAAATGCAGAACAATGCCAAGAGATGGTCTGGCCCTGAAAGCACATTATTGCGGATTATTTGGTTCAATTAGTACATTTGTGATTCTGTCGTTGTGGCTCGACGCTACCAGCGGGTGGAACAGAAGGAGCTGAATGTCTGGAGTTCTTTCTATAGTTTGGGTTTCTGCTTGAGAGAGTTTTTTTCCGTCGCTTCTGAGAAACCAGATGAAGTCTTGGCATATTTTAGAAGTTCAAAACCGGGCTTACGCATGGGCTTGGAATGTTGGTGCGGCAGGTTGCAGCTGCAGATGGCATTCTAACTATTTATGACCAGATCTGTCTAAGTTGCAGGGGATCAATGGTCATGATAACACCAATTCTATATATCTGCTCATGAATGTGTGTAAGAGAGAGATGACATCGACAGTATCTCTCTCTGTGTGTGCGTTTCAGATAAACGTAAAGGTAAAGGCACCCCTGACAGTTAAGTCCAGTCACGAACGACTCTGGGGTTGCGGCACTCATCTCGCTTTACAGGCCGAGGGAGCTGGCATTTGTCCACAGACAGTTTTTCCAGGTCATGTGGCCAGCATGACTAAGCTGCTTCTGGCGAACCAGAGCAGCGCACAGAAACACCGTTTACCTTCCCGCCGGAGCAGTACCTATTTATCTACTTGCACTTTGACGTGCTTTCAAATTGCTAGGTTGGCAGGAGCTGGGACTGAGTAACGGGAGCTCATCCTGTTGCGGGGATTTGAACCGCGACCTTTTGATCGGCAAGCCCAAGGCTCAGTGGTTTAGACTACAGCACCACCCACATCCCTATTTCAGATACATGTACTTATTTTGTCAAGAGAACAATCACTCAATCTCTTTATTGCTGTTGGTGACCAGTAGTCCAAAACGAAACTTTATACCAATGTATAAAATAATGCCAAACAAAAGAAAAGAGAGCCCCGTAACAATAAAATTACGGGTAACCATATCGTTCCAGAAAATGCCGGGTGCAGAGAACTAAATTATAAGTTAACTAAAATTAGTCCCTGGTGAGTTTTACATGCAACAGCACAATCTTTAGCCCCCCCCCCCCCCCAGAAGGGGTGAATGCATTCCAATCCAAAAGGAGTGAAAACAGACAACATAAAATGCATCTGATCATATTGGGAATTTCCACAAAAAGGTTTCAATAAAAATCTTGCATATATCATGATAAAAAGAGCAGCACATAAGAACATGAGTTATTGATTCTACCTCCCCAGATTCATGGGGACATTTGCCCTGACAACAGGGGGTATTTTGGATCCTCCTCTCCAGAACTGCTGATGGAATGACATTTTAATGTGCCAGAATAAAGACTACATGATGTTTTTGAACAGAGAGCACGTGAAAATAGTTTGCCAGTTTATAGGCTTGACGTGCTTTGTCACTTAGTAGGTTATTTGAGGCTAAGGCCGGGTCATATTGGCCTGTCGAGAGAACATACGTTTTTGTTCATCTCCCCAAATGCATGTGATGCTGGTAGACTTGTGTAAAGTAAGCAAGGACAGAGGATAAATGAAATATTTTGTAAACTGCTTTGAGGCGTTATACAACCAAGTGGTGTATACTTTTTATGAATGAATGAATGAATGAATTTCTGTTGTTGTTTAAACTACCTATTTTGCACTTTTCGGACTAATAAATGGAGCGACCCTCGGAGATTTGCACTTCTCTAAATTTTGCAATGCAATTCTCCAACAAAATAAGTGTGAACAAAAATGCGTACTTCAGTGGCAATTGTTGCTGTAATTTGGAAAAAATGGTGCAATTTAAACTAAATGGTTGGGCCATGTCTCAAGGAGCCTATCGTGGCTTGTGATCTTCTACCAGGCTGTAGTCTGATCCAAAGCGGATCATAAGAACAACATTGCTAGCAGAAAAATGTACAGCCTTTTTAAAAAGAGAAAGAATTGGGTGCCACCAAATGCATGTTTGGGTTTAAAAATTCCGTTTTTAAAACAGGTTGCTGGGAGCAGATCTATGTTCAAAAGATGCCCTCTGCTTTTGTTGGATGTTACTACACTGTGTTTTTCTCAGGCTAGGCACAGTCTACAATTCTGTAACAACAACAACAACAACAACAACAACAACACCACCACTTTATGTATATCCCGAACATTAAAAACTTCCCTAAACAGGGCTGCCTTCAGATGTCTTCTAAAAGTCAGAAAGTTGTTTATTTCCTTGACATCTGATGGGAGGGTGTTCCACAGGGCAGGCGCCACTACTGATAAGGCCCTCTGCCTGGTTCCCTGCAACCTCACTTCTCCCAGTGAGGGAACCGCCAGAAGGCCCTTGGAGCTGGACCTCAGGGCTGAACGATGGCAGTGGAGACGCTCCTTCAGATATACTGGGCTGAGGCCATTTAGGGCTTTAAAGGTCAGCACCAACACTTTGAATTGTGCTCGGAAATGTACTGGGAGCCGATATAGGTCTTTCAAGACTGGTGTTATATGGTCTCGGAGGCCATGTACAGTTGTAAACTCTTCAGGTATAGCTCACTGGGGTATCCTATGTCTTAGGATCTAAGAGAAGGTCTTGCTAAGAGCCAAACAAACTCTTTTTTAAATTTATTGACTATTTTATTAGACAAACAGATTCTTAAAATACATACAATACCCAACAAAATAAGATTCACTATACTATTAATATAATATAATATAATATAATATAATATAATATAATATAATATAATAATATAAAAAAGAACGGAAAAGAACAGAAGAAAGAAAAAACAGAGAAAGAAGAAGAATGAAAGTGTGAATAAAGGCAAAGACATGATGTTATCCACTGTTTGAATCAGCAAAGAAAAGAAACGTCCGACTATACCCATTGTACTAATTTAGAATTAAACCATTATTTACACAGTTGCATGAAGTTGTTTCTCGTTAACTTAATTTAACTTTATCTGACAAATACTTTATATTGCCCAGCTCATTCAATACGTGCCAGAAAGCATTTATTACCGCCGTACCCTTTGAGATATCCCTTAATTATTGATCATTCCTTGTTTACTTCTTGTGTTGAATTCCCTCTCACTGCTCAAAGACTCTTGTGATGAATATGCTTTCTTGGAAACATTGAATGGGATTGAGCAGCAGCTCTCAGGCCAAATTACAACCTAGAGCAGAGAGGACAGTAACACGGTATCTAACTCACGATGCCTAACTTTTAACAGTGTCTCTCACAGTATCTAACTCCTTGGAAACATTTTGTGCTAGCTCAGATGTTAGAGAAGCTCCCTGCAGTTGCTACTGTACCCATGATTGATGGGGTCTGTAAGCCTATTGCTTCCACCTGTTAAGAGGTATGAGCACATGTTGGAGAGGAGATATCCATTTGAAATGCGCATAGTGCTGTTGAAACATGTTGAGTCTTCAGGGGCCCCCTTTGGATAAGATTTTTATCTCTTTATGCTGATGCTACATGAGTATTAAAAAAGCAATTAGATGAGGTTTACCTGACAAGCACAGGGAGGGGAAAGTGGGGAAAAGCAATGTGTGGGAGGTTCCTTTCGATGTGCAAGGCCTCAGCCCACCTCATCTAAAACCCCACTGCTAAATTATATAATGCCATTTCCAAATTCAGACGCGAGTGCTAATATCAATTAGACTAACATGCTGGTAACTGCAGTTTGGCTTGTCGCCAGAGTTATTAAGGAAATATCTGATCATACAACAAACTGATTCTTCACAAACAGAATGACTTCACATTAAAGAAATTTTGGAGCAGGTCCATACGTCCCTTTCTTTCATTAGTGCTTTTCAGCCTCCATGCGATCATTTCATGATCATCGTGTGCCCATGATGCTCCATGCTCAAGTTCATGGAGAAAGCACAATTGCACACAGAATGTCCACAGGGATGCTCAAAGTGGGATGATTGAAATGTTCACAGAGGCCATGGTGGAAGTCTCAAGTCTCAAAGGGCAGGTTCATCATCTGAGAGTGCTTCCTTATCCCTCTTTGTCACCAGACGCCCAAGTGCCCTTCATGGCTAGGAGTGCCTTCTACCAGCTTAGGCTGGTAAGAGAACTAACCCTATACGGCCTGGGACCCTTGAACCTACGGGACCGCCTCTACTGGTGTGCCCCACAGAGGACCTTACAGTCCACAAATAATAACATCTTGGAGGTCCTGAGCCTCAAGGAAATTAGACTGGCCTCGACCAGGGCCAAGGCTTTTTCAGCTATCGCCCCAGCCTGGTGGAATGCTGTGTCACAGGAAACCAGGGCCCTGCGGGATTTGACATCTTTCCGCAGGGCCTGCAAGATGGAGTTGTTCTGCCAGGCCTTTGGTGAGGGCGAGCCTGACTCCCTCTTCTCTTTTTGTATAAGAACTACTATGATAGAGACCTCCCAGCATTCTCACAGGCCCATATAAGATCAGCGTAAACAGTTGGGCCTGATGAGCATTTAAGGTCCTCATTCCTGCTTTGCAGGTTGCCATCTGATTGGATTTCACTTTGATTCTGACTTGATTTTATGATGTATTTTGATTGATTGCTTGATTTTATGTTAATGTGTCATATATTTGATGTTAGCTGCTCTGAGCCCGGTTTTGGCCAGGGAGGGTAGGGTATAAATAAATTATTATTATTATTATTATTATTATTATTATTATTATTATTATTATTATTATTACACTTTCTAGGCAAGCATTTCCTGACCATTGTCACCCAAGCATTGGTAAACTCAGGCTGAATTTTTGCCCTACGTTCTGTTTGGGACTTCCCTTGAGGTTGGTCCAGAAGCTGCATGTGGTACAAAGTGTGGCAGCTTGACTACTCACTGGGATGGCCAACACGTTGCTCCACAATTGCCAACCTGTTACTGCAGTGTTTAAAGAATTGCACTGGCTGCCAATGACTGTAGCTGCCAAGCTAAGTTAAGGCTGAATAAAGCCCTATACAGCTTTGGACCAGGATCCAGGAAATATTGTCTCATTCTCCAAGTGTGGAGCTCCTGCGGATACCATCTACACAATATAGGGATGTGGCTTTTAGCATTGTGGCACCTACACATTGGAATTGCTTTGAGGCTTTCTACATGCATCAAAAGGAACGCGGGCGGCGCTGTGGTCTAAACCACTGAGCCTCTAGGGCTTGCCGATCAGAAGGTCGGTGGTTTGAATCCCCATGATGGACTGAGCTCCAGTTGTTCTGTCCCAGCTCCTGCCAACCTAGCAGTTCAAAAGCATACCAGTGCAAGTAGATAAATAGGTACCACTGCGACGGGAAGGTAAATGGCATTTCCGTGTGCTCTGGCTTCCATCACGGTGTCCCGTTGCACCAGAAGTGGTTTAGTCATGCTAGCCACATGACCCGGAAAGCTGTCTGTGGACAAACACTGGCTCCCTCGGCCTGAAAGCAAGATGAGCGCCACAAACCCCATAGTCGCCTTTGACTGGACTTAACCGTCCAGGGGTCCTTTACCTTTTTTACTTTTACGTTTTATATGCATCTAGTTAACCATTGTGTGAAACCAGATACTGGACTTAACAGTTTCTGATCCTGAAGGACTCTCCTTCTGAGCTTATATTTTTAAATGAAAGGGCAGTGATGGCAGTGGTGAGAATAAATTGCTTTCACTCAGAGAGGGAAGCAAACTGAGGGAATCTTACCAAAGGACCCTCCACCCACTGCCTTGACTGGAGTTCAAAGAAACCAATGACAACTCCAGAATTTGTGGAGTTGTGCCTAGAGATGGGAAGGCCTGGAAAAAAAATGGGGAAAAACCTGGTCCCCACCCCAATTTTTCCATTTTTTTCCAGGCCTTCCCATCTCTAGTTGTGCCCTACCATAATGAGACATAATACCAAATTCTCACAAGCAGAAATATAGCTGTCAAGTGCCCCTTATTTGGCGGGACAGTCCCTTATCCCAGCGCCATGTCCCGCTGCTGTCCCTTATTGATGATGTCCCTTAAATAAGCTACTGAAGGTAATGGGCCCCTTTCTATGTCCAGCTGTCCTTTGTCAACAACAAATTGTCACTGTTTTTTTTGTGTGTTGAATATATGCTATATGGTAATTTATGGACCTAATAGGTATCTAAAGCCATTTGCACACAACAAAATATGTATTTTATCAAAGTAATTGTTGATCCCTTATTTTGGCTGCTGATCCCTTATTTTCGAGGCTGCTGGTCCCTTATTTTCTAATCTGTAAGTTGACAGCTATGAGCAGAAAGCAGTTGCCTGATAGTATGTATGTGTGTATGTATAACAAAAATGGGATCAGTTACATATACCTTAATATCCCTCAGCTGCCTATTTGTACTTTCAATCTACAAAGGAAGATCCAGCCAGACTTCTCCTTTCTTGATATCAGATGTCACATTACTGACTGCCAGCAAGAGTTCTACATTTAAACACTTTCCCCCCAAATGCCAGTAAACAGCACCTGCAGATCTAGGAAACAGCGCACAGTGTCCTTATATGCCTTCCCAGCGTGGAAAACAAATGGATTGGCTCTTTCAAAAAAATGCCAACGAAGTGGGGGGAATTTTGTTGTAAGTGACACCTATTTGTCTCGTTGAGATTGTGAAGGCAGATTTAACACTATTAAATTTACAAAACAGGAGGGGAAAAGGCAGAGCAAAGCAGACTGGAGAAAACAACGAGAAAATTCCCCCTTTCAGCAAGTACCATGCTAATGCTATGTTATCTTTTTTCAGGAAATACTCACTGTAGATAAAGCCAAGGAATCTCTCAGGCCATGACTGCATTGCAGGCTGTTGAACTAAATGACCTCAGGGTCCCTTCCAACTGCACTTCTGTGATTCCATGACTGAAACCTTGGCTTGTTATGTAACAGCATACTTTCTCTCCTCTGCTCTTTGAATTTCAAGCTGCTCTTCACTTACAGCTCTGTAGTTTTTGAGCGGTAGCAGCTCTTTAAACAGATCATGAATAGGGTTTTTTTGTTGACATGCAATGATAACCTATGGTGAATGTTAACCAAAGATCATAAATTGACAACAATCCTTAACAAGGTTAATAAACCATGGTTAAGCCATGGGCCAAGGTTCAGATCACCAGCTTTAGCTACGATTAGCTAAACCATTATTCATGTGAGGGACACGAATGGTGGTGTGGTCTAAACCACTTAGCCTCTTGGGCTTGCCAATCGGAAGGCCAGCGGTTTGAATCCCTGCAACGGGGTGAGCTCCCATTGCTCTGTCCCAGCTCCTGCCAACCTAGCAGTTCGAAAGCACGCCAGTGCAAGTAGATAAATAGGTACCACTGTGGCGGGAAGGTAAACGACATTTGTGTGCACTCTGGCTTCTGTCACAGTGTTCTGTTGTGCCAGAAGCAATTTAGTCATGCTGGCCACATGACCTGGAAAGCTGTGGACAAACGCCAGCTCCCTCAGCCTGAAAAGCGAGATGTGCGTTGCAACCCCATAGTTACCTTTGAGTGGACTTAACCATCCAGGGATCCTTTACCGTTTACCTTATAAATCATGGGTTAGCTTTATGTGTAAATGAAGCCTATTGTCAGGTGGCAGAAGAACCAACCCCCACGGCAGGTTGCCAGGAACGGATAAGACGAGGAAAAAACCTTACCATCTGTTTTTTATTCAATATTTACAGAGAGAGGCTTGGGAATACAACATCTTAGAATAATGACATTGTCCCGAGTAAGTCTCCACACCCCCTTCTCTCCCACTTTCTCATCCACTGGGAGCCACACTGGGAGCCAGTGTGGTGTAGTGGTTAAGAGCAACAGACTCGTAATCTGGTGAACCGGGTTCGCGTCTCTGCTCCTCCACATGCAGCTGCTGGGTGACCTTGGGCCAGTCACACTTCTTTGAAGTCTCTCAGCCCCACTCACCTCACAGAGTGTTTGTTGTGGGGGAGGAAGGGAAAGGAGAATGTTAGCCGCTTTGAGACTCCTTCGGGTAGTGATAAAGCGGGATATCAAATCCAAGCTCTTCTTCTTCTTCTTTTTCTTCATCATCATCATCATCATCAACACCATCACCACCACAACAGTTGTCGTTTAGGGCCATCTATCTACAAGCTCTTTGCTCTCCTACTTTTAAGGCTCACCAGGTTCTGGGAGATGGTGTGTCTGGAATGCTTTCTAGTGATAATGTGTCAGTCATCTGCTCTGGCTTGGCCTCTTCCTCCTCTCCCATGATTTCCCAACTTTCCCCCTCATCCTCCTCGGAGCTGTGACCTCCCACAAATCCCTGTTGTAATTCTGAACTGTCTTCCTCTTTTCTGGAAGGGTCAGGCAGTCTCCACCATTTTTCTTCTGCCCAGTCCCTGGCACCTACGAATCCTGCCAGACATCCTTGAATTCCTATTGGTGATGCACTAGGAAGTGACCACTAGGCAATTTCTGGTTAAATAGCCTGTAACATGGTCATAGCAATAAGGCAAGTTAGTACGGCAGTCGTATACAGACTTATCTGAGAGTAAGTATCCTCAAACCCAGTGGGGATCACTTCTGAGTAGACATGCGTAGGACTGGTTGTGCTATAAATGAGCAGAAGAAACAGTGAAAAGAACATGCTGTCTATATATGTAGGAAAGCTACCTGCGTAACACGACTTCTGTGCATATTTGCAAATTTCATCAAAGAGCAAAGACATGGGGGAAGGAAAGATGCGTCAAAGAAAGTGGTGGGGAAAAATTGCAGCAAGCAGCATTTTACAAAGCAGAGTAAATAATACACCTTTTCATATAACACCTACAACACCAATTATCCACCTCCTCTGAGGCTGAAATTCCCACATTATAATTTTCCCCATTCTGGGAAGCAGCCAAGTAGGAAACCATTTTCTCTCTTTCCTTCTTGCCCTTGATGGCATCTCCTCCCAAGGCATTGCATCGAAGGGAGTCCGTATTGCGACACAGAAGTTAATTCCATCCGAGGGAAAACAAAACAAACCACTGACAGTTGCTCAAGAGACAAGTCACAGGTGTAATTACAGGAAAGGCCACCATTCAAAAGGTGTTTGAAACAATAGTGCTTTGGAGGAGCAAAGATGGATTTATCGCCTGCGGTCACACAATTTTATTATACTTTGTTCTTCGCAGATTTAGAAGGGGCAGACAGACAGCATAATCACATTAGAGCCTGTGTATGGATGACAGTGAAGAGTTCTTCCGCAGGATCCAAATTTAGTAATGCTTATAAAGGTAAAGGTAAAGGTACCCCTGCCCGTACGGGCCAGTCTTGACAGACTCTAGGGTTGTGCGCCCATCTCACTCAAGAGGCCGGGGGCCAGCGCTGTCCAGAGACACTTCTGGGTCACGTGGCCAACGTGACATCGCTGCTCTGGCGAGCCAGAGCCGCACACGGAAACGCCGTTTACCTTCCCGCTAGTAAGCGGTCCCTATTTATCTACTTGCACCCGGGAGTGCTTTCGAACTGCTAGGTTGGCAGGTTCTGGGACCGAACAACGGGAGCGCACCCCGCCA
Organism: Podarcis muralis; assembly: GCF_964188315.1. Taxonomy (NCBI): domain Eukaryota; kingdom Metazoa; phylum Chordata; class Lepidosauria; order Squamata; family Lacertidae; genus Podarcis; species Podarcis muralis. The sequence continues at coordinate 15,052,458 of NC_135664.1, read as the reverse complement.
CGGGGATTCGAACCGCCGACCTTTCGATCGGCAAGCCCTAGGCACTGAGGCTTTTACCCACAGCGCCACCCGCGTCCCAGTAATGCTTATAGTAATGCTTATAATTCAAATCCATGGGGCTTATGTTGGTCAAGACTAACATGTCCTTTTTATTTCAGTTAGGTCTGTTCTAGGCGAAACCTAGGCTTCCTGGTACCCACAGAGTGACATCAGTTTCACTCTGCCTATGTAGATCTCCCTGTTGAGGCTGCAGCATCCCTGCCAGCTGTAGGTCATGGAAAAAACCCCAAACAGGTTGTTCTGGGGCAGGGGAGGAACTAAGCTGTGGTGTTTGCCTCCTAGGTGGGTCATAAGGAAAGGGTTAAAATGAGTGTGATGTGATTGGCCAGTGGAAACTGATAGGAGGAGTTAGGGTTAGAGGGGGTGTTGTGTGGAAGTCAGTTGAGAGTTGGGAGTTGAAGACGAAGGAGGGAGGATATAAGTCTGTGGGTTGGTCGTGTTGTGTGGTGAGAGAGTGAGAGGAATTGTTAGGTGGAGTCAGATAGATAGCTGGAATAATCAGTTTGAAGTTGTTAGGAACGCATAGGACAGTGAAGGAACTAAGATTAAGAAATTGCCAAGAAAGATTAACTGAAACCATAAGCTTGTTCATGGCTATAAATCAACTAGATTATTTGTTAATGTTAACAACTGTCTGGACTCAATGTGTACCCGTGAGGAGAAACGGGTTGGTGGCAGTGAAGAAAGCAATCACAGTGGTGGCACAGGGTCAATAGACCGTCAAACGTCCGGGGGCCCTGTATGATCACCACATAAGCCAACCTAGGATCTGTTAGATCCTGAGCTGGCCTCACTGTTGTCACCTGGTGGCATTGGTAAAAGGTAAAGGTAAAGGACCCCTGGACAGTTAAGTCCAGTCAAAGGCGACCATAGGATGCAGCACTCATCTCGCTTTCAGGCCGAGGGAGCCGGCGTTTGCCCACAGACAGCTTTCCAGGTTATTTGGCCAGCAGAACTAAACCGCTTTTGGTGGGACACCGTGATGGAAGCCAGAATGCACGAAAACACTGTTTACTTTCCCGCTGCAGCAGTACCTATTTATCTACTTGCGCTGGTATGCTTTTGAACTGCTAGGTTGGCAGGAGCTGGGACAGAGCAACGGGAGCTCAGTCTGTCTTGGGGATTCGAACTGCCGACCTTCTGATCAGCAAGCTCAAGAGGCTCAGTGGTTTAGACACAGCGCCACCCATGTCCCCTCAGATGGTATTGGACACAACCCAAGACTGTTGCAGCAATCCACCTGCCACCCTGGGGGACGTAAGCAGTGGAGCTGTGGTTGCAGCTGTGGTTCCATGCAGCAGGCTAGGGTTGGGATTGTTCAGTTAGTCCGGATCAAACTCATTAGTTGCTACAAGTGGGGCTTGCAAGAAAGCATTTTCTTTCCAAGCACAATTCAAAGTGTCGGTGCAGACCTAAATTGCCTTGGCCCTGTGTAACTGAAGGAGTGTCTCCACCTCCATCATTCAGCCAGGACACTGAGGTCCAGCTCTGATGGCCTTCAGGCGGTTCCCTCATTGTGATGTTACTGGAAATGAAACACAGGCCTTCTCAGTAGTCGTCTGAAGGTATCTGAAGGCAGCTCTGCTCAGGGAAGATTTTACTGTTTTTGTTGTATTGTGTTTTTAGGATTTTTTGTTGGGAGCTCCCCAGAGCGGCTGGGGCAACCCAGTCAGATGAGTGGCATATAGTGCTGTTGTTTCAATATGGAGTGTTCTCTTCATATTTCAGGCCGTCATTCACGACCCTTTCTAAGATACACAGCTGCCTTTTCCCACTCCACCTAATTTTCTGTGTTTTCTGCTTGCCCCTTCTAAAAACTAGCCAAATCCAGTGAATTCATACCTTGCCTTTCAACAAGACAGCTAACAAAAATTATGGTAAAAATTAATTTAAGACAAAGTCATTGAAACACCACAGCTGGTTTTCTGTCAACTAGGTAACCCTTGCGAGTCACCAAACTTATATAAAACCTCCATGAATTATCAGTACAATGACAGATAGGCCCTTCGTGAAATCCACAAGCCTCACAAGCTTCTCACCTCACTTCCCCTGATTTTACCCAAATATGCCCTTTCCTCCACAGCCTTCTAAAATTAGTAGCTAAAAGATCTGTCAGGAAAGCTGAAGGGAACATACCTGCTCTGTGGCTGCAATTTCAGGAGAGCAACAAAATCCTACAATTATACAGAAATCCATAATAATGTAACAGGTTGTATCATCACTGGTAGTCTGTACAGAAATCAATCTGGGCCTTAAATGAAAATAAAAACACCCCACTGTTCATTTCTATCAATAGACCAGTCAGCAGATTTATTATATTATATTTATAATGGGTTTATATCATTTTCTGTTATACACACAGCTAACCGTATGCACTGTTTTGCAAATCATCTTGAACTTGTCAGCCGACCAATGTAACCTCCATACATTTAAATCAATGGGGTCCCCTGGATCCCATCGCAAGGGATTTTAATCCAATGTAAAAGCCCACATTTTACATCTGCAGTCAATCCGTTGATTGGAGATTAGTTGATTAATCACACTGCCTAATCAGGTAATGCTTTCAGCTCTGTTGGCTATTCATCAGTTTAAGCAAATGACAGTAAACAGCCAGAAGTACCTTCTTTAGGCTTTGGGGTGCAATTCTGGTGGGGAGGAGATAGAAGAGACATTTGCAGAAGCTCTTCATGCCATTTTTTCCTGGTTTCCACCAATGGAGTTCCCTCTGTGAGCTCGTCCTCTGCACAGCCCAAGGCCACAGAGGTATAGCCCCATCCCCCATGGTCTGAGTCAGGGGTAGCCAATGTAATTCTTCCAGATGTCATTTGACTATTTCATTGCCCTTGACCAAAGGATATGCTGGAGTCCAGCAAGATCAGAGTTGTGGCCTCATTATCTGCACAACGATCATCTACTGGTGGTGTTGATGTGAGTGGTTGCTAACTCGCACCATACCCTGAATCAATGTTTCCCAAACTTGGGTCTCCAGCTGTTTCTGAGCTACAACTCCCATCATCCTTAGTTAGCAGGACCCAGTAGTCAGGGATGATGGAAATTGTAGTCCAAAAGCAGCTGGAGACCCAAGTTTGGAAAACATTACCCTCGATTCTGTCATGGTGATGTGTGTGTGGGTGGGGGGGGTGGCACTGTGGTCTAAACTACTGAACCTCTTGGGCTTGCTGATCAGAAGGCTGGCAGTTTGAATCCCCATTACGGTGGTGAGCTCCTGTTGCTCTGTCCCAGCTTCTGCCAACCTAGCAGTTCGAAAGCACATCAGTGCAAGTAGATAAATAGGTACTGCTGTGGTGGGAAGGTAAATCATAGAATCATAGAATCATAGAATCATAGAATCATAGAATCATAGAGTTGGAAGAGACCACAAGGGCCATCGAGTCCAACCCCCTGCCAAGCAGGAAACACCATCAGAGCACTCCTGACATATGGTTGTCAAGCCTCTGCTTAAAGACCTCCAAAGAAGGAGACTCCACCACACTCCTTGGCAGCAAATTCCACTGTCGAACAGCTCTTACTGTCAGGAAGTTCTTCCTAATGTTTAGGTGGAATCTTCTTTCTTGTAGTTTGGATCCATTGCTCCGTGTCCGCTTCTCTGGAGCAGCAGAAAACAGCCTTTCTCCCTCCTCTATGTGACATCCTTTTATATATTTGAACATGGCTATCATATCACCCCTTAACCTCCTCTTCTCCAGGCTAAACATGCCCAGCATGGTGTTTCCATGCACTCTGGCTTCCATCATCGTGTTCCATTGTGCCAGAAGCAGTTTAGTCATGCTGGCCACATGGCACAGAAAGCTGTCTGTGGACAAACGCTGGCTCCCTTGGCCTGAAAGCAGAGATGAGCGCTGCACCCCATAGTTGCCTTTGACTGGACTTAACAGTTCAGGGTCCTTTACTATTACCTTATTCACCTGTCAGATTGAGGGTAGCTATTCCACCCCTCCCTCAGAAAAAGTTCTGTGTCCATAGAAACATGGCCTGGATGAATAAAGTGGTACCTCAGGTTAAGTACTTAATTCGTTCTGAAGGTCCGTTCTTAACCTGAAACTGTTCTTAATCTGAGGTACCACTTTAGCTAATGGGGCCTCCCGCTGCAGTGGATATTTACAAGTGGCCTAACTGCTGAAGACCAAGTACAAGGAGACAGAAGAAAAGGCTATTCTGGAAAAGTGTGGAAGTATAGATTTAAAATAAAACCAATTAGAAAACCCATTTTCTGTGGATTTTCGTGGGCTTCTGCTTGTTTCTCTTAAGCTTCATACTTGCTATGTATTAAGCTGATTTCTCCAGCTAACATAAGATTGGTTGGACTAATACAAATAGATTTCCCCCACTCCACTTCAGAAATTGTTTCCTCAAGCTGGCAAATTTCCTCATATTTCTGGGATGTAGTGCCAATCAGCAGCACTGATGTTAATAATACAATTACACAACCAGACTGGCTCCAGCTATCAGCAGCGGGGAGGAAACATGTAAAAACTGAACATACGAAACCTTGTTTAGCTATTCACAGACCTCCCCACTTCCACCCCCTACTCTATTTTATGGGCGATGGGACCGAGTAGCAAATTATGCTTCCAGTTCGAATTTTGTCCAAGCATATTAGTTGCCCATTCCCTATGCTTGGCCTCATGCGTACATGACGAGCTTCTCTAACCTCAGCCCAAGATGCGAGAATCAAAAAAGATATCCATCTGTGATTTGAAGCGTGGAAGAAGACAGCAGCCTTCTCGGAAACTTGTGCTTCCCCATCCTTCACCTGACAAACAAAAACAAAATACGAGAGATCTGAACTGACGTGTCTCTCGTTTCATACACTTGAAAGAATTTCTGGAATTATGCTTTCTAAGGAAATGAGTCAAGGGGCCTCCAGCCTCTGTGATGTGTGTTTTCTTTTCACGGTCTCTTTCTGCAGCTTCATGGCAACGCGGTTATGAACAGAAACCAACCTTAGCTTGTCGCCTTAATGGGGGAACAATCTGGCCTCCACCTCACCCTGAAGATAATTATGCTAAAACAATAGCAGCAAGCCTTCCACTAACTAGCAGTAACGGGGAGAAACTGCCGCTGCCATCCATCAAAAGGATCATTTGGATAATGAGGAGAGATGTCTACTGACATATTTCAGCAGGGGTGGCCTTCTCGCTGGGAGCGATTCTCAAAACGCCAAATTCTATCAGATTTAAAGTGCAAACATCACACTCTCAATGGCTTTTTCGTCCAGCCTTCTTGGGGAAGGACTCTTGCGAAAATGAGCCGCTGCCATGTAAGTGGTATTCATGAGCTGGGAGAGTCTTCTATTTGTGTGAGAGAGTAGCTGCACACATTCTAGTTCATTTGCTCTCATAATTGCCCAAATCTGTCAAAAGACTGAATCCTACTAATAAAGTACATTTACTGCTGTCACTCAGGGAGACCAAATCCCCTTTGCTCTCTGGAGGAAGCACCTAATCTGATTATTGATTTACAGCTCGTACGGTTAGTTGAGGAATGCGTATCTCTCGGAATCTAAGCATTCTGGGGTTCTTTTCTACTCAGGAAGTGTTGTTATCACCAAAACACAACAACAAAACACTGTCTATGGTAGTGGTAGTAGTAGTAGTAGTAATACAGTGGTACCTCGGGTTAAGTACTTAATTCGTTCCGGAGGTCCATTCTTAACCTGAAACTGTTCTTAACCTGAAGCACCACTTTAGCTAATGGGGCCTGCTGCTGCCGCCACGCCGCTGGAGCACGATTTCTGTTCTCATCCTGAAGCAAAGTTCTTAACCTGAAGCACTATTTCTGGGTTAGCGGAGTCTGCAACCTGAAGCGTATGTAACCTGAAGTGTATGTAACCTGAGGTACCACTGTAATTATTATTATTATTATTATTATTATTATTATTATTATTATTATTATTTATACCCTGCCCACTCTGGGCGGCACCCAACGGAATATTAAAAACACAATAAAACATCTAAAATTCCCTAAGCAGGGCTGCCTTCAGATGTCTTCCAAAAGTCAGATAGTTGTTTATTTCCTTGACATCTGAAGGGAGGGCGTTCCACGGGATGGGCGCCACTTCCGGGAAGGCCCTCTGCCTGGTTCCCTGCAACCGCACTTCTCGCTGGGAGGGAACTGCCAGAAGGTCCTTGGAGCAACACATATATAATGTAGGCAGCCAATCCCCAGGCATGACTAGGATCGGGGTCCTGTAGGAACAACAATCTTCCACAGACGCTGTTTTGTTCCCGGTCAGGAGTTTTTGCAATGGCAAAAGCCACACCTACAACCATGACATTCTTATTTGGACACTAGGGAGGTTCATAAAAAACTTTTTTTTAATGCCTGCTCCAAAGGTCTTATCTTACTACACTAGGGATTATATAGCTATATCTAAAATGTCATGCATATCAGTTAATATCTTGACCCTCCTCCACTGAATTGAAATTTCAGCCTTCGTGACACAGGGAAACGGCCACATAAACAGCTATTTTTGTCACTTTACGACCAATTTCGGCAAAGACCTTTGGAGCAGGCATTTTCAAAAAAAAGTTGGACGCCCTTTTGGTTTCTGAATTTTCATGAAGCCCACACTTGTAAGCATGACTTCATGGCCGTAAGAACTGGAAAGCTGCCGTTTTTAATCGGAGTCTTGCTCTGCACCCAAACTCACATTCTGCACTGTTTTTGCAGCAACCTCAAGAAATGGCTTCTTTTGAGAACAACATACAACACTGCCCGTGAGTACATTTCAACATGTGCGAAGCAGTACGCCCAATCCGTACTCCACATTTTTTACTTTTAAATTTGCTACCTTGTCCAGTCATTCACACAAGCATCTGCACATGTGTACAGCATAATGTGCAAGCAGCCCTCAGGGAATCAGAGTTGTTATGCTCCATACACTGATATGCATGCGAAGGAAAAACCTTCACACAGGAATAAGGTGTCATCTCATACAATAGCAATAGCAATCTTTTCTGATGCATGGATGCAGAGACATTAAAACTGCACAGTATCTTCACCCTCCCTTAGCACGAATGCCCACTTAACCTTTTCCTGGGCTGTCCTTTGAGTTGCAGCTGGGCTTATTTCCTGACAATATTTGTCTTGGGAAAACTCCTTGGGCACACAAGAGGGAGTCACAATTGTAGGAAATCAGGTGTAGCTCGCAAAAGGTTATTAAAGAGCAAACTGGGGATAACGTGCTACACCAGCACGCAAAGTCTGAAATGCACTCGACAAAACACTTTCTTTGGAAAGAAAACGTAAATAAGTAGCCACACAGAAACCAGAGAAACAAAACCAGCATGCAGATCAAAGGCACAGCCGCAGGATTGCATATGCGTACAAAAGTGCATTGACCCAATATAAGGTCATCCTGCCACTTCAGAGGCAGCTACTGATATGCAGCTGAAATTAAGTTTGCTTATTATAAAAGACTGATGTAGCAGGACAGATTTGCCCCATGTAACAGGTGTCCGAGTGCCAGACTAAGATCAGTGAGACCCCAGGTCCACAAATCTGCATTTGGCCATCAAACTCTTTGGTTCCTCTCAATCACTAGTTCAGATTCACCTACTTCACAAGGTTGTGGTGAGGATGAAATAGGAGATGAAGCCACATAGGCTGACCTGAACTCCTCGGAAGAAGGGTGACTTAAATTGTAATTGATAAATATAAGAGAGTTTACAAACTGCTTGCAAGCACTCCTTTTTTCAAGGATCAAGTAGTCAGCTTCTCAGAAGAGTAGAATCATAAGACACTCGGAGTCTTCTGATTTTGCACTAGGAACTTGATCAGAAGATGAACAGCTATGTTTTAAAATTTATTTGGTTATATGGTCCACAACATGGGTAGGCAAACTAAGGCCTGGGGGCTGGATCCGGCCCAATCACCTTCTAAATCCGGCCCACGGATGGTCCGGGAATCAGCATGTTTTTACATGAGTAGAATGTGTGCTTTTATTTAAAATGCATCTCTGGGTTATTTGTGGGTGGCATAGCAATTCGTTCATCCCCCCCCCCCAAAAAAAAATATATAGTCCGGCCCCCCACAAGGTCTGGCCTGGCCCCCTGCTGAAAAAGTTTGCTGATCCCTGGTCCACAGGTTTCCTTTCACTTTGTCTCATATTTATTTATTTTTTTTGGGGGGGGGTTTCATTCCAGTTTGCATATGTGTGATCTGGCTACTTTATTTTCTTCCCATGTACACTATTTCATATGGGTGGGAAATTGGGACATTTATCATCATCATCATCATCATCAATTGCATTTATATTCCACCTTTTCCCCCCAAGAGCGCTCTCTCTCTCTCTCTCTCTCTCTGTGTGTGTGTGTGTGTGTGTGTGTGTGTGCATTGTAGATATTAGAAATGTGCAGCACTTCTGGTCTAAGTCCATTTTAAAGAAGGGAGAACAGAGGTCTTGAATTTGCCCATCAAGTAAAAATATTAATTTTGTTACTAAATTTATAGCCCACCCTTTCTCCCAAAGGAATCGAGGGGTGCAAACACCATAGTTAGCACCTGTGCAGCCACAAAGGCATATCTTTCTCTGTGAGATGCCCTGTGTTTTGATTTGTGAGATCTGTGAGATGCCCTGTGTTTTGATTTCAATGACAGTTAGTAGTTATTTCTAAATTTGCATCTGTGCGTACACATCTGCAGAAGCACATTTTCAAATATGAAAATCTGCTTGCAAATCTCTGCTCCACCTTGTCCTCTTTTTTGGGGGTGTTGTGCTTCTTCTGTTTCCATGCAGTGTGACAAGGGCCTATGCACAATCCATCTTCCAACATGTATGTCTCAGGCAGAAGATAGCATCTTCTCATCCCAATACATGTGTCACTGACTGTTTTCTGCTTCAGCTGCAGTCGGGGGAGGAAGCTTGGCTGTCAACTGAGGCCTCTGAGTCGAATCTCACTTTAAACAGATCCCTGTCCTAGCTACGTTATCTGTCTGCAGTTTCCAACAACTCCTAATGAACACGTGGGCTTCTAACACTACGGCGCTGAGATACCAAAAAGAAACAAGTCTGAGAGCTGGTGTTGCAGATGTCCATGCTAGCAGATTGCACCGTTTTTGGCAAAAGCTCAGTTGATTCCCTCTCCTTAAAAGCTCACATGGGCCAGCTGTACGCTAACCGTGGAGAGCTAAGGTGCACTGCAGTCATGTTTGCAGAAAGCACTCTGTTTATTCAATCTGAAGTCAATTAGGAGAATCCTTTGAAGTCATTGGCATGTGTTCATGGGGGTAAATAGTAAAGGGACTCTTATCACCACCCCTAAAAGAATGCAGAGGTCCCAGGAGAACATAGAGGCTGACCTGAACAGTTACTCGCTATCTGCGTTGGGGCTCGTGGCTTATTTTCCCTCGGCTTTTCAAAGCCAGATCGCGCTCTCTGGCTCCATCCATTATTCAGACAAATAAAGCTTCTTGAGTGCTTGCCAGATTTCACACAGCGGTTTAAAGGTCTGCCGGCGCTTGACAGTCCCAAGTGTAACAAATAGTCAGGTTCTTACTGGTGGTTGGGGTTGTAGCAAAGAGGCAAGTTATTGCTATCAAAACGTAAGAAAGCTTGCGGAAAGATAACAGTGGAGGAATGTTCGTTTGTTGGGTCTCTCTGCATTTGAAATAGCCATTACAATATCTGCAAATAGTGGAATAGTTATGCATCCTGAATTGTTGTTGTTGTTGTTGTTTAGTCGTGTCCAAGTCTTTGTGACCCTATGGAACAGAGCACGCCAGGCACTTCTGTCTTCCACTACCTCCTGCAGTTTGGTCAAACTCATGCTGGTAGTTTCGAGAACACTGTCCAACCATCTCATCCTCTGTCGTCCCCTTCTCTTTGTGCCCTCCATCTTTCCCAACATCAGGGTCTTTTCCAGGGAGTCTTCTCTTCTCATGAGGTGGCCAAAGTATTGGAGCCTCAGCTTCATGATCTGTCCTTCCAGTGAGCACTCAGGGCTGATTTCCTTCAGAATGGATAGGTTTGATCTTCTTGCAGTCCATGGGACTCTAAAGAGTCTCCTCCAGCACCATAATTCAAAAGCATCGATTCTTTGGCAATCAGCCTTCTTGATGGTGCAGCTCTCACTTCCATACATCACTACTGGGAAATCCATAGCTTTTACTATATGGACCTTTGTTGGCAAGGTGATGTCTCTGCTTTTTAAGATGCTGTCTAGGTTTGTCACTGCTTTTGCATCCTGAATATCTGGAGTTTATCCAAGGTGACTTTAAATCAGGCTTCTTCAACCTCGGCCCTCCAGATGTTTTTGGCCTACAACCCCCATGATCCCTAGCTAGCAGGACCAGTGGTCAGGGATGATGGGAATTGTAGTCTCAAAACATCTAGCGGGCCGAGGTTGAGGAAGCCTGCTTTAAATGGAATATCAATTTCTCAATGGATACTACTAGCCACAAGGGCTATATGAAACCTCCAGGTAACTACTCTATTCCGAATTTAAAAATGGAAAGCGCAATGCCGGTGGTCAACAAAAGAGGTTTAAAGACTCTCTCAAGGCAAACCTTTAGAAATGTGGTATAAACAACTGGGAAACACTGGCCTGTGAGCGCTCCAGTTGGAGAACAGCCTTTACCAAAGGTGTCATGGGCTTTGAAGACACTCAAACTCAGGACGCAAGAGAGAAATGTGCTAAAAGGAAGGCACACTTGGCAAATCCACACCGTGATCAACTACCGCCCGGAAACCTTTTTCCCCACTGTGGAAGGACGTGTAGATCCAGAATTGGCCTCCATAGTCACTTATGGACTCACTGTTAAAACAGTGTTCATGGAAGACAATCTTACTCGGCTATGAGTGATCGCCAAAGAAGAAGAAACATCTAGGTTCAGAGCTAGTAAGTTACAGAAGGTCAATTGCTGAAGAGCAGGCACATAGCCATTATGCCCTGATTGTGGACTTTCCAAAAGCATCTAATTGTAGCCCCACAGACCTTTGTTTTTGATTCACCATAGCTCTTCTTATATCCTAGAATTAATAGGCAGGGCCTAACAGTGGCGTAGCGTGGGGGGTGCAGGGGGGGCCGGCCGCACCAGGCGCAACATCTGGGGTTAGGGCAAATCCACAGGTTAGGGGGCGCAAATCCACGGGTTAGGGGGCGCAAATCCACGGGTTAGGGGGCGCAAATTACTTGCCTTGCCCCAGGTGCTGACAACCCACGCTACGCCACTGGGGCCTAATAATAATAATAGTATAAATACCTGCTGGAAATGTAAAGAAAAAGATGAAAACATTAGCAGGATTGTAATCTCGCTTGTAATGAAACAAATACTACGGACAATATGGATAGATATAAATTATAGATCATGAAATAATATGGAGTTGAAAATGTTGACAATAGGACCCCTGGAGGGGATGGGGGGAAGTCTTGAGATTCAGAGAAATCTCTCTATATGGATATGTGTGTTTAGTTTTGTTATCAATTTATATCTGTAAAATCAAATGATTTCAAAACAAACAAACAAAAAAAACTTGGTGGAGTGCCAATTTCTGATTTGCCTCAGGAGCAAAAGTGTCTGGAGTCGACCCTGATACTCTAGACAGATAGATACTGAATTATAGAGCACTGTTCCTTTTTCATCTTGGAGAAACCAAGCCAGCCATCCTCCTCGACCTTGTTTGTCTGTTTTTATCTCGAGTCCTGCCAAATGAACTGAAAATCATCTCTTTGGGCAGAAAATCCGAGGAGCTGCTGGTACTTTGCGGCTGCGGATCTCGCTGGAGACGAGCCACTACCGTCGTTCCCCATGTCAGGATAGATCACGGCAGTGGGCTGACTTACGGAATTGGGATCCCGGGCAGTTAGCAGCATCTGAACAACGCTTGCAATTAGCGCGTTGGCTCTTCTGGGGGAAATGGCTCGTTTCCAGAACGTCACCCGCATCCCGCTAAATCTCGGTGTCTGCTGCCTTTAACTTCCCTCCCTGTGCAAGTATCCAAAAGCTGTCAAGGGCAGTTTGCATTATAAATAATTGCCAGGGGAGGCGAAATATGACTCTGTGTCATTAGGAAGGGAGAACCATCAGTGGCGTGACTCATTGTTCACAAATCTTATTAGGGCCCTGAGAAAAGACCTCGGATACCCTGCTAAATATACTGTATTTTTTGCTCTATAAGACTCACTTTTTCCCTCCTAAAAAGTAAGGGGAAATGAGTGTGCGTCTTATGGAGCGAATGCAGGCTGCGCAGCTATCACAGAAGCCAGAACAGCAAGAGGGATTGCTGCTTTCACTGTGCAGCGATCCCTCTTGCTGTTCTGGCTTCTGAGATTCAGAATATTTTTTTTCTAGTTTTCCTCCTCCAAAAACTAGGTGCATCTTGTGGTCTGGTGCGTCTCATAGAGCGAAAAATACAGTACTTCCTTTGTCCCCAGCTTAGTCTGACTCCCACACATGGAGCCCTAACTGCCCCTGCCCCATCGAGGCAGGCCGGCGAACGGAAAGCAAGGATCTTTAAATACGTCAGTGACCTAAGCCAAGTCTTTAAAGCTTGCTATCAGCTGCATCTTCAAGTGACACGTTACACACAGCGACTGGCAAACAAAAGGTCTGTTCATAGGTTTTTATTAAAGACGATGTTTGCCCAGCAGGTCAATGCACTTGAGTAGCATTTTGTGAGCTGTGACGCTCAGAACATGAATGAAAGAAGTTCCTGTAAGAGATTATTGCCGAAGAAACTCATTCAAGTATGCAAATGTTTGTTATTAACGGGCAGGTTGCACTTCCGTTTCGTTCGGCTTACATGGTTTGGGCATCGTCTTACGTTTGTTTATTTATTCATTCTTTCCCTACAGTATCTGTGTCCTCCCCCCCCCCTGGTCTCTTTCCAAAGGTTCAGGTTAGAGTTTATGCATTTATTATTACATAATACAGTGGTACCTCAGGTTACATACGCTTCAGGTTACAGACTCCGCTAACCCAGAAATAGTGCTTCAGGTTAAGAACTTTGCTTCAGGATGAGAACAGAAATCGTGCTCCGGCGGCGTGGCAGCAACAGGAGGCCCCATTAGCTAAAGTTGTGCTTCAGGTTAAGAACAGTTTCAGGTTAAGTACGGACCTCCGGAATGAATTAGGTACTTAACCCGAGGTACCACTGTATATTATATAATTGTTGTTTCATAATACCATGCATCTCCCGTTGCTCGGTCCCTGCTCCTGCCAACCTAGCAGTTCGAAAGCTCATCAAAGTGCAAGTAGATAAATAGGTACTGCTCTGGCGGGAAGGTAAACGGCGTTTCCGTGCGCTGCTCTGGTTCGCCAGAAGCGGCTTAGTCATGCTGGCCACATGATCTGGAAGCTGTACACCGGCTCCCTCGGCCAATAAAGCGAGATGAGCGCCACAACCCCAAAGTCGGCCACGACTGGACCTTTACCTTTAATACCATATATAATAGGTGCCAACTCTCTGGGACCCCGGGGGCCCAAGCCACCCACAAAATGAAGGGGCTGGGAACCCACAAATTTCAGTGAATGGCACCCAGGGCCCCGGGCACCCATGGGCGTGGGACCAAGCTGGCGGTCCTGCCTTACATATTTAACATTGCAGTTAATCAGTGCTGTTTTTCTAGAAAAAGAGGTGCTGGAACTCACCATGAACACCTCTCTTAGAATGGCAACGGCATCCACCCGAGAGGTGCCAGAAGTGAGTTCTGCCTGAAAAAAAAGCCCTGACAGTTTTTCATAGGCAACCATTCAATATACAGATCCTTCCAAGTTGGCTTATAAACAGCACCAGCCCACCCATGAGCCAACTGCCTCAGGTGGCAAAGGTGCAAACAAGGATCCCTATTCTCTCATTCTTTCTGAAATAAATCTTCACTCAGTCCTGGCAGGCATCATTTTATCATTCGCATCCGGTGCCGAAATGTCTCAGGGCAGCCCTGTTTATAAGAAACATAGGTGCCTTCAAAAAAACACAGCGACATTATTAAAATCTAAGCATTGCTGAGGATCCACCGAGCAGTTGGTGGTGTAATAATAATAATAATAATAATAATAATAATAATAATAATAATAATTTATTTATACCCCGCCCATCTGGCTGGGTTTCCCCAGCCACTCTGGGTGGCTTCCAACAAAATATTAATATACAAGGGAGGGTTTTTTAATGTTTGAAGCTTTATTGTGTTTTTAATATTTTGTTGAGAGCCACCCAGTGTGGCTGGGGCAATCCAGTCAGATGGGTGGCATATAAATAATAAAATGATGATGATGATGATGATGATGATGATTCGGGTTTGGTTTGCTCTCTGCATTCCAAACCACACCTTCGTCTGTGAGGTGTGGATCAGGTCTGTTCCTAATGGAATTGCCAATATCAAATCTTTCCTAGAGCTAATGGCAGATGGGGATAGATATAAAAGAGCAAAATAAGGAATGCGGCCGCAGGAGAAGTTGAAAATCGTGTTCATGAAAAGAGGCAAACAGAAAACCGGTGTGCATGCCGACAGGGTGGTAAAAGGCACCAAGGCACACTGGGGTTATGAGGAAGGTAAAGAAAAGAGGTCAATTAAGTTTATTAACAGGAAGAAGAGAGGGGAAATATTGGGGGGAAATGTGCCATGGGTTACCATATGGGAAATGTGCACTGCCAGATGTTGCAATGTCCTTGTATAAACACATATATCAGCTGCATGGCTGCACTAGAATACCGAATATGCAAATAATGTAGCTCATTTAATCACTCACATATTGAACAAGACTTTCCACACAAAGTGAGGGAGCGACTGCATTTGAGTGAGCACTGCAATTTGTTCCAAACTGTGTTTAATGTTGTGTTTTAAATGGCTGTAACCTGCCATGGACTTAGGCCACAGGTAGGCAAACTAAGGCCCAAGGGCCAGATCTGGCCCAATCACCTTCTAAATCCTGCCCATGGAAGGTCTGGGAATCAGTGTGTTTTTACATGAGTAGAATGTGTGCTTTTATTAAAATGCATCTCTGGGTTATTTGTGGGGCATAGGAATTCATTCTTTCTTTCTTTTTTCAAAATATAGTCTGGCCCCCCACAAGGTCTGGGGGGACAGTAGACTGACCCCCTGCTGAAAAGGTTTGTTGACCCCTGGTTAGACTGAAGAGTGACAATTTGAATAAAAATGTAACTCTAATAAAGTAAAGGTAAAGGACCCCTGGACTGTTAAATCCATGCAGATTCGACTATAGGGTATGGCGCTCATCTTGCTTTTCAGGCTGAGGGAGCCAGCGTTTTGTCTATAGACAGCTTTCTGTGTCATGTGGCTAGCACAACTAAACCACTTGCAGTGCAATGGGACACTGTGATGGAAACCAGAGTGCATGGAAACGCCATTTACCTTCCCGCCACAGCGGTACCTATTTATCTACTTGCACTGGCGTGCTTTCGAACTGCTAGGTTGGCAGGAGCTGGGACCGAGCAACGGGAGCTCACCCCGTTGCAAGGATTCAAACCGCCAACCTTCCAATCGGCAAACCCAAGGGCCTCAGTGGTTTAGACCACAGCGCCACCTGTGTCCCTCCCAAATGTAGTAAGTTGAGAGGAGGAGGAGGAGGATACAGAGACCCATGTACATTTATGGACACTTTCCAGAACTTCCTGTTGATTTCCTGTTGCAACTGGGGGCATCCTTCTGCCAATTTGAGTTGGTGCTCAGAAGCGCAATCAGCTGTGGTTTTCAGTTGATCCCTATAATGTAATGTGCAGCTCTGTTTAGTGGCTGGCTACTACCAAATCAGGGACGCGGGTGGTGCTGTGGGTTAAACCACAGAGCCTAGGACTTGCCAATCGGAAGGTCAGTGGTTCGAATCCCCGCGACGGGTTGAGCTCCCGTTGCTCGGTCCCAGCTCCTGCCAACCTAGCAGCTCGAAAGCACATCAAAGTACAAGTAAATAAATAGGTACCACTCCAGCAGGAAGGTAAACAGTGTTTTCGTGCGCTGCTCTGGTTCGCCAGAAGCGGCTTAGTCATGCTGGCCACATGACCCAGAAGCTGTACACCGGCTCCCTCAGCCAATAAAGCGAGATGAGCCCCACAACTCCAGAGTCGGCCATGACTGGACCTAATGGTCAGGGGTCCCTTTACCTTTACCTTTACTACCAAAATGGGAAATTGCCCCCAAAGGGAATTTCTTGAGAGACAGTATGGTGTAGTGGCTGGGGAGTTGGGCTAGAACCAGGGTGACCCAGGTTCAAATCTATGAACGTGACTGGTCAGTAGGTTAAGTATTTTTATTTATTTACTTGATTTCAGGGAGCAGCTACACCTGTGGATCCAAACGCAATAAGAAATAAACAGAATAAATATCAGCTAATCTAACCTACTGGAAGGAAGGGTAGAATCCAGACAAGTAAATGGAAAAGAACTTGACAACGTATGGTTCTTGAATGGAAGATTTTAAATTGAGTGATTGTTCTGGCTTGAAATTAGCTCGTCGGCTACTCCTGTAGCTTCAAACGGGAAGAATAAAATATCATTCTCTCTCCCACCCCACCTCCCATTATATTAATGGCAATAAATTGGATGACACTTGTTATTTTTGGATTTTTCATGTCTTCTTTTCCTGTTTGCAAACAGCATTTCAGAAAGGAAATCTAAACCTTGAATTTTCTTTTGCAGCTGCCACTGAAAGATAATTAAATAATAATAATAATAATGAAAGAAAACAAAAGGGTGGAGGAAGGATTATTTACATAGTTAAAGGAAGAACTCTGCTTTTCAGATGCAACAGATGCTGGTTTCACAGTTTAAAGTGTACTTTTTTCTGTTGGCAGGGCTACCTAAGTTTCAACACACAGAATGGCCCCGTTCCAAACTACTAATCCACAAAGACGTAAAACGGACTTACATTAGGTGTAGATGGTTTGGATGCTGCCAGGCTATTTATATCAACTTATTCTTGGGTCGGCCTGACGGTTGGGAAGGTTTGTTAGGTTTCAGCTGAGCCCAAACTTTGCTGACATTTCCTTGTTTGAGTTCAGAAGCTATCAGTCCTGCGGCATTTGAAAGCTTTTGCAAGAGATGATGTCCCTAAATGGAAAAAGTGATGCAGGTTGCGGCAGGCAGAATACAACTGAGGAGTCGAGAATGGGGCTGTGGGATCCCCCATATATATATATATATATATATATATATATATATATATATATAGACACGGGTGGCGCAGTGGGTTAAACCACAGACCCTAGGACTTGCTGATCGGAAGGTCAGCGGTTCGAATCCCCGTGACGGGGTGAGCTCCCATTGCTCGGTCCCTGCTCCTGCCAACCTAGCAGTTCGAAAGCACATCAAAGTGCAAGTAGATAAATAGGTACCGCTCCAGCGGGAAGGTAAACGGCGTTTCCGTGTGCTGCTCTGGTTCACCAGAAGCAGCTTAGTCATGCTGGCCACATGACCAGGAAGCTGTACGCCGGCTCCCTCGGCCAGTAAAGCGAGATGAGCACCGCAACCCCAGAGTCGTCCACGACTGGACCTAACGGTCAGGGGTCCTTTTACCTTCACACACACACAAACACATAATTATGGAAGGGATACGTGTTTAATTACTTTCTCCTCTTTTCTTTCACTCTCTCTTTTTGTTTTAGTTTGGACAAAAGAAAAGATGAGTGAATGAGAGAGTTTTTATTTATATTTTTCAAGTTTATACATTTCATTAGTTTTACAATCAATTTAACATTTCAAAGTTTGCCTTCCTTCCCCCTCTTTCTGTGGATCCTTAAATTTATTTTTTAATATCTTCTGCATATCCAAATTCATTTAATTTACTCATTTAATTATCTACTTTAAATATATACTCTTGTGAAACTGCCGGTTATTACAATAATTCTGCTAATGTTTTTATCTGTTTGCAATTTATTTGTAAATATTCAATAAACCATTTCCATTCTTTCATAAAAAGTTTGTTAACTTGATTTCTTATTGTTCCGGTAAGTTTTGCCATTTCTGCATATTCCATAATTTTTCGTATCCATTCTTCCTTTGCTGGGACTTCTGCTTCTTTCCACTTTGGGGCAAGTACCATTCTTGCTGCTGTAGAGGCATAAATAAATACATTCCTATACAATTTAGGTAGTTCTGTCCCTATAATTCCCAAAAGAAAAGCTTCTGGTGTTTTTATTTTAAACATCCTTTTCAATTCATTGTATATCATTTCCCAGTAAACTTTAAGCTTACTACAAGACCACTGAAGACAAAGACAAAAGAAAATATAATTGAGAATCTTGATCCTCTTAATTATCAACCCTGGCAGCTGATGTAATTCACACATTAAGCAACATGTCTCAAAGATGCATTTAACAGCATTTAAGGGACGCGGGTGGCGCTGTGGGTAAAACCTCAGTGCCTAGGACTTGCCGATCGCATGGTCGGCGGTTCAAATCCCCGCGGCGGGGTGCGCTCCCGTCGCTCGGTCCCAGCGCCTGTCAACCTAGCAGTTCGAAAGCACCCCCGGGTGCAAGTAGATAAATAGGGACCGCTTACTAGCGGGAAGGTAAACGGCGTTTCCGTGTGCTGCGCTGGCTCGCCAGATGCAGCTTCGTCACGCTGGCCACGTGACCTGGAAGTGTCTGCGGACAGCGCTGGCTCCCGGCCTCTAGAGTGAGATGAGCGCACAACCCTAGAGTCTGTCAAGACTGGCCCGTACGGGCAGGGGTACCTTTACCTTTTAATGGAGTTTAGCCATCAGACCCTTAAGTCCTTCTTCCAGTCAGAGCAGACGAGAATCGATTGGATCAGGTGTGAAGAACCTCAGGCCTCAGGGTCAAACACAGTCCCCAGGCCTTTCTACTTGGCTTTGATATTCTTCCCAGGACACACCCATCAATGGTCCTGCTCTGCATCTTCCTTGAGACTTTTTGCCTGGCTACAAAGTGTCCCTGAACTCTGATAATGCCTCTTGCATGCCTGGATGGAGGCTAAAGACATGTCCTTCTTTTTCTTTGGTGATCACTCGTAGCCAAGTAAGATTGTCTTCCATAAACACAGTTTGTCTTCCATAAACACGGTTTCAAGCTCTCGTGGGACTCAGCTGACTCACACCGGAGTGCCAGACCAAAAAACAAAACAATGTTCCAGGATCCATTCAGTGTCCAGGATGGCGTCTGTAATTCTGGGAGGTTCCGCTTAAATTGGGGCGGTTAAAATTGCGGCAGAGCCAATCGCGTTGCTCTAAATCTTTTTTTGGGCTGAAAAGAATTCCCCACCGCTAGGCTAGGAAAGAGTCTGAGCTGACCCTGAAGAAAGATCAGGATTTATATATAACAACCAAACCAATCCCGTGGTGATGGAACGTCAGTGCTCCCTCAAAGGGATTTGATTTGGTCCAAATTTGCAAAAGAGGAAAGTCTCAATATGTGTGTGGCAACCCACGCGAAGGAATCCCAGATGCACCCTAAAACACCGAACGGCAACGTTCAACTTGCCTCGGTAATTATGAGAACCAAACCCAAGGGGTGGTATTTATTCAGAATTAATTAATTTGGAATTAAAGAGAGCAATCTTGAGAACGTTGTCCTTCCCAGCTCAGAGTCGCTCGTCAGACAATGAAGCCCATAATCTTTCCTTTCTTTCCTGCGCTCCGAGGAGCAATTTGTGTGGGGTTTTTTGTTGGTTTTTTTTTTTGGGGGGGGGGAAACAATATTCATTTTGCCTAAGTGATCTCTGGCACCAAAGTGTGCGTATCAGCAATTGTAATGGAGCCATTCTGTATTGGCACTTGAGGCCAATAACGTTTATTTCGGTTAGAACGCTGACACGGCTGTCTGCAAACAAGGCCCTGAGTACAGAGGCAGCTGGAAAGCCATTAAAGAGTATTGACTTACGTGTGTGTGTGTGTGTGTGTGTGTGTGTGTTTAAAAAAAATATTTCTCCCTAGCAGGGGAACTGGAAGGCGTTTAAGAATTCCAGTCACCTGCCAAAACATGAAAGGAAAATTGGCAAAACCTGGAGGGGGGAAAAAAGAAAAGGAGTCGTACCTGATTTGCATCCTTGGCAACCTGGCGTCAAACAATATAGGCACCATTGTTTAAAGCATCATGATGCTACTTTAAGCAGCCGTCTCTTCTCTCAAAGAATTCTGGGAGCCATAGTTTCGCAAGGGTGCTGAGAGTTGTTAATGGACCCCTATTATCCTCCCGGGACGCGGGTGGCGCTGTGGGTTAAACCACGGAGCCTAGGACTTGCTGATCAGAAGGTCGGTGGTTCGAATCCCCACAACGTGGTGAACTCCCGTTGCTCGGTCCCTGCTCCTGCCAAGCTAGCAGTTCGAAAGCACCTCAAAGTGCAAGTAGATCAATAGGTACTGCTCCGGCGGGAAGGTAAGTGGCGTTTCCGTGCACTGCTCTGGTTCGTGAGAAGCAGCTTAGTCATGCTGGCCACATGACCCAGAAGCTGTACGCCGGCTCCCTCGGCCAATAAAGCGAGATGAGCATCGCAACCCCAGAGTCGGCCACGACTGGACCACTGGACCACGACTGGTCAGGGGTCCCTTTACCTTTACCTTATTATGCTCCCAGGTCTACAATTTCCAGAATTCCTTGCGAAGAGGGCTCAACTGGTGGGAACTGCAGCCCTGGAAGAGGAACAGGGGTCTCCTAAGAGCCCCCAGGACCCAGTTCCCATAAAGTGCTTTAAATGTATGGTTTGAATGCGTAGACCCTCCAGGTGTCCTTATTTTTCAGGGACAGTCCTGAATTTACAGAAGCTGTCCCAGTTTCGGATTTGATCCTGGAATCTCCCGGTTTCCCTTTGTTGTTGTTTAGTCGTGTCCGACTCTTCGTGACCCCCATACGCCAGGCACTCCGCTTTTCCTTAGGACGTCCCTATTGTCATCAGAGAAATGTCGGAGGGTATGGTAGGACGTCCTGATTTTCATGGGAGAAATGTTGGAGGGTGTGGAATAGGATGTCCCCAGGGCTTTTATTTCAGCCAGAATTTGCCAGAACTCAGTTCTGGCACCTCTCAGGTGGGCGCCATTGCCATTCTAAGAGGCAAGTGTTCATGGCAAATTCTGACAACTCTTTTTCTAAAAAAACAACAGCACTGGACACCCCAATTTTCATCGGAGAAATGTCAGAGAGTATGGAATGTGGCCTACGTTTGCGTTGCCATATGTCCTCTTTTTCCAGGACATGCCCTGTTTTTCATGCTTATGTAAAATGAGAGTTGTCATAGCGATCCATAGTTAAAAGTAGAAGTCGGCAAATGTGTCCTCTCTTTTGCTCTTCAAAATATGGCAACTGTACAAGTCATAAGCAGAGTAGACCCACTGAAATAAATGAATTGCATAAATGAAATAAATGAGTTACATAAGCCCATTGAAATCAACCCATCATAATTACTTTCCGGAAACAACCAGTGACGTTTTTGTTTTGATAAGCTTTCCATCTTGTTTCTCCTACTTTAAAAACAATCGTAAAAGGCGATTCAATACACAACTGTGTGAGAGTTTGTGTGTGTCACCAGGGGGAAAGAATGGCATAATGGTTGCCTATTGAACAAGGGTCACACATGTCTCTGAAAGGCATACACAAGCACACACACATACACCAGAAAACCTGAACACTGGTTGCCCATGGAAGGACCAATTATTAATAATTTAGAGCTTTTTGATGGGATCGATCTGCCTAATTTGTCGCCGGCTGAATTAATTCCCATTCCTGGGCAATCCAAAGCCTTGAAAAATGGATGGGGCGATCTGAAAGGGAAAGCATTTAAAGGCATTAAAGGACGTTGATTGATTCTGTCCTAAGGTTAAGAAGAATTGATAATCTGCGAATAATTTTCTTTTTTCTTTTTTTAAGACTGGTGATTCATTTGCAATTCTGTAGCCAGCGAGACGCCTGAAGGGGCCTCCTACTTCTGATTTTCCCATCAACAAGAAGACTTAAATACACATTTATAGGGGCGGCAAAATGGCTCGGGGCGGAAGAACATTTCTTGGCAAACGTGTGTTGGCAAGATATCACAAACGCATGGGATAGAAAGAAGAGCATTTGCAGGGGAAGATCAGTGGGTGCAAGAATAAGGTACGTTACCTTCCTTTGCCCACTGATTCTCCCCTGGCGATGCCTATTCTCAGGACACTTTCTCCTCAGTTCTACTTATTTCCGGCCTTTGAGCCTTCTTGACCACCTGTCCGTTCCTCCTGCAAATGTCCTCTACCCCTGCTTTACATTTATGAGGAAATCACAGGGGTTCAGAATGCCGTGTTTTTGATGTGAAATGCACCTTTTCCTTAAGAATGCAATCGATGAGCTGAAAAGTTGCTCCTTCAAATTTCATCCGAGGTGTGAACACATTCAGTGGCCATAAACAAGTCTCCATGGGTTCCCATCCCATGTCCTAAGAACTTAAATCAGGCTTCCTCAACCTTGGCCCTCCAGATGTTTTGAGACTACAATTCCCATCATGCCTGACCACTGGTCCTTCTAGCGAGGGATCATGGGAGTTGTAGGCCAAAAACATCTGGAGGGCTGAGGTTGAGGAAGCCTCCCTTAAATGACTGACATTGTTGGGTTGCAGAATACTCCAAAGGTAATGGCAAAACACCATTACCTTTGTTCTTCCTATAATTAACAAAGAGTCCTTCCTGCTTACAATGAACCCCAAATTTAGGGCTATAGCCAATCAGGTTCTACTCAAGACGAAACCCATTGAACTCAACAAACCAAAGTTAGTCATGCCCATTAACATCAATGGGTTTAACTCTGAGTGAGACTAGCATCCTGACAGTCAATCTTGAGGAAAATAAGCTCATATCCGCTAGGGATAATGAACTAGGAGTCATATCACCTGACTCTGTTTACCTGAGTACTGCTGGGGTGGGTTTGACAGACCAACAACAGGGATGCAGGTGGCACTGTGGTCTAAACCACTGAGCCTCTTGCGCTTGCTGATCAGAAGGTCAGCGGTTCAAATCCGTGCAACGGGGTCCCAGCTCCTGCCAAACTAGCAGTTTGAAAGCAAGACAGTGCAAGTAGATAAATAGGTACCGCTGTGGCGGGAAGGTAAATGGCGTTTCCATGCGCCCTGGTTTCCGTCACAGTGTCCCATTGCGCCAGAAGTGGTTTAGTCATGCTGGCCACATGACCTGGATTTGTCTGTGGACAAATGCCGGGTCCCTCAGCCTGAAAAGCGAGATGAGCACTGCAACCCCATAGTTGCCTTTGACTGGACTTAACCATCCAGGGGTCCTTTACCTTTACCTGACAGACCAACGCTGTGTTACAAAGATGTCTGCATTCGTCACATGAAGGCTGGCAACATCAACCCCGCTTATAGGAATCCCTTGTAGACGATCACAATGCTCAGATACAGTCTGGCTGTGTCTCCACAGCAATGACCAGAGGAGGAATGACCGCTGGGAGGAATGCAGAGAGAAGGAATGCTATGGTGCACATTTTGAGCAGCAAAACCGTACGCCTTCATCTGCCCCACCTGCAAGTCCTTTTGCCCCTGCCCCTGCCGCCATCCCCTCTCTTTCACCACTTATTTGCCCTCTGTGCATCCCCTAAAACTATTCTGGGGTATCCCCCAACTATCCAGAGTAGATTAAAAAGGTAAAGAGACCCCTGACCGATAGGTCCAGGGTTGTGGCGCTCATCTCGCTTTATTGGCCGAGGGTGCTGGTGTACAGCTTCTGGGTCATGTGGCCAGCATGACTAAGCCGCTTCTGGCGAACCAGAGCAGTGCAAAGAAACCGCCGGAGCGGTACCTATTTATCTACTTGCACTTTGATGTGCTTTCGAACTGCTAGGTTGGTAGAAGCAGGGACTGAGCAACCGGAGCTCATCCCGTCACGGGGATTCGAACCGCTGACCTTCTGATTGGCAAGTCCTAGGCTCTGTGGTTTAGACCACAGCGCCACCCGCGTCCCTCCCAGAGTAGATTAGGGGGCTGCAAAATAGGAGCAGACGTCCAGCAGCATCTATGAGTGTGAATTCTCTTGCCTTGCCTTCAGTGTCTTCGTGTATGATCCATTAATAAATATCTCAAAATATTATGAAAATATTTTCATTAAAAGCAACAAAGCAGACTCTGAATCTTAAATGTCAGATCTTGGCAAGGGCTTATTACGCTCAGTTCGCTCAGGGCAGAGGGTGTCCCAAAGTCACTGAAAGTTGGCAAAACCTTCCAGTCATTTTTTTACTGTTTGGGATTTGCAACTGACCTTTCCCACCTGGAATGCAACAAGCAGCATCGCCCCAAGTCCATGTGTCAAGGTAGATGTAAAGTAATTCATGGTACTATTAAGAGCACAAAACATGGTTAGAAACGAAATGGAACAATTTGGCCAATGAGAAGAGCTGAAGTTGGCCAATTGTGGCTGAATTTTACCAGTGGGTAGGCCCTCCAACCTAGACAGCATCTTAAAAAGTAGAGACATCACCTTGCCAACAAAGGTCCGTATACTAAAAGCTATGGTTTTCCCAGTAGTGATGTATGGAAGTGAGAGCTGGACCATAAAGAAGGCTGATCACCGAAGAATTGATGCTTTTGAATTATGGTGCTGGAGGAGACTCTGGAGCGTCCCATGGACTGCAAGAAAATCAAACCGATCCATTCTGAAGGAAATCAGCCCTGAGTGCTCACTGGAAGGACAGATACTGAAGCTGAGGCTCCAATACTTTGGCCACCTCATGGGAAGAGAAGACTCCCTGGAAAAGACTCTGATGTTGGGAAAGATGGAGGGCACAAGGAGAAGGGGACGACAGAGGACGAGATGCTTGGATAGTGTTCTCGAAGCTACCAGCATGAGTTTGACCAAACTGCGGGAGGCAGTGGAAGACAGGAGTGCCTGGCATGCTTTGGTCCATGGGGTCACGAAGAGTCGGACACGACTAAACAACTAAACAACAACAACAGCCCCTCCATACTAAATCATGACTCTTTGGGTCACTGGGACTCTGCAACACAGCTGCAGTGAAGACCGAAATGGGCACAGAAGGAATCTCCTCCCAAACAGAGATTTCTCGCAAATAATACACTTCTCCTTTTCCTCTTTTTGTTGCGTTCCTCGTGCACAGCTGGATACATGTCTCCTTTTCATGAAAGACTGCCGTTTAGGGCTCGACTCACGGAATGTGCACATTTTGAAAATTGTTAGGTGATACGATAGATGGAAAGGAGCACTGGGAATATTTAGCACAAAAGTGGTTGGGTTATCCCCCACAGAACATCTCCCACAACCCTCAGCATTAATCCTGAGCAGGAAGTTTCCATTCTTGCCGACAGAAACTTCTTTCACAGGGACGATAGCCACTTTTTTGAGAGAAGGGCCAAAGCGCCGTAAGCCTGAGAGCATGAGGGAAGGGTTAACTCCACCTCTGCACATGCTAAAAGTCTCGATTCTGCTTTAAAGAATGAAAAGGACATTATTTGCTCAGGTGTATTTAATATCACTTACAATGTAGCCGTCAGACAAAAGAGAGCCACGAGTTTGCTTTTCTTCCTCAGGTAGCATCCAGAGATGAAAGGCGAACCTGAATAAAGGAAGAAAGCGACTGAAACGTGAAACACCTAGGGGTAAG
This sequence comes from Podarcis muralis, assembly GCF_964188315.1. NCBI lineage: Eukaryota > Metazoa > Chordata > Lepidosauria > Squamata > Lacertidae > Podarcis > Podarcis muralis. The sequence goes on along the minus strand of NC_135664.1, from coordinate 15,026,874 downwards.
GAGGGGGGTAAAGCACTTTACATAAACTTAACTGGCAATCAAAATTCACACGGAGGGAACGCTATGTCTCTGGACAAAAGAAAAAGCTCCTGAAACACAGAGATTGCTCTGCAGGCCTGTAGATTGCTGACTAATAATAGAGCTGAAACTCCCAAATGTGCGACAGCAAATGTCTTGCTGTTTCCACATTTCGGATATTCACCAGGGCCCAAATGGTGTGGTTAAACATTGCTCAAAGCCGAGGTGTGTGCAACACGATCTCTTGGAAAAAAAATCTCAGATATTTTCTCACAAAAATGTTTGGCTATCGTTTTGCATCCTTCGCAATGTCTTGGACCTAGGGTCATCCCAGGGCATTAGCAAACCCTCCAACAATCTATTATTATTATTATTATTATTATTATTATTATTATTATTATTATTTTATTATTATTATTATTATTATTATTATTATTATTATTATTATTATTATTCCCCACCCATCTGACTGGGTTTTCCCAGCCATTCTGGGCAGCTTCCAACAAATATAAAAACATAATAAAAATTAAACTTTTTTTAAAAAAAAACGTCCCTTCACAGGGCTGCCTTCAGATCTCTTCTAATGGTGGTATAGTTACTTATCTCCTTGGCTCGAGGGTCGCATAACTCCACACCCTCCAAAATTTATCCAATGAATATATGCACATCCTACCATACCCTCCAACATTTCTCTGAAGAAAAGAAGGGATCGCCTAAGGAAAAGCGAGACATTCCAGGATCAAATAAAAAACCAGGACGGCTTCTGTAAACCTGGGACTGTCGCTGGAAAGAGGGACATTTGGAAGGTCTGTGTGGGCAGAAACCTGCATGAGCTGCTGCTATTGTTCATCCATATTGTTCCATACCCTCCAATGTTTCTCTTATGAAAATAGGGATGTCCTAAGGAAAACTGGGATGGCTTCTGTAAATCTGGGACTGTCCCTGGAAAACAGGAACACTGGGGGAGGTGTCTGGATTAGGGGTGGGAAAAGAAGTATGGAAAACATTCAGAGAAGAGGAGCATGTTTGCCTGGCGCCTAAAGGTATATAATGAAGGTGCCAGGCAATCTTCTCTGGGGAGAGCATTCCACAGATGGGGAGCCACTGCAGAAAAGGCCTGTTCTCATGTTGCCACCCTCTGGACCTCTTGAGGAGGAGGCACACAAAGAAAGGTCTTCGATGACTATTGCAGGGTCCGGGCACTGGCAGAGGAATGGGGGGGGGAGCGCACCGCCCCCGGCACCATCAGGGATGGGGTACCATCGCAGCACACCCCTGGACATGCGCGGCACACCACCCCACCATGCCGGGCACCACGGCCCCGTGGGCAGCACGCCATGCCCCCAGGACGTACCCCACGCCCCTGGGACACTCACCACACCCCTGCGGGCAGCATGCCACACCTCTGGGATGTGCGCCACACCACCTGGGACGCACACCAGCCACGCCCCCACCTGCTCTCTGCCCCCGATGCCGGAGCATACAGCTTCACCACTGGGTCCGGGTTCATAGGCGAGAGTCAGTCCTTGAGGTATTGCAATCCTGAGCCAATAATTATCCCTGTGAGCAGAAGGTATACAGTGCTACCTCGGGTTACAGACGCTTCAGGTTACAGACTCCACTAACCCAGAAATAGTACCTTGGGTTAACAACTATACCTCAGGATGAGAACAGAAATCATGCAGTAGCGGCGCGGCGGCAGTGGGAGGCCCCATTAGCTAAATGGTACCTCAGGTTAAGAACAGTTTCAGGTTAAGAACGGACCTCCAGAACGAATTAAGTTCTTAACCCAAAGTACCACTGTACTGCCTAACAGAGCTTCTTCGCCCTGAACGAGTCAATAGGTTGGCAAATGGTGGTTTAAACCAAGCCGATGTAAAAACGTGTAATCCATTCAAAACAAGTTATATAAATCTGAAAAGTTGGCCCCTGTAGCCAAGCCACTAGATAAGTCAGGTCAATTTTTCTGAGAACGGGGGCGAGGTGTGCCCTCACTTCTTTTTCCATAATTTATCAGCAGTGGAAAAATAGGTCGTATAATGAAGGCCACAGGTGGCCAGTCTGGGATCCTATCCTAAATTCTCCAACATGCAAAGAACCAACCTGTGCAACTGTGAGTATTCCCATAAAACTTTTTTTTAAAAAAAGTAGATTCAGGGTAATGTGTTTGAGTTATATGTTTCAGGGTTTTTTTTTAAGCAAAAGTTTGGCATCGTTTCCAGTGCCCTGAGCAGATAGTTTTCATGGAAAGAGATGTCTAACAGTACAGTTCGCATTTGTGTGGTGTTTTTTTTCTTTCTTCTCTTTCTACGTGGCTAAAACGTAGGTTTAAATGCCATCAAAGACATTTCCAAGCCCTTTCTTTTCCTGCTTGAAAACAAGATAATGGCATTCTGTTTCCATTGTCAAACACTGTGTTCCTCAAGATGACAGGCTTCTGGGTCCCAAAGAACTGTACCTCGTCCAACACTAACAGGTGAACTTGAAGCAACTCTGATGAGAAGCGGAAAATCAAACATGGCAAAGATCTAAGGACACGTGAAAGGCTGCAGGTGACAAGGCTCTCACCGAGTCGACACAGAATGGAAAAACCTCGGCAGCCGACATTCCTGATGTATTTGCCTAAGGCTGCTGTTATCCAACTTTGCCAAAGTAGCATGGACGTTGTTTTGAAAGAGGAGGAGAGACCAAAATAAAGGACTTGAGAGAGAATGTGTGTGTGTATTTATACAGGTGAAACTCGGAAAATTAGAATATCATGGAAAACTTCATTTATTTCAGTAATTCAACTTAAAAGGTGAAACTGATATATGAGATAGACGAAATTAAAAGACGCCTGCTTCTTGGGAGGAAAGCAATGACAAACCTAGACAACATCTTAAAAAGTAGAGACATCACCTTGCCAACAAAGGTCCATATAGCTATGGTTTCCCCAGTAGTGATGTATGGAAGTGAGAGCTGGACCATAAAGAAGGCTGATCGCCGAAGAATTGATGCTTTTGAATTATGGTGATGGAGGAGACTCTTGAGGGTCCCATGGACTGCAAGAAGATCAAACCTATCCATTCTTAAGGAAATCAGCAATGAATGCTCGCTGGAAGGACAGGTCCTGAAGCTGAGGCTAAAATACTTTGGCCACCTCATGAGCAGAGAGGACTCCCTGGAAAAGACCCTGATGTTGGGAAAGATTGAGGGCACAAGGAGTAGGGGACAACAGAGGATGAGATGGTTGGACAGTGTTCTCGAAGCTACCAGCATGAGTTTGACCAAACTGTGAGAGGCAGTGGAAGACAGGAGTGCCTGGCATACTCTGATCCAGGGGGTCACAAAGAGTTGGACACGACTAAACAACTAAACAACAACAACAACAAGACTCATGACATGCAAAGCGAGATATGTCAAGCCTTTATTTGTTATAATTGTGATGATCATGGCTTACAGCTGATGAAAACCCCAAATTAATAATCTCAGAAAATTAGATTATTAAATGAAATCAGCAAAAGAAGGAGTGCAAATAGAGCAATATTGGACCTCTGAGAAGCAGAAGCATGCATGTGTACTCAGTACTTGGTTTGGGCCCTTTTTGCATCAATTACTTCCTCAATGCGGTGTGGCATTGCTGAGGTGTTATGGAAGACCAGGAAGCTTCAGTAGCAGCCTTCAGCTCTTCTGCATTGCTTGGTCTCATGTCTCTCATCTTTCTCTTGGCAATGCCCCATAGATTCTCTATGGCGTTCAGGTCAGGCGAGTTTGCTGGCCAATCAAAAACAGTAATCCCATGGGCATTGAACCAGGTTTTGGTACTTTTGGCAGTGTGGGCAGGTGCCAAAGTCTTGCCTGTGGAAAGTCTCACCCGAGTGCTGCATGCTCTGGTTATCTCCCGCTTGGACTACTGCAATGCGCTCTACGTGGGGCTACCTTTGAAGGTGATGCGGAAACTACAACTAATCCAGAATGCGGCAGCTAGACTGGTGACTGGGAGTGGCCGCCAAGACCATATAACACCGGTCCTGAAAGACCTACATTGGCTCCCAGTACGTTTCCAAGTACAATTCAGTGTTGGTGCTGACCTTTAAAGCCCTAAATGGCCTTGGCCTGGTATACCTGAAAGGGTGTCTCCGCCCCCCTCATCCTGCCTGGACACTGAGGTCCAGCGCCGAGGGCCTTCTGGCAGTTCCCTCCCTGCGAGAAGCAAAGCTACAGGGAACCAGGGCCTGTGGAACACCCTCCCAGCAGATGTCCAGGCAATAAACAACTATTTTACTTTTAAAAGACAACTGAAGGCAGTCCTGTTTAGGGAAGTTTTTAATGTCTGATGCTGTGCTGTTTTTAATATTCGGTTGGAAGCTGCCCAGAGTGGCTGGGGAAACCCAGCCAGATGGGTGGGGTACAAATGTTGTTGTTGTTGTTACAATGGTACCTCGGGTTACATACGCTTCAGGTTACATTCACTTCAGGTTACAGACTCCGCTAACCCAGAAATATTACCTCGGGTTAAGAACTTTGCTTCAGGATGAGAACAGAAATTGTGCTCCGGTGGAGCGGCAGCAGCAGGAGGCCCCATTAGCTAAAGTGGTGCTTCAGGTTAAGAACAGTTTCAGGTTAAGAACGAACCTCCGGAACGAATTAAGTACTTAACCCGAGGTACCACTGTACTTCTGCAGGCAAACTTTTAGTCTTACCACTGAGTGTTGTTAAGAGTTTATAGACGACACATTTTTTTCCCTTTTCCACCTAATATTTAGTGCTATAGGGCCTAGTGTCAAGGTTTATCCACTCTCTATCACATTCTTGAATTCAATTCCAACTATAGATTTCCTTTATCTGAGTGTCTTGATTCTTCATTGCAGTATGTTCTTGCTGGAGTGGGGAATAATATGCCAGTTGAAATCTGCAATGCCTGCTCTTCAGACATTGACGACATGCAGCATGCTATAAATCCTTTATAGAATTTACAGGCAGTCAAACAGGGAAATCCTTATGGCCAAAATTACATTCATTGGTAGTGCAACGTGATCTCATTTTCACGGGGATGTTTCCTATTGTGAATGGCGAATTGAATAAAATGAATCTATTCTTGATACAAGCTTCCGATTATGGTTTAGAGTGAAATCCTCAGCAGTCAATGTAGCCAGACATGCTGGTTTTTTTGTTCCTTTTCCATTTATATCTTTGGAGAGGAAAAGCAAGCAGTAGGGTTAGTTTATAGTCATTCTACTCGCACTGTTGCAAGTGTTTTAAAAATACTGTATTCTGTAGGGTATATAAACCAAACCACAACTCTCAGCTGACTTTTAGAAGACATCTGGAGGCAGCCCTGTTCAGGGAAGTTTTTAAAATTTGATGTTTTATTGTGTTTTTAGGGACGCGGGTGGCGCTGTGGGTTAAACCGCAGAGCCTAGGACTTGCCGATCAGAAGGTCAGCCGTTCGAATCCCCGCAACGGGGTGAGCTCCCGTTGCTCGGTCCCAGCTCCTGCCAACCTAGCAGTTCGAAAGCACGTCAAAGTGCAAGTAGATAAATAGGTACCGCTCCAGCGGGAAGGTAAACGGCGTTTCCATGCACTGCTCTGATTCACCAGAAGCGGCTTAGTCCTGCTGGCCACATGACCCAGAAGCTGTATGCCGGCTCCCTCGGCCAATAAAGCGAGATGAGTGCCGCAGCCCCAGAGTTGGTCACGACTGGACCTAATGGTCAGGGCTCCCTTTACCTTTAATATTCTGTTGGGAGCTGCCCATAGGGGCTGGGCAACCCCATCAGATGGGTGGTATATAAATAAAATTGTTGTTGTTGTTGTTGATATCATCATCATCATTATCATCATCACCACCATCACCATCCCTGACCATTGGCCATGCTGATTCGACTAATGGGAGGTGTTAATCCAATGAAAAACTTGAGGGCTTCATGTTGGCCACTGTTGGTCTACATAGTAGGAAGTTGTGTCTGTTTAGAATAATAGACTCATCAAATTGTAGAGTTGGAATGGAAGTTGAGGAAGCTCAACTAAAGAAATTAAAGATTGAAGCTGGATAAATGGTTTTCAGACCCAAGTGCCTATTTTGTATGGTTTTAGTTTTGTTTTAAATGTACTTGCTGGGGTTTTTTTGGGGGGGGGGATGGTGTTTTAAACTGTTTTTGCCATTTTAATTTTACACCACAGTGAGACAATCGTACAGAAGGCAATTAATAAATTATTAATCATCATTATTATTAATAATAATTTCCTACCAAGAATTCAAGGCAAAATATTCGGATTAAAGCAATGCTGTTTAACCACATTTAGTTGAGCATGTACTGCCACTGTTTTCAAAAGTTGAAGAAGCAGCACAGCGGGAAACAAAGAATGTGGGTTTTATTCAGAAATCATTTTGACTAATTTATGCAGGAATGAAAGCAAATCCTTTGATATAGTTTTGGCTTACTAACATCGACAATGCTATTACTCCATCAGCACAAGTGAAAACATTACATTATTTAATATGTTAATGATACTTTGGGGAGTAAATCTTGTTTTTCCCCTCGAATGTATTGCTTTCAGAAGTAAATATGATTAAATTATTAGTATTGTTGACTGAATGAATTCCTAAGCTAAGCATTTGCTATTGCTGAAAATTAATTTTATATGCTTGGTAAGTGTCCTGGATATGTTCTAGAAATGTCTGGGGTTTTTCTGTTAAATAACCATTGTAATAATGTCCTGGCATGCTTTCTTCTTTCGCCGAGAATACGGTGCTGGAAGAATGCCCACCTTGTGAAATTATAATGCAAAATTGACTCAGGATTATTAAAATATTCAAACTTGTAGCTTCAGGAGAAAGTGATTATGTCTCTGATTTGTCGAAATGGAAAGAAGCTCGTTCTATTTAAGTTGAAATATCACCCTAATGAAAATTCATGGCTGGCCAAAATCCATTCATTTTTCACATTGGAATGTTCTTGCTACTAGATAAAAAGTTATCCTAAATATGCTACAGAACAGAATGCCAGCTGAGCTGGGGCCATTGTCTAAAACTGGCACCTGTGAGTGCAAGGGCACCATTGAGCACTTACTCAGGGAGGTGCATTATATGACCCATGAGAGCAGCAAAATCACCAGACCCTACAACAGTGATGGGATAAATTGTGTCCTCCATCAGAGAGAGCACGTGTTGCTGTGTGATCACCTAAACTGCCTCCCTGTTGTTGGGTGGGACCATTTGGATAGCCACAACACCCCATTGATTGCCCCTCGGTTCCTGGGACAGAAATTTGGCCTGTTGGGTCGTCTATTGGCTAGGTAAAGGTAAAGGGAACCCTGACCATTAGGTCCAGTTGTGGCCGACTCTGGGGTTGCGGCGCTCATCTCGCTTTACTGGCTGAGGGAGCCGGTGTACAGCTTCTGGGTCATGTGGCCAGCATGACTAAGCCGCTTCTGGCGAACCAGAGCAGCGCACAGAAACGCCGTTTACCTTCCCGCCGGAGTGGTACCTATTTATCTACTTGCACTTTGACGTGCTTTCGAACTGCTAGGTTGGCAGGAGCTGGGACCGAGCAACGGGAGCTCACCCCGTTGCGGGGATTCGAACCGCCGACCTTCTGATTGGCAAGTCCTATGCTCTGTGGTTTAACCCACAGCGCCACCCACGTCCCCTCATCTATTGGCTACTGAGGGGCTATTTAAGCTGCTGCATGTCGCTGGAAGCTTTCTCTTTCTTGCGACGTGCATCGGATCACTCGCCCTCCCACTCTATAGTTAGGGCTGTTCTTTGGCCTTGCTAGGGGTCGTCTGTTTTGGAGCAGGGGCCCAGTAGGAGTTTTGCCATTTGGCTGATTGGCTGTTGCCATTTGGTTTTTGCCTACCGTGTAGCAAATCGTCACAACTTTGTAAGGTTGGCGGTTAGGCATTGGTTCAATGTTTTGCAGAGGGGAAGTGGTTGGCTGTGCGTGCCCCACCATCGCTGCTGCTAGGGAATTCTGTTAAAGGAATCCAGGGACTCACCTTGCTTTTGTCCAATCCCCTTTCAGGGGATAGGGCCACACCAGAGTCCCTCGGAACATATGGGGTGAACTGTCAACCAGAGCCCCAAAATTGTTCAGTAAAAGCTCAACCAGAGCCCCAAAATTGTTCAGTGAAAGCTCTAACCTGAGGATGGGTGGGCAGGGAGCTGTCAAGGCAAAATGGCCCTGAGTTTCAGGGGAAGTAGCCTTATATAGGCTTTTCCCTCCCCTCTGCAGCAAGGGCTCATGGGGCAGTTTTTCCCCATAAGCCCATCACACAGAGAGGATACTGGGCAAAAGCTTGCCCAGTATTTTGCTGCAATCTATGGGACACAACGCACTGGGCAAAGGCATCCTGCACTTATAGGGCATGGCATGAGCCATCTCCTGGTTCCCAGGAAGGCTCTGACCCCTTCATCATGAGATGGCAAGGATAGTAAACACCCCCTGCCTCTGAAAAGCACATGGAGGCAGCATACAGATTTCTCCTTCTACAGACATATTTTTTCTTTGCAATTTCACCCAGTATACACACTTTTGCAAACCAATTTCCCCTAACATCATATGTTATTTCCCCGAATAAGTGCATTTAGATTGCACACTTTACCCTAGTATATGATTATTTATTTATTTACTTACTTACTTACTTACTTACTTACTTATTTTGTGCACGTTGCAAGAGAGGCGCACTGCAAAAATTGGGAAAGCGCAAATTTCAAAGGATGGCTGTGTTTTGGTTTGTGCATTGCTTCAGAAAGAGCAAATCTGAAATGTCAAGCAAATTGCATTTCTGCCGCTTCTTCCGCCAGTTCAGGGAGCCTACGCCTGGAATTGACAATGGGCTGGCTGTGAGTGCACAAATCAAAGCTTAATCCAGACAAGACAGATGCGTTCTTAATCATGTGCTCTTAGTCAGTAGGGCTACTGATCTAGTAATATGGCGAGAGCATGTTTGGGATAGGGCTGTGATTCCCTTGACGAAGGAAGGCTTGCTGTTTCAGAGCGCTGATGGATCTCTCTTGGCTCTGGGATGCATGCTTGGCAAATGTGGTACTTTTGCTCAGCAAAAGCTGGTGCAAAACTGTTTCTGAAGAACGGGTGAATCTGGCCGCAGTCATGCATGCTTTAGCTACAACAAGATTGGATTACTGTACCATGTGGAGCTAGGAGCTTCTTCTTCTTTGGCGATCACTCGTAGCCGAGCAAGATTGTCTTCCATAAACACGGTTTTAACAATGAGTCCGTAAGTGACTGTGGAGGCCAGTTCTGGATCCACACGTCCTTCCACAGTGGGGACATAGGTTTCCGGACAGGAGTTGATCACAGTGTGGATTTGCCAAGCGAGGCTTCCTTTTAGAACATTTCTCTCTTGCTTCCTGAGTTTGAGTGTCTTCAAAGCACATGACACCTTTGGTAAAAGCTGTTCTCCAATTACAGCACTCACAGGCCAGTGTTTCCCAGTTGTTGGTGTTTATACCACATTTATGTTCTTTCCAGCGCAGTGCAACAACTTCTTTATCTTTTAGAAGTGTGCGTAGGAGGCATATGCCATGATTTATTGGACCATGGATGGTCTTTGTAGCTTTAAAGAAACTCTGTGCATCGTAAGTGTCGGCTAAGTGCTGGATCTCCTGAGCTTTTTTTATCCACCAAGTGATTTTTAGTTCTCTTGTTCTTCTTTGAACCTCAGCTTTAGTGTTGTCAAAGGTTTTTTTTTTTAATTCTTAGTGGCACAGTTTCTATCTCTTTGCCACATCTGAAAGGCCTTCCTTTTCTTGTTAAAATTTCACAGGGAGTGCTGGGCAGGTGAGGTGGAAAAGGCTTTATATATCCATAATTTCGCTTATGATTAAAACACGCCACCAAGCTCTTAAGATTCAGGTCAAATGGGACTTGAACACACTTGGATTTGTGCCCATGGTTCGTTTCCCTTCCATGTTGTTCATCTCCCCACCCACAAACATCAATCCATTCATTCCTTTCTGTCCTGAGCAGACACCCAAACGTGCAGTCGTCGTTGCATGTAGAGCCATGCACTGAACTTATTTCTCAATCTGCTAAGTACGTTTAACGGTTGCTGGACACAGTCCAAAAAGACAGTCCGCTCCCCTGCCCCCCCCCCCCCCGCTTCAATGGTTCTCATTAGCATTTGGAAGGCGTCAGCCATTTTTATATGGGGCAACAGTGCTAATCATGCCAAGGGAACAGCTTGGCATATTGCTCTGTCTCAGATCAAATACGATTGAATCAGATGTGCCGGCATCCTTATGAACCTGAGCCTCTCAGAATTAGGCACCGTAATCAATTGCTTCCATTGGAAAGTGTCTGTGTGACTGCTGCTGGAATATATTGGCTGGGCCATTATGCAGGGATATGATTATCGCAGCATATTTGTCTGTATATCAAGCACAATGAAGGGCAGGGAATATGTTGATTTTGTACTCAGGAATATTCCTCAGGGTCTCATTTCAGTTATATTTCCCTCTACTATTTTGCCTTTTCTTTTCTTGCCCCCACCCTGCCCTCCATATCCTCTTTTTATTTATCCCTCAATCTATTTCTTTCCCAATGAGAGCAATGTATATATGCTCTTTTGTTTTTTCTAGAATAAAGATGCCAAAATTGAGATTATGGGGTTCCAAGACTGCTGGCACGTGGTAATTTTTGAGAAAGTTGTTGAGCTTATTTGGGGGGTGGGGAGAATTTCAGAAATCTGGAATTCCCCCCAATCTCAGACACGCCCTATCTTATGAGTGTACTAGAAGGGAGATTGGTTGACAGAAATGAAAACTATTAAATGGAGTTCTACAATAGCTGTAAGTCCCAAGTTTGTCCTAAGAATAATTTGTATGTGGGTTTCTTTTTCCAAGTACTTTTGCCCTTCTTCAAATAATGAAGATCAGCAGAGCGCAAGGGCAAATTCTATGACGTTTACAGTAAATTGTTCCTGACTTTTAACAGTGATTTCCTTGGTATTTCTGTGCAGAAGTAGGCCCTATAGAGTGCAGTGACACTTACTTTCAGGTAATAGTAGTAGTAGTAGTAGTAGTAATAATAATAATAATAATAATAATAATAATAATAATAATAATAATAATAATAAATTTCCTGATACAGTGGTACCTTGGGTTACATACGCTTCAGGTTACAGACTCCGCTAACCCAGAAATATTACCTCGGGTTAAGAACTTCGCTTCAGGATGAGAACAGAAATTGTGCTCCAGCGGCGCGGCTGCAGCAGGAGGCCCCATTAGCTAAAGTGGTGCTTCAGGTTAAGAACAGTTTCAGGTTAAGAACGGACCTCCGGAACGAAGTACTTAACCTGAGTTACCACTGTACAGGGCTGCCTTCAGATGTCTTCTAAAAGTTGTGTAGTTCTTTATCTTTTTGACATTTGAAGGGAGGGTATTCCACAGGGAGGGCACCACTACCAAGAAGGCCCTCTGCCTGGTTCCCTGTAACTTCGCTTCTTGCAGTTAGGAAACCAGCAGAAGACCCTCGGAGGAGGACATAAGGTTGGTCTTCAGGATCTCTAGTTAAGCAAGTAGCTGATGAGAACTAGCCAACCATTGCAAATTAGAGGAAATTAGGAACCTACGGATCTCCAGAAGGTTTTGTTCTACAGCTCTCATTAACCTTGACCAGTGGTTGAGGGTTGGAATCCAACAGCATCTGAAGAGTTGCAGGTTCCCCAACACTAGTGCAAACAATATTACACTAGCTGGACTAATGCTCAGATCAATGGTGCAACACCTCAATCTTTCTGGTGGTCATAAGGTTTGCCTCCTCAGCCTAGAGACTGAAGGAGGGAGAGACTTGTAGTTGGGAATCATATGCATGTATTTGTCAGTGACTGGACAGACGAGGAAGAAAGGTGGGAGGCTACAGCTGAAGAATGCTCTGAGGGAAGCATCAGAGGAGGAAGGCTCTGAGCCACAAGAATTGTGATGGGATGCAGAAGACAAGTCAGAGGAAGAAGGAGGTTCAGACAGGTTGGAGGTTGAGCCACCTATTTCAGGGATGGGGAGCTTGTGGCCTTCCAGATGCTGTTGGACTCAGCATGACCAATAGTCAGGGATGATGGGATTTGTAGTCCAACGGGATATGAAGGGTCACAGGTCCTTCCTCCCGGATGTATTTAAATGTTAATCTTTGTGAAAATGAAATGTAAAAGAATTCCGTGTCAACACATGCAAAAGTGACACAACCATTCCACTGTCAAATGGCTCTTACCACCCAAAAGTTCTTCCTGATGTTTAGTCAGAATGGTGCCTAGTGCCCTATTTAATGGTTTAGTGAATATTTAGCTTACAAAGGACCCCCCTGGAAAACAGGGGTGAATCTGGACTAGGGCTCTTTAGCACAGCTGAGGCTTCCCCGCAAGCAAGTGGAATTAAACCCATATTTTTTTGCATGGCACTGCTATATAACGGGGCAGGATTTCAAGGGATAACTGTAAAAGCCTCACAAAGGTCCGGCGCAATCAACATAAATGTGGCATTTTGACTGAAGCAGGCAAAATGTTCTGGATCCCATGTAAACGGCGAGCCCTGAATGCGTAGTAAGAACACCGATGCTGAGGAAGAGTTGAGTGGGCAGAACGTGGAATATGGGAAACCAGAAAGCAAATACAGTGGTACCTCAGGTTACATACACTTCAGGTTACATACGCTTCAGGTTACAGACTCCACTAACGCAGAAATAGTACCTCGGGTTAAGAACTTTGCTTCAGGATGAGAACAGAAATTGTGCTCTGGCGGCGCAGCAGCAGCAGGAGGCCCCATTAGCTAAAGTGGTGCTTCAGGTTAAGAACGGACCTCTGGAACGAATTAAGTACTTAACCTGAGGTACCACTGTAATGAACCCGGTTTGCAAAAAAAAAGGGGGGGAACCCTTCAGTAACATAATATTCTACGCAGAGATTGTCATTATTTGTTGGATCAAGGACTGCAAAATATTAGTATGTCCTGTTCCAGTGTTTGAAAATAAACACTCACCATTTATCTCTTTTTTTTCTTTTTCCTTTTTGCCATAATCCAGTTACTTAATTCTGAGGAAGAGATGAGAGTTTTGGCTCCATTCCTAGAACTGCTTCTATTTGTCAAAAGATACGGTGCTGGACAGCCGGTTGATTATACTGGAAATGTCAAAGAGCTACTGAAGTTCTCCTTGAAGAGGAAAAAAAGAAGAAAATGTTGATGAAGGGAAACGGAGCGGGCTGCAACCTGAGACGTGTGTTTCAAAGAAAACAAATGCTAAAGTTGGGGGTCGTGTGACAATAAGAAGTCAGGCAGCTGGTCCGTCTAGCATATGGGTGGGGAATCTTAGGTCCAGCGGCTGAATGCAACCATCCAGGCTCGGGAAAGAAAGCTTCTTTTAAATTGTTTTTATATCCTTTTAATTATTATTTTTAGTGTCTGTAGTGGTTCTAGGGGTTGCTCGTGCGTAAGCCGGTGCAAACACCTGGCTGGGTTGCCTGAGTGAACCTTTTCTGTCCGGACAGCCACTCTCTCGTGGCTGTCTCAATCGCTGGCAGAATCCGTCAGTGGGCGTTTCTTGGACTTCTTCCAGCAAAGAAGCTCTTTGATGCCTAGTCTCCTCCTACTCTCTCTGCGCGAAAGCCTTCTGCGCAAGGAGGGCGCAGGCAGAGGAGGACCTCTACTCTCCCCGCTGGTTCCTGGCAAAGAGTCATGGGACCGCCTCGCCGCTTCCCCCATCTGCCCCCCTTCTCCACTGGTGCTACGCTGATTCTCTTCCCCAGAAGATGGGCTGCCTCTCCCACTCTCGGGACGCTCTCTGGAATCCCTCTGGATTTTGCTCTCTCCCTCCGGCACTGATGGCAGTTCCCTGACAGTGTCTTAACTGTTTTTAACTGGACTGCCTTGATATGCTTTGAGCATATTACAGCGATCCTGGTCCGACTGCACTGGCTACCAATTAGTTTCCAGGCCCAATTCAAAGTGCTGGTTTTGACTTATAAAGCCTTAAATGGTTCAGGACCGCAAAACCTCAAGGACTGCCTCTTCCCATATGAACCTATCTGGACCCTGAGATCATCTTCTGAGGTCCTCCTTCGTGTGCCCGCTCCTCAAGAGGTCCAGAGGGTGGCAACATGAGAACGGGGCCTTCTCTGCAGTGGCTCCCCGACTGTGGAATGCTTGCCCCAGGGAAGTTCGCCTGGTGCCTTCATTACACACCTTTAGGCGCCAGGCAAAAATATTCCTTTTAAAGCAGGACTTTGGTTGATTTTATTGACACCCTATACCCTTTTAAAATGTGGCTCTTTTTTAGGTGGGTGTTATTGGGTTATTGTTCTTATTTTGATTCTATATATTGTGGTCTTTTCTGTGAACCGCCCTGAGACCTCCTGGTATAGGGCGGTATATAAATTCAATAAATAAAATAAAAATAAAATAAATATTTATCCAGACCTCAAAGCTGTGCCCAATCCATGTACCCCTCCTCGGGCTAAACATCTCACTAGCACCCTCCTCTTGTGTTTTCACTCGTTTTCATTGTGTCCTTGCCTGGACAGAGCACAGAGTGTGGCGCATGTCTGCCACACAACCACTATTGACACACTGACCATCAGCCTGTAGAAGGTTGAAAGGTTGACCATGAGATAATGAGACCCGTCAGCTGACAAAGGTGCCCCCACCTCCCAATTTAACACAGAGGAGGAGCTCTCTGGGTTGCCACCAGGGCAGCCAACTCCCAGGGCTGAGCCCTTTTGAAGGGTCCCCCAAATGTCAAAAAAGTATGGAGGCAAAACACAGAGGCAACAGTATCATGGCTCCAATGGCTGGCTCTTGGAAGAACCTCCTGACAGTAAGAGCTGTTCAACAGTGGAATATGCTGCCAAGGAGTGTGGTGGAGTCTCCTTCTTTGGAGGTCTTTAAGCAGAGGCTTGACAACCATATGTCAGGAGTGCTCTGATGGTGTTTCCTGCTTGGCAGGGGGTTGGACTCGATGGCCCTTGTGGTCTATTCCAACTCTATGATTCTATGATTCTTTCTTCTCCTCCTCCTGTTGCTGCTGTGGAGAGCTGGGTCAAAACAGCCTCCCACCATTGATGGCATCAAAAGGAGAAAGAGGAGGAGCCACTGCGTGGCTGCCACATTTGGTTCTGCCCCCAGTTCCTCCTGATGTCACACATGTGACATCATCATCATCATCATCATCATATTATATTTATACCCTGCCAATCTGGCTGGGTTTCCCCAGCCACTCTGGGCAGCTCCCAACAGAATATTAAAAACATAATAAAACATTAAACATAAAAATCTTCCCTAAACAGGGCTGCCTTCAGATATCTTCTGAAAGTCAGATGGTTGTTTATTTCCTTAACATCTGATGAGAGGGCGTTCTATAGGGTGGGCGCCACTGCCAAAAAGGCCCTCTGCCTGGTCCCATGTAACCTCACTTTTCACAGGGAGGGAACTGCCAGAAGGCCCTCAGAGCTGGACCTCAGTGTCTGGGCAGAACGATGGGGGTGGAGACGCTCCTTCAGGTATACTGGGCTGAGGCCGTTGAGGGCTTTAAAGGTCAGCACCAACACTTTGAATTGTGCTCGGAAACGTACTGAACCTTTAAAGCTCTTTTGTTGACCACCACCATTACGCTTTCCATTTTTAAGTTCAGAGTAGAGTAGTTACTTTGGAAGATGATAATCAGACATCCACACAACATGACTAGTCCAACTAAGTTGATGTTGAAGAATCATTGCTTTGACACTGGTGATCTTTGCTTCTTCCAGTACACTGGCATTAGTTCACCTGTCTTCCCAAGTGATGTGTAAACCGTTGAGGGCTTTAAAGGTCAGCCCCAACACTTTGAATTGTGCTTGGAAACATACTGGGAGCCAATGAAGGTCTTTCAGGACCTGTGTTATATGGTCCCGGCGGCCACTCCCAGTCACCAGTCTAGCTGCCACATTCTGGATTAGTTGTAGTTTCTGGGTCAC